>NW_028321881.1:18307343-18620937 GCF_036245765.1 Copidosoma floridanum
GTAAAAGTTTCGTTAATATTTAATTTTTGATATCGATCGTTAGGGGAAACAACAGATACAACCGTGCAAATAACATCCGTGAAACTGAAACACAGTTCCTTTTGAATAATTTTTTTCTACACGAGGTTTTAAGTAACCATCAACGACAGGGCCTTCTATTAATCGGTATTCTTGCGATCTACCTGCATGAATGATCTCTACTTTCCTTAATTTTTCTTCCCATAAAAGCCAATGGATGCATTTTTTAGAAAATTGTCCTGCGTGTGTATATCCAGTTGCGGGAATAATACCGATTGTGTCTTTTTTTTAAAAGTTTTTTCTATATAGAACGGAACACGCACTCGCTATTGTCACGCTTTCAACAAAAGGGTCTACTTTTCCAACTTGCATGCAAATTTTTCGGAAAGCCGTGCAAGCTTCGCGTAATATTTAAACATCTTGCACACAATATTCAACAAGTTCTTTTTTAAAATCAAACTGCGCGTTTACGTTTGAAGTTACTTTATCGTACCATTCTAATAGTCCGGGTCGTAATCTGGAATTCGTGGGAAAAATTATTTGGATAGGATTTTTTTGCATGATCTTACGCAAAATGATCACCTAAAAACGAATTTGCATTATGCCAGGCTTCAAAGTTGTAGGAAAAATGTTTAAACAAAATTTTTTAAACAAATTAAAAATATTGTTTATTTTGCTCTGGAAAAAATTTTTTAGCTTTTTTGGACAATTCCAAACAAAAAAGATGTCTTGCAAATTTTCTCTAAAATCAATACTTTTCGAGATATTAATTGTACAAAGTTTAAAAAACCGTGAAAATCGCCACTTTCAAGTATGAAAAACAACAATAAAAATTAAAAATTTTGATGTTGCCAAAGTTCTCAAATATTCTTCAAACATCCCTTGACAAAATCCTAAGGCGTTTCTGGATGTTATTTTATTGCAAACCCTTCATTTTTAATTTACAATCAAGCGTGTGCATCGTTACGGTCGGCCGCTGCTGGCCGCGGCTCTCATGCTCCGTCTCTTTCCCACTCACGAGGAGTACACGGAATTTACTGGCGCTCATATTTGATTTTAATGGTAAGTATATTATTATTCTATAGTAATTGTGGGAATGAAAATCCAGTTATGTTTTTTTAATTACGAAAATCCAATTCAACTTGAAAATGTATCAAGCACCGCGCCGTGCTGATTTTTTTTAGCCAGATAAAATAAATTGAATTGCTGAAGAGTACAAGGATCAGGATTAGGTTTGATTTAAATTTTTGAAACAAAATCACGTAATTTATTTAATTCTTTATTTAAAAAATAAGAATTCCAATGACAAAAAGTTACAACGCTTCATCAACAATCATCTTCTTCTACACATATGACACATTTATTTTCGCAAACATTTAAATCACAACCGCACAGAGCGATACAAATCAAACTTTTTTTTTACAGTGGCATGCTTTAGTTTTACACGATTTTTTGCAGCTACATGGCAGCACAACATTCTGAGGCAAAGGACTTTTCGTCATAAATTTAGGAAATAAATTATTTTCTGACTTGCAATATCCCCATTGTGTAAAGTTTATGGGAACATAGAAAGAATATACGGCATTTTTCCATATATACGTTTGAGCAAAAACTTTTAAAGTATGTTGGAACAGCGCATCTGAGGTACAAGGTATATTACCCATATTGATACCTATGCCACTGGAACGATTCAATATCAGTCTTTGTGCATCATCTGCTGTTTCACCGTTTTTGCCTAGTAACTGTTAGTAAAGCTTTTCTAATATTCTAAATTGTTCATCACAAAATTCAGGTGTACCTAGGGTAGATAATGCAGTTCGGTATTTTTCATTTTTCGTAACTATATCTAAAGCTTTTTTTTTTGTTCCATTTTTGCTTGTTGTGTCGTAGCCTGTATACGCATGTAAGGCTGGCAAAATATTACATATCTCTGCTGAAAGATTCTCAGCTGCAAGATGGCATGCTAAGATTCGTGATTTTTGACTGTGAATTTAAAAAAATAATCCTTCGCAACCTTTAGATTTAAAAAAATGCCAGAAATGTATTCCCAAAATAAAAATATCAGTATCCACACTATGAATAATTATTTGAGTACCCGGATTAAAATTGTACGTCGCGTGGCAAAAAATTCGCGTATCTGCTTCTAAGTGGTTACTTTTTAATTCAGGCACTTCAAACATTGAATCGCCATGAATCTTGTAAGATTTTTCTATGTCAGGAAAACCACCAGAAATAAATAACAGTTGATCATCCCTTAATGAAACGTAACTGTAAGCGGACTGGCATAAAAATTTAACTAGTTCTAGTTTATTTTTTGCATTTGCCAAAAAATTTTTATATTTGATCGTATTTTAGTGTTAGTATCTTGAATCTTTATTTCTACTGTTTCAACTTCCTTAGTTCTCAGTAAATGTTCGGTGTATTTTATACTAAGATCGTCATATCGATCAAAAATAAGATGTAAGCGTTTAACATTTGGATCTTTATAAAAAAAAAAAACATATTTATAAAATTCGGAGGCAAAATCACCAAAAGTTGAATGTTTTCGTAACTGTAGTAAATGAATGATCACCATACCATCAAATAAATGTATTTTTGGAGATGAAGATTTCAAAAGTAGGGGTAGATCTATCTTTCATCTAGTGCGAATTTCAATTTCTTCCATTAATGTTGATTTAACCGACTTCTTCAAAAATCCATCAGAATCGGCAAGAGATTTCGGATAGTCCAATAACTCAAAATTAGCAAAACTTTCAATTGTGAAACCCCTTTGAATAAGTAACATAATTGTTTGTTGAGTGTTTAGGATTTCTTTTACATTTATCAAATCTTTATTTTCTTTTTTTTCTTTTGATTTTTGTACGTATTTAAAGTTTTTCACAATGATTCGAGGAATTCTATCGAAAATACTTTTTTCTTTTTTTATCAACCGTTCTTCTGTGAAATTTCGTAAAAGTTGTTCACCGTGTTCTTGTACTGTTAACAAATATAAAACTACTTCACGAATCGCACATTTTCCGTTGGCAATATTACGTAATTCTGTTGATCCATTACTATCAAAAATATTTTTAGAAATTAACAAATCAATAATACTTGCCACGTCTTTATCATCTTTCAGCATTCTACTCTGTCTCCACTCTTTGTGACTGAACGAAGTTTCGTCTGAATCAAATGGATCGTCATTTATGTTACAGAAAGACAGTAACGATTGATGAATAGAACTTTTCACCGGATAAAGTAACACCCATTTTTGTAATGATATTTCATTCGTTGAAATACCTTGCCAACCACCAGAAATAGCCGATGATCGGTTCTGCGTTTGCTCCAAACACAAATCCCCCTTAACTCCATTGAATGTACCAGATTTTATTTTTACCGACACCATCCCATGTTTTAAATCTGTTTTTACAATTTGTGGCAGATTCAACATATCTTGTAGGTACAATACAGTACCTCGTACATAAAGAGGGTGATTAAAAGCAAATAAATAAGGTAACATTTGCACAGTCGACAATAGATGTAAATCGTAATCACCAGTTCTATCAGCTCTAATAGAATTCAGTAGGATTTCAACCATTTCGCAGTATGTATTAAAATACAAAAAAAGGTGATTATTTTTACATTTTTGTTTTAGAAAGTCATTAAAACTTTCTGAAAATTCTTTGGCTTCCTTGATTTTTTAGAGTTCTTGAATAATATCACGGATCTTAGATACATCACCATCTATTATTGATTCTCGTAGAGAGTTATACTGAGAAACAGAGAGATATCGCGCAAGAAGTGATTTATCACTAGATTTAACATACTCGAAAATTTGAAGGGTTTTAATACTTTCGTATAAAATTTTATGGAGTCTTACTCCTCTGTTGTACTGTAAACCATTCAAAATTGCCTTAAAAGTAGTTTCACCGTAAAGTTCAAGGTCATTAATGAGAAGATCTTCTATACCACAGCCATCCAAGTACTGTCCTAAAATATTAAACCATACTTTTTGCAAGTGAAATGATCCAATTCTCATTATAAGCTTGGGAAATAGATTGAATGGCTGCATCTGTATAACTTTACATATTAGATATATAGCCATATCGGCTGTTAAAACACTTTACGATTTTCCACACGATTCAGATAGAGCAACAAAATTTTTCATTGCAGTAAAAACAGCATCATATGTTGTGGGAGGATGGGGTATAACGGAACAGTATCCTACAGTAGATAATGGTTGATTGTTTGTACTAATAATTTCATTGAATGGAGACCAAATCGGAATGACAACTTCTTCATCACGACTGATTATAATATTTTTTTTGTTATCATTATTTAGTTTTAATTTGCTTAAAATCCAAATTAATTCATAAAAATTGCTATTCTCTCTTTTTAATTGATTTATATCATGGTAAGGATGAACAAATTGTTGTTGTTTATTTGTAATAATGAAACTATCAAGAGTAGAAAAAGATAAAGAATCAGTTTTAACACACATCACACTTTCTTTGGTCATAATATTAATATTATTCCATGCAGTAGGACAATACTCTTGATACAAAACCATTGAGGTTACGTGGGTGGTATTTTTACCGCTCAAAGTTTCTTCTAAAAAGTCATTATTATCGACTGCTCCGTGTAAAAATAAATTTGAATCATTGCAGTTTTGATCTAATAATTGTTTTTTTTATTATGTAGTTATCGCATTCGAGTATTTCATGATAAGATATGCTGTGGCCTAGCTTGGATAAAATATTTAACAGGTGTTTTGATCGAAATAAATGATGAACTGTTTGAGCCAAAGCAATATGTTTTGGAGACTGCAGTCGATGTATAGTATAACATATATCCATGAAAATCGATTTAGCTTTGATTAATTTATTCTTGCCTAAAAATTTCTTATTACTTAGAAGTAATTGTAAAAAATACGTCCACGTGGGAGGTAATTCGAAAGTGCTTAAATATTTTTCAACTATAAAATCATCGCATACGTAAGAATCGATAGCTCTGAGATCCATGTTAAGTATTTCTTTTTTCAACATATCGGTGACGTCTTCGATTTTATTTTGTGCATTCTCCACCTGCCTAATCCACTCAACAAGTTTCGTTAAAGAAAAATCAGTAAAAAATACAAGTGCAGACTTTGTTTTACTTTGCGGTTCGCTAAATAAAATTTTCTCTCCATACTCTTCAATAAAAAAATTTTTCATTTGTTTATTATCGAAATCAGAATATTCAGTATTAACGTCAATAAAATCCTTTGTTTTTTTTTGTTAATAAGTCTAACTCATATATTTGGTTTTTAAAATCAATCTCTCGTAATACCCTTGAGAAAGCTGTTTGGATGAGTTCATGCGAGATCTTAAGTGAAAGTCTTCCTTTTTTCTTTGGAGATTCTGTGGGTATATACATGTATTTCGAGAGACAACTTTTATGGTATCGGAATTTTTTTGCTAAAAAACTATCAACGTTATCGTATATTGATATTTTTGTCAAAACATCATCCATTTTTGAACAAGCAATTTTTATAAGTTTTTCTGCGCAATCTGGACTAGATATAACATGAGTTAAAGAAACTCCTCCTTTTACACTTTGACTACAAATAACGCACTTACTTTTATCTTTATTATTAATGCCCTCCCTGGAAGATCGCAGTGACAATCGCGATTCATCACATACTTCTTGCAATATAGGTATTGCAGCACACACTTCAGCTTCACTAATTTCTTCGTTCTGCAATTCTATTTCTCTGCGTCTGATTTTTTCTTCGCTTACGTAGGTGGAAAAACATGTTCTGTGCCAGGAAAATGTTTGTTTCACAGCATTTGGATCGTATAGAGAATTGAATTTGCTTGTAACACAATCTTGACGATAAGAAGCTGCACTTTTCACTGTTAGATAGGACTCTGTTTTGGGATTTTGCACTACACCGCAAACATCGTTGCAAAAAATACATGTCAATTCACTTTCCGCACTTTTTCTTTTAAGAGGAACTACAGAAAAAGCCATTACAATCCGATACACAACACATTTCACAGATCAACGCACGGTTGAATGAAGTTATTAATATGAGCGTGCTCAGAGCACTTCAAAAATCACAAGCTAAAAGAAAATAGCAGGTACAGACTTGTAAGCACGTGTACTGTTTTGTTATTGTCGATTTTTTATCGTCTTGTTCTAAGCCCGCTTAATTCAAATTTTTCAAAGAAGAATAATAAAGTTAGTATACGTAAACGTATAAAATTCTGTTACCATATTCCATTCAAACTGAGGCTTAACTTAAAATAATTTTTTTTATTTAAATACATGTATGTTTATATAGCAACAGTTAGGTTAACCTCATTTTTCATCAATATGAAAGATTGTATGATTATATTTATTCCCACAATTACTACAGAAGAATAATATACTTACCATTAAAATCAAATATGAGCGCCAGTAAATTCCGTGTACTCCTCGTGAGTGGGAAAGAGACGGAGTATGAGAGCCGCGGCCAGCAGCGGCCGACCGTAACGATGCACACGCTTGATTGTAAATTAAAAATGAAGGGTTTGCAATAAAATAACATCCAGAAACGCCTTAGGATTTTGTCAAGGGATGTTTGAAGAATATTTGAGAACTTTGGCAACATCAAAATTTTTAATTTTTATTGTTGTTTTTCATACTTGAAAGTGGCGATTTTCACGGTTTTTTAAACTTTGTACAATTAATATCTCGAAAAGTATTGATTTTAGAGAAAATTTGCAAGACATCTTTTTTGTTTGGAATTGTCCAAAGAAGCTAAAAAATTTTTTCCAGAGCAAAATAAACAATATTTTTAATTTGTTTAAAAAATTTTGTTTAAACATTTTTCCTACAACTTTGAAGCCTGGCATAATGCAAATTCGTTTTTAGGTGATCATTTTGCGTAAGATCATGCAAAAAAATCCTATCCAAATAATTTTTCCCACGAATTCCAGATTACGACCCGGACTATAAGAACTCTGCGCGATCACGGATGTTCATAGAATCTGGTGTGTAGTAGTGTGAATCGGGATAAGGGCCTTTATAATTACTGTCGTTGGTAACGAATAAATGTGGAAAATACCTTTTTTTTGTATTTCCTGCAAGACTAAACGTTTTATGTAAATCAGCCAATTTCATAGGTGAATAATTTGAACTAACTATAAACTTAGTTTTTCCTAATGACATACAAATGATATAACGCCCATTAAGAATAACCTCGGGGGTACCTTTTTTATTGTCTACTATATATTTTAATATAAGTTGACCATCAAAAGCCTTAGAGTTATGTGCTATACAAATAAATGAAGCGAAAGTTTTACTTTCAAATCTTACTGCAAAATCGACAAAATTTTTTAGACACTCTTCCCCCTCGAAAATAAGCTGTTTAACACCACAGAGAGGGCAAATCGCGTGGACATTTTCTTCTTCTACTTCGTCTATACATGCATAGCATCGTACTTGTACCACACAAAGGATTGGTATGTGTACTCGCGTGTCGACAGTATCATGTAATTTTGTGTCTTGTGTCGTTTCAAAATCGTAAAATATAAAACAATTCTTCTTATTATTTAATTTATAATTTGATGTAATAGGCTGCATGCTACATAGTGTGTTAAGCGCATGAACACTTTTACACTCTTTGCAATATTTTTTTCCTCAATCATGCTTACCTTTCGATAAATTTATAAATCTATCACAGGTATTACATATTTTCATTGTTTCGCAAATGGTTTTTTTCGCGTGTTTAGGAGATTTCGTTCTCGAAAGAGAACCTTTAGCTTTATGATTATAAAAACATTTTCGACCATAAAATTTTCGCCCACAATCCGTGCATAGCATTTTTTCTAAGTTATTTATGTTACTGCAATTAGGGTTCCTATTGCATACAGAACAGACAGATACACATTCATGACTTCCTATACAACTGTATGATTTGTTACACGTAATGCAAAAATAACTCGACTTTACAGCTAACATATTTTTAATAAGATTATAGTTACCAATATTGTCGTAATACATTAAATTTATTGATAAACAACAACTATCCACCACATCGTCATCATTACCATCATAAATTAAAGAAGATTCATCGCTAAAAGTGTCGTAATCAAAAATCCGAGTACGTATATTATGTTGTTTAAAATACTGTTGAAATTTAGAAAACTCTGCATATCCATACCCTTGCTCATTATTTATATCAATGTCACACTCTTGCATGAGTTTTGTAGCCTCTGATTTTTGTTCATTTTCTGTTTTTATCTTTTTCCATTGTCGGGCCCACGCGCGCGAGTAATTTTTTGCTGTCAAAACTTTAACACACACAAGAGCCCTAGCTAAACATAGGTTTACCCTATTATTTATCACTAAGACGCCTTTTTTACTTAAACTATTTATAACATCTTCCGGCGCACCCCACCCTTAAGGTAATTTAACATAAGTCACCTCAACTACGAACGTTTTCGCAATGTCAATTATTCGCTTACTCTGTTCGATTTTTTCGCAGAGGCCCCAGATATCTTGAAAATTTATTTGATTTATTAATTTGAAATATATACCAGCCGATCCTTCAGTTAACGCGTCAGAGTGCAAGTCGATACCTACAAGATAATTACTCGTCGTGTAATTTTTTTTAATAATACTAATTAGTTCCTGAAATCCGTTTTGAACCCATTCCGAAGTATTTGCTACATCCGTAGGTTTGGTAATTTTAAATCTTATAGCGCGACACGTTGTTTCAAACGATTTGATGAATTTTTCTCTATCGCTTTCTAGTATGATATATTTCATACCTCTCGTTATGTCCGGTTCACCCTTGGTCTGCACGGCGACGCTTGCAACACCTCTTCCATGTTGATGTTCGTGGGGCTGCTGCTCCTGAGGATGTTCAATAGGAGTACTCTCATTCCTATCGACTCCATCTGTAAGATAAGGAAAGGTAATTAGAATATTATTTAAGACTTTTGAGAGATATAAATATAAAATTTTATTTTTAAATTTACCTGTGTTGGTGAAGTGTATCGTAGTTATTTCCGACGGACCAGGTGTGGGTTCGGACATCTCTTCCCGTGAGCGGTCACCCTGATTTTCTACACATTATTGTAAAATAAATATAATTGAAAAGATAAAATGAAATGATTGAAAAAGACATGTCCATAAAGATTTTAATTTACCTGGAGATATTTTTTTCTTTTCGTGAGAAAGACCGTCCTCCCCCGACGGTCCAGGCATACTATCGGCCAAGGAGTCCTCCAGCTTTCTCTTTAGGGAGCCGTTGACGCTAGGAAAATTTTCACCATCTTCAAAACATATTTTGCCAACTAAAAAAAAGATTCCGTTAAATTTTTTTTATCATCATGCAAAATTTTATAAGTATAAAAAATTTCTTCAATTGGTATCACTTACCTCTTCTATCGTACGCCTCGTACATTTTCTTCAACTTCGCGATGTTCCTAGCTTTAGACGGTAGACATTCTACCACAGTCTGCATAGCTATAGGACTACGTACCAGATGAAGGGGGTATAACACGACAGCGTGCACATCCTCCAGGTAAACGGTGAAAAGCTCCAGCAATACTCCTCTTAACTCGTTAACGGAGTATAAAAGCAGCTTCTCACTAAACCACTTGTCAGGGTACGCTTTGCGCATCTTCCGACACGATACTCGCGTATCGTACACATGAACGCACTACCTTGAACAACGCTGTGGTATTAGATGCTTCCATTTTTTTCCGGTTTTTTTTATTTTTTTTTATTTTACGGTGTAGCTAGCACAAACTTTTATCACGTTGTAGAGAGACACCGAAATAACTAACTAAAACACTGTAGCTAGCAAAAACTTGCAACACCCCGTAGAGATACACTGATACAGAATATAAACAAGTTTGAGCAACGAAAAAAATATACTGTATAAAACTTTAAAGCTAATGAAAAACGTGAAAGATTTCGAACAAGATGTAACACGTAAAAGATTTCGAACAAGATGTAACACGTAAAATTATAGTAGCGTATCAGCAAGAAAAATGTGATGCGGCTGAGAGTGTCGGATAAAGACTGATTTTCTTTTATAATTTCTTCTTTTCCCTATCTACTTCTATATTTTCTCTCCCCCCTTTTTTGCCAAAAATTTTGGCCAACGTATAATAAATGTAAAAGGTGTACTCACTCACATAGGTACACTTTAGTCATACCCTGGAAAATTCTACAGTTACGGTATGATTCACTTTCGCAGTGGTTACTTACCCTTCTTCATATTTTGAAAAAGATTAAATTTATTGCAGCTGAAGGACAGTTGCTCACATCCGCTGTCGTCACTTACTTTTCTCTACAGCCGTTTGTAGATACTTTCCCGGTGACTAAACAAGAGCGTTTTTCGGGTGTAAGCATGTTTTTCTCACAGCATTTTATATGATAAAATAAGGGTATACTGTCTCTGCTTATGAATCACATATTGCCAAAAATTTGAGTGAGAGAGACAATTTCTTACTTCCACCGTGGTTACTTCCCCTTCTTCATATTTTAAAAAAGCATAAAATTATTACAGCTGAGGGACAACTGCGCACATCCGCTGTCGTCACTTACTTTTCTCTACAACCGATTGCAGATGTTTTCCCGGTGACTAAACTAGAGCGTTTTTCGGGCTTGAGCATGTTTTTCCCACAGCATTTTTTAATGATAAAATAAGGGTATACTATCTCTGCTTATGAATCACATATTGCCAAAATTTGAGTGGGGAGGGTTGCGCCCCATGAAAAAATTTTAAGAGCGGAGAGTGCAACCGCTATACAAGTTTTCAAGCGCGAGGGTTTCACTTTTCTATAGACCCGTTAGTCTTCCTTGCAGCTTAGATAACGGCTGACATAGATAATTTTCGCAGCCCCTGCAAAATTTTGTCGATAAAAAGATTTTTTTTAATTTAACTGTGTCGTACGAAACTGTAAAAAATGGCTCGTGTTGAATCAAGACAAACGCGTTTTTCATCGCGTGATACCTCTAAAAATTTATCAGATTTTATTAATTCTATAGAAAATCAAAAGGATAATGAAAGTGCTATAATATCCACGGCAAAGGTGTTACAACATTCGTATCCACTCAACAAGACGGGTACGAAAAAAATGGTCGTAAGCCTTCACTATAATGTACATCGCCAGTGTTTTGAGCCTTTGTTGCAGCTTTCCCAATGTCAGTTTACAGGAGGTGCAATTATAAATTCACATGTATGGAGTGAGTTAAAAGATTATTTTGCTTCTATAAATAATCACTTCACTGATAAAAACATCGATCAAATGGAACGCATACAAGTTGGTAATATCGAGTTGATATTAACATCATCTTACGGAATGAAAGCAGTGATCTTTGATGAAAATGAAATTAACGATGGACAAGACGGAAATAAGAAAAAAAATAAAACGTACGGTTCAACCATTATCATGCAACACTGTACCTTTTTAGGACTCACTCAAGCTGTCATATGTGTAGATGAAAGACTACGTCATATCAAGGGTGCAGCAACGTTAGTTAATAAGTGCAAAGAATTTATAGTAAATGAGTTAACTGTTTGACTACAAAGTATTACTCTAGTAAATAAAATCAGTATATCAAATTTGAAAAAGCTGATTAAAGAACATTACTCAACTCTACGAAAAAATGTTAAAGGAAATCTTTTTTCTGCAATTGATAATTTCTTTTTAAAACAAAATTTTGACATGGTATTTTTAGAGTTAAGTACGTACTGTTTAGAAATATTTCTAAACGACATACGTTTTAAATTAAATAGAATTAATAACGTTGTAGAATATTGAAACAAAACTATTTTCAAAATTTTTACATCTCTTCTAAACTTATAAATATTATTAGTTAAGTGTGTTTTTATACAATATATGTATTAAATAAATTTGAATTGTTTTTATCCAAGAAACCTCGCTCACCACCCACTCCCTTAACCTTCATAATAATTTTAAATTTTTAGCAAGAAAAATGGTAGTAGCGTTAGCCGTATTTTCGCACTTTTGAATTCATGGATTTTTACAGCTGATAATCAGGGGAACCCCTTTAATTTTCATTCCACTAAAAAGAAAAAAATTACCAACCAAGCACTGTCGGTAACATCTTTTCTCTGCGAGGAAAAAATTGTTTTTACTATCCTAGCAACATTTAAACTACGCACGCCTTTTTCAGCTTATTGCGTCACGTGCAAAAATTATTGTTACCGACCAATGTCGGTAATCATATTTAAATTACGCGCGAAAACGGTACTGGGTTATGTCGGTAATTATATGTTTAAGTTACGCTTGAAAACGGTATTGGATTATATCGGTAATTATATTTTTAAATTACGCTTGAAAACGGTATTGGGTTATGTCGGTAATTATATTTTTAAATTACGCTCGAAACTCGTATTGGGTTATTGGTCCATTCCCCCGCCTCTCCCGTCACGTGACCCCGAGGGAAAATGGTCCTTGGCTTCGCCCCCGGTGCCAGCCGTGTGACATATATCTATGTCTGCCATATTACATGTATCTATGAAACTGTCTGGAAAAAGCTTTCCCTTACTACTTACATGATATTAATTTTTAGCACTTTAAAAAAAAAAAAGTGTAAAATAAGGTCGAAAATTAGAGTAGCAATAAGATTTTTTAAATACTTCTTACGTTGTATGTGTATGCTGTATGTACTGTAGCTGCATAAAAATACATTAATTTTATAAACTAAGCATTCGAATATTCGTACACTTTGATGTTATCGCTACTGTACTTAGCGACGTTATTTTAAAATTGTATTTAAAAAAAGTGTTCAAAATCGATATTTTATGAGTACAATTAAATAAATCCGCATGTTCTATTCGCGATTAAAAAAAAAAAAAAAAAAAAAAAAAAAAAAACCAGTTGACAGTAGGTGCTTGGGTACTTAAGTATAGTATGAAGTTCTATTTTTATGAAATCATGTTGCAGACAAATATAATTATAAATATGCATATAATGTCCATGAAACGATAATGTGTAAAAAGGTGGTGCAATTATCGTTGGATTGAGTATACCTACGTTCATATAATGTGCTTATAATAAATATTTTAACATTCAATAACTGACCAGTTATAAACAAAATATAATGCCACTGTACAATATAAATAATATGTAGGCTACCCAGTATAAGGCAATGTAGTTTCATCGGGAATCGCTCTCTGTAATGGGGTAGTGTGACATGCTAGTGAATGTCTTTTTAAGACATTCGTCATACATAGCTTTTTTTTAAAAGTATTATTGAAGCATTCAACGTATATTGAAAATAGCATTAAAAATACCCACAAAAAGTGGCAGCTCGTTTAACTGTATCCTTTTGTTTTATATACTTCATTTTAAAAAATCTCAATTGTAACCTTATGGAAAAATGACTTAAAGTTACATTTATATGATCTGTATAAATCTTTTATTTTTTGTTTGTATGAAAGATTACTTTTAGAAAACCTATTTAATTTTTAAATAGATCTACAAAATACTGTTTTTAATGACACCAAAAAGAAGGGATTAAGTGTGTGTAAAAGCGTGTATGTAAGTACAACCATAAGAGAAAAACAATTGCCAGCATTGCTATTTATATTCGCGCTCCTCTCACCTCTCTGTACTGTTTCCCTGCTAACAGTGATGCACGTCCTTACCTTAATCACGCATGGAACATTAAAAGTACGGATGAAGCTATGGTTAAAAAATATTACTAAATTTCATTTCTAAAAATAAACAAGATTGTACATGTCTTATTCATCGATTACGTCATTATTGTTGATTTATTATATATACAGTACTGTAAACTGTAAAATACATTAAAAAAAAAATTTTTACTGCCATGTGGAACAGTGTGTATAACAGATGTGCATTACTCTGTTACTCTTTCTCTCTCACCTTATTTTTGTTACATTTATTACTATACATTATACATTTATATGTGTATTAGTTGTTGTGTTGCCATGTCTATACACGCACACATACATTGCTATCGTCATTGGCCGCTATTTATATCATTCCTATCAATACTTCGTAGTAAAGTCGAGTATATGTACATTCTGAAATTATAAAACTGCTTTAAAGTGTTACAAAAAAAAAAAATTTTTTTTAATGCAAACGGGAACAAACATGTAATACACCAATTTATAATAAGCAGACGAAATCGCTTTGATAATTGCTATAATCTATAACCGAAAAAAAATTTTTTAAAAGAACATTGGAAAAAACGAAAAAAAAAATTGTATACTTACTCTGTAAATAGTGTGTCCACTGTGAAAATCCTTGGCTTACAGTTTTCAGCAAAAACATTAAGCCTCTAGTACCAACCCATACTTTTGCTGGATTTGAATTTGCCGAATAATAATTTGCTGACAGCGAAAGTTCAGACGTATTTTCCGATTATAATCGGCAAACTTTTTTTTCGGCAAACAAGTATTCTGCTATTTATTTTTCCACAACTTATTAATTGCTTTCATGAAACTATTGTAAAATTAAGTTCTGCAAAATTTCCATTGGTTTTTTCACAATCGGAATATATTGTTTTTGGCACATTACCATACCTGCAAATAACGTGTCGGCAAAATGACACCTACCCAAAAAACCAACAAATTGAGCCTTAAAAATATTAACTTTTTACCCTGATACGTTGGGTGCAAAGATTCAGTATATTTACCCTGAATTCCTTCTCTTTCTTTATTATAATGGTCATCTAAGCTCCGTTTTCCATGGTAGACCCCCCTACTAACTTGTTATAGAATGATTTTTAGGTGATAGGCGAAAGAACACCAATTGTAGAGCCAACAAGACGTCACCACCAAGAGTTTGGCATTGAAACCAGTAATAAAATAACAGGAAGAAAGTAAGACAGATCTGAATGGCATACTGATACACGGGCAACAAAGATCCATTCAACTAAAACAAAATAAAAAATAAAAAAATGGTAAAAAATATATACATACACTTATAAATACTAAGCAAATAAGTTTAGATAAGTGTAATCATACTCTTGTTCAGCATATTTCAAAAATTATTTTTTCCCGTGAAAAAAGAAAAAAATATCTTCTCTTATTAATTGTACTTACAGTAGACATAAATATCTATAAAAAAAAAATAAAAAAAAAAGAACGATAAAATACTAAGACACAGTAAGACCTTGACCATCGCATTCTCGACAACAATCTTGAAGAATATTGATCATCATGACTAGCACCATATGAAGTAGCACCATATTAGTACCATAATGAAGTTAACATGAAGATAGTGAAAGAAATTGTAGATGTATTGTAACACGAACACAGTGAAAAGCATACTCTGCATTGAAATATTCTCAAAACCATATATATATATATATAGATTACGAGGAGCAATAAAATAGAAGGAAAAAAGGAAATTTGTATGTATGATAAAAAATGAAAAGGAGAATAACTGTACCAATGATAAAATTTATAATAAGGAATAGCAATAAGACTTCAATGATATCACTAGAAATAAGTTAAGCAGTAAGTCCTTGACCCTCAACATCCCTGACCAGAAAAAAAAAAAAAGAAATCAGTGAGCAGTGACGGGACTGCCGACGGAAGTGAAAACCTTAAACTATGAATTATATTTTTACTTAAGTTCTGAAATAAATAAGTAGTTATCTAAATTATTTACTGCTTTTGAAATGAGTTATCTAAAATTATGGAATTTGTATATGGCATTCGAAATTATTAACAGTAGTTTCGTCGTCACATTTGTCAGTGTTACAAAGACAAGAAAAAAATTTTGTGTGGACAATGGTCTACGCAAATAAATAAGTAGGCACTGTTTACATTATACATGTGTCCACAAGGTCTGATAACAAGTGACGACGTGACGTTAGTTAATTGCAAATCTACATGCGTGTGCGTATGCGTATTTTAATACAGATTATAGGAGCTTGGTCACTACTAGTGACTCACCAGTCACGTATACACTACAAATCGCCGCGCACGTGTACAACTACACAGTTGAACTTGCATGGGTAATTGGTACTATTGGATATACACTACACACTTATACAGTAATACTGTAACATGCACTGTCTACAGTTTACAGTACACATATTGATACATGGCAAAAAGCTATGTACCAATATAGTACGTAGTTACTCTAGTTAAAAGTTACCTCGGTATCTGACTCGGTAGTTACGTACTATACTTACACCATCAACCCACACACATGTGGTCTGGTTTGAAATTTAAATGCGCACTATGCGCACTGCACAGTGACTGCCGTTAGACAAGGAGAGAGTACTTAGCTTTTGTCAGCGTGGCGAAGTGCGGCGGGGTATGGTAGTATGGGTATGTATTTAGCCATACCCCGCTGCACTCCGCTGCTCCACCAAGCTACTCTCTCCTTCTCTATCGCCGGCCAATACAGAATGAGATTCCTCTTTCCTCCCGCCCCCTTCGCCGCCATTTCATTATCTCGCACTCACACGCGACTCTCTGCAGGGATCGCCTTGCTTTTAAATGAGAGCGATCTGACGCGAAACCAAGAGTTTTTCCCAGTCAAAAATTGCCCAACGTGCCTTAGGAACTTTTTATTTAAAAAAAAAATTTTTAATCAACAATTATACTAGTACGTAGTGATTACTTCTTACTTAATGCGAAAAAAAACTTTTTCTCATAATTCACTGTATAGCGCATATGTACATAAATGTAAAAAAAGCAAGGAAAATATGTTTGAGCAATTATATTACATAAGTTACTCAGATCATTTTACAATAAACTTTTTTTTGTATAAGGAAAGTGCGAAAACATACACAAACATGTATACACATAAGATACAGCGAAACAAATCGATAAGAGAAATAGAGACATGGCGCGTAAAACCACCCTCTTTCCTTTAACTGAAAGTAGTATACAACACAAACAACATTACACAAACACTACTCTATTACAAACATACAAATTAAGAAGGAAATCGTTGACGAGGACGTCGGCGTTGCGGCTTCGGACGTATTACGTACGATAGTATATAGCTATGCGTGCGCGCGTTCCCGCTGGCCTGGGTCTAAAAGGTAGGGGAATATAGAAGAGAATGGACAGGGAAGGAAGAGCGGAGCAAAAGAATAAAGGGGAGATTAGCTAGAGACGCAAGAGTGGAAGGACTAGGTTCGCGAGACGAGAATACACGCACAACTTTCCTGAAATACAAAGAGTACTAATAAAAAATAAGTTTACCACAAGTCGCGTTCTTATTTATTCCTGCACCAAACAACCTACGTAAAAATACTTAAAAAATAAGTTTTTAGAAGAATTATCAAAAAAAAATAAAAAAATAATTATATTTTAATAAAACATACCTGAACATATGTTTCGTTTAAGGTGTCTTCTTATTTTTTGAAGCTCAACCGTTACAAAATGGCAATAACGCAGTTGAAAAATGACCTTATGGTTTTGTGTCATATAGACTACAGGCTGTAATAGGCTCAGCTAACAATGGCTAGAAACAATTTTACGTGAAACTTCGACCCGATTTTTTAGATACCTCTTTCGTTGTTTAAAAAAAGTTTAAAAAACAAGCAGCTTGAATTAGTGGAAAATGCTCTTCATTGGTCGCGCAGTCGCTGACGTCACCTCGTCACTGTCTGCAAGCTTATACACACAGCAGCATGGGCATTCGATGAATAACAGTGAATAAAGTACGCATTATTAAGTATAATGGAACAAATTGCTTGTTATCGGCGATATTTTGTCCCATTGTGCCTTAACACGCAAAAGAAGACACCAACAAAGTTGTTTGTGAGCGTGCCTCAAGATCCAAAGAGACGCGACCTGTAGTTTTGACTTGCTTCACGGCCTGATAAACCAGTGACGATGAATTATTGTTGCTGTCAAGATTATTTTAATGTAAGTTCATTAGGTTTTCCCACATTTTGGTGTCAAATTTGCTACCAAATATTTTGTAAAACTCTGTATGCCATTATAAACTTCAAAGTAAATGATACTTAGATGGGTTTCTGCTTGATAATAAAAAATTTATCATGAACATTCGACTCGTTAATCATTTTTTTTTTTTTTTTTTCAGTTGGAACAGGATATGGACAATTATCTTAGATACATGATGTACGAGGAATGTAAGCTAGTAAAAAGGACGTTGTGCCTTACGTACTCATGTAAGACCTGCATTTATGAAGTTGAACAGAAAAAGAGATGTAAGAGAGATGTTGCAGTCAAGTGAATCCGATAATCGCCCAGTAAATACTTAAGAAAATATTGCTGTGAATCCTGAAAATAACATTGACGTACCTGTATATAAAACCCCAAAAGTTAAAAATCTGCGCCACGTTGTGCTTTGGGTAAACTAAGTGTGAATTGATTACGGAATCTTAATATTCCTAGTGCATCAATAGGCGCACAAGAATCAAACGTTGGTGTATCGTTTGACGATTCAAGTGTGGGCACTGCCGTACATCCAGTACCAAAAGAGACCATAAATAATCGAGTACTTTCATTTGGTGAACGAAGTGTAACTCAGAAATTACTCGCAACTGGTGATAAAAGTTTAAGGAAACATTTCAGAAGTAAAGGTATTATGTGCAAGCCTAACATGTCAAACACCACTTCGCAAACAGATTTGAAGATTCATTTCGATTATGTCGAGCTAGTGCGAGCAACATATTCAAGTTAACTGTACCTATATTAGCTCACGTTTTAAAAACTCTGACTTATTGTCCAGATAAAATGATTTTAAAAAAGGCATTATCTATACGTTTTCGAGTAAATTTTAGTAACGTATATGGAATTATTGATGCTTTTGAAATTCAAATGGGGAAACCATCAGATGCTATGTCTCAGAGTTTAACGTGGTAGGGATACAAAACATGCAACACTTTGAAAGATTTAATTATGTTATCGCCGGATGGTTTCATTATCTTTATTTCAAAAGGCTACACTGGTCGAATAAGTGATGTTGAAAAAAATTGCTAATTTACGCATACATGTTGAGCGAGTAATTCGACGAGTCAGAGAATTTTCATTACTCATGCCGCATTCAATGTTGAGCCACGCGATTATGTTTCTTATTGACATGGTTGTAGTTATTGCAGTAACTCTAATAAATTTGTAAGGTCCGATAGTAAAGACATTGTCCATTGTACTGACGTAGAAAATATTTTTCAATTTATTGTAAACCAATAAACTTACAAAATAAGAATATTTGTGGGAAACTTGTGTGGATATCTAAATACCAATAAATAAATCTGACAGTATGATGATTTTTATAGAAGAGGATACAGGCATGATACTGTAATTTTTGTATACATTATGAATTATACAAATGTATCATGTTTATAACTTTATAACTTACATTGAAACCTGATTGATTAGTACGTAAGACGTATTATTTGTTAATAGACTCTAACATTCTAGGAAAAATACTACTCTTCCAAAAGCTGACGGCTTTCTCGATCAAACTATGAGTATACTTTTCATCAAAAGTCACCCATACTTTCATTACTCCTTTGGTTGCTTCGAATTTAGGATCCTCAACACAAAATGATCATTTTTTAGTATTCGTAGCAAATATTTGAAGATTTATTTGTGTTTTGTGTTTTGCAGTAGGTTGTCCATTTGCTAGATAAGCTTTAAAAGTTTTTTCAGAACTAGGACATTTTGCTTC
The DNA here is from genome assembly GCF_036245765.1 of Copidosoma floridanum. Classification (NCBI taxonomy): domain Eukaryota; kingdom Metazoa; phylum Arthropoda; class Insecta; order Hymenoptera; family Encyrtidae; genus Copidosoma; species Copidosoma floridanum. Next base: position 18,326,990 of record NW_028321881.1, read on the forward strand.
GACTACAAAATTAGGTCCCATTGCATCTGGTAAAGCTCCTAATATTGTCATGGTTTGAATTAAATAGAGCCCACAGCTTTTCAGTTTATGTCCGATTGATTTTTGAACTTCTGCCAGTACAAGTTTTTCTAACTCTTTTCCTCTTTTCATGTACTCTGTTTTGAATACTTTACTTGCGCCTATAATCGATTTTACAAGACTCCCATCAGAAGTCTTACAGTGAGCTGCTTTGTCAAGTTAAGATGCTGTGATTCTCCCGTAACGAAGTTCTAACGACAGGAAATTATCGCTTTGCATCTTTGTTTTTTCCATTACCTCTGCAAACAATTCTTCATCCATATTTGAAGTAGCATGTGCAATAAATTTATTAGCAGTTTTTTCTCCGTTTTAGACAAATTGTATTAATAGTTGGTGAATAGATGGTGAATGTAATCTACGTTTTATCAATTCAAAGTGATGTCTGTATAATTGACTATCTAATTATTTTTTTTGTTGCTATTTTTACAGTTGTCTCTAAAAATTTAGAATTATCTGGCAAATTATCGGCAATACTAGGCTTAAGAACCTTAAATAAATGAGTAGCTTCCATATATTTCACTGTAGTTTTAACTGTCGATAGTTTTGGTTTGTTCCAATAATTTTGTACATCAGTTGGACATGGGTTTTCTGTCCTTCGATTCATCCAAAGCAAAAAAGCGAATGCGTGTTTGCAGCCTCCTGCAACATTGGCAAGATTATTTATTAAACCATTGATAACTGCATTTGTAAATCAGCAATTTATTAAATGTATAGTTAGTCATGTAAATTCTTCCACTTTTGTACATAAATTGATATGAATTTGAATTATACGCATACCTTTTGCTGCTGGGCAACCTATACATTCAATACTGCTGATTGCTGGTTCAGTCTCATTGACAACCAATAGTATAAAATATGATTTATCTTTCACTTTATGTTCAGGGCACATCCTTGCTTTTACAGTACAAGCTGAGTCAACAAGGCCTTCAGCATCTTCTTCTGTATCCCTTTTCAAACAAACATTACCTATAGCTGCAACTCTGTAGTTATCCCTAGCAGCACTACAATGCGCGTACATTGATTATTCTCAGATAAACTATTAATATTGTTGAAAAACTGTTAGTATTCTATACATAAAACCACTTACTTGTACTGTTTTGCAACACTAGACTCTTCAGAAGAAAAAAGCTTATCTTTCGTTAGCAACGATCGTAGCATACACGCGTCTATCACTGGTAAATTTTCTGAATCGGCTTTAACGAATCCTGATTCTACCATTTTTCAATAGCGATGCAATTTTTATTTACTATTTAACATAAAACTTAGTTTGGCAGTACGATTAGCATAGTAAAACACACTTCCGTCTGCAAGTCGCAAACGAGGTAACGTCACGACAAGCTCCGACCAATGAAAGGCCATTTCGTGGTCATGTGATAATTTGAAATTTTTAACACTTTTAATATTTAAATTAAAATATTTTCCATGCATAAATTGACCTGATATTTTGGAAGTACACAACCAGCAGTATTTACTATTAATTAAAAATAAAATTTTTGAAATTAAGATTTCAGTAGCTGAGCCTTTTTTTAATTGAAAAGTTCAAAACCAAATTTTTTGTTATAGTTGTTGAAGTACGAAATCAAAACTATTTAATCTAAAAAAAAAAGAAAGTTATTTAACTAAAAATTCAGAACCATTTCAACCGATAAACCCTTTTTTAGTTCGAATAATCAAAGTTTCATGCAAATCAATTAAAGTTTGCTCAGTTACACTGCACGGTGGATGAAATTTTGCTTTTGGAGAAAATGCACGTTTCAAGTTTTAGATTCTACTTCGTAATTTTGAGATACTTTTTAATTCTTTTTTAGACTTAATATTCTGCTGTGTTTTCAAGACATCAAAGTCGGAAGTTTTTAATTAAAAATTTGCTGTAGAGATCAACTATATATGGTTTTGCAGTTTTGCATATACATACGAAATGGTTTTGGGGATAATTTTTAGCGCTCATTACAAATTTCTCTTCCAGAATTAGTGCAGATGTTTACATGCTGTTTACATAAATTACTTATTCGCTTTCCTCAGCACTTGTTATTTTTTAAATACCCCCATACCTCTTCTTAGCACCCCTAAATTTTAATTTGAACTATTTTAGTTTGTCCGTTATTTAATAGCGTAAAATTACTATTTCAGCTCCTACCCCTCTACGCTCTGTTACACCTTGTTAGCCCTGCCTTAGCTACATTTATATAATTATATTTGGCTTCTTATTTGAATTAGTAAAATTTTATATGTGTTTCTTTTAATCCCACGACTTTTTTTTAACTTTGTAAGTTTAACCTTTTTTTTTAACTTTAAATTTGTTAATAGCCAAAAAAAATTGTTAAGACTAAAGAAAAATGTTTTATGTAAGAATATTCTAAAAAATATTCATAAGTATTTATAATGGATAAGAAATTGATAATCGTATTATCAAATCAGTAAATGGACAAAAGACAAAAATATGCATGTAAGTTTCACTTTTCAAAATAATGATTTATAAATTGAAGCACGTTGTTTATTTAAAAATAACTTATAATTTGACAAAGTTTTCCTACGTATAAAAAAAACTTAAGTTTTTACAAAATAAAAAGATCTTGAGATCATTTAATAAATAAGTATATTCATTGAAATTTGTAAGTTGCTGCTCATTTTCTTAACTAAAAACAACAAATTTTAAATTTGTTAATTTTCGTAGCAAGATTTAATACTTTATTCTAAAATACAAAACTAAAATTAACGGACTGATCATTTAATAGTTTTTTTATTGATCATTCTCTGATTACTCCTTCTTAAAAATAGGGAGTCATCAAATATCTTTCTTCAACCAATAATTTGTTTCCATAGGAAGTTTTCGTATTAACAAATCACATAAAGACAATGTCTTATATTTTCAAAGCTTTTTTGTGAAATCGGAGAAATCCCATTTTATACAATTCAATCTACTTTTTCTTATCTTTTTTCAATCAGAACCTGATATAACGGTTACATTATTTGTTAAATTTAAAACAAAAAAAAGTTATATTGCTAGTCAGTTAAGTTACTTGTTGTTACAAGTTGGAAGTTACTTGGATGCAATGCTAGTCTAAGTGGAACGATGCAAAAATGACCTCTGCGAGGTTGCAGAGATGTAACAGAGTCACCAAGGGAGAAAAATAAGACGCAAAGAAAATCAGTATTTACATAGTAAAAATTGTATCAAGAGTAACTGTGAGGTAAGATATACAGCAGCAGCTGTCGGTGGCCATGGCCAAAGCAAGAGCTCGCTTTCGAAGTTAGTCTCGAGCTGAACGCCTAAGTGTAAACAGTAAGATTTCTGTCAATTTTTGAGGGTTGGTTCGGGGCGCGTGTTAGAGATCGGATCAAGAGAGAGATTCGTAAAAATGCGTATAGTGTTGAGAGAGACACAGGGTGAGGGAAAAAGTGTGTGCACGAGTCTCACAGCTGTTGTGTTCTTCCAAAACGAGGTCTCCTGGTCGAGGGTGATGGAAACAGCTCAGGCAAGAAGTAGAGAGTCTGAGAGCAATTAAGAAAAAGCAAAGCTGTAGGACGAACGACAATCTTGAAGACCCCGGACGACATCGTGGTGGGACGACTCGTGGACATTCGATTAAAAGGTGAGGCCTGAGAGAGGGAGATATAAAGAGAAGCATAGATGGAGAGAGAAAGAGATACTCAATAAAAGCTAATGTGTGTGTAGACGAGATGAGTAACGAGAGACTGCAATGTGCATGTTTGGGATTGCCTCCATTATTTGCGCGTTTTGCCGTATGTGTAAAGATAGAGATAAAAGAGACAGATTAATAAAATAAGACAAAGAGAGATAAATTGAGGACGAGAGAGATAGATAGATAGATAGATAATGTCTTTATTTATTCTAAGGTACAAAATAGCATTTTTTGAAAATGTTAAGTTTAATACACAATAATTAGAATGATAATAGCACAACATCAAGCCTACATCTACATACTGTTGAATTCTTTGGCGTTATATCACAGTCAAATGCTTATGCATATCGCATCATGTCAACAAAGTTAAATTATTTACATTATAGTGATATCCCGCACTAACGATACAAGTTTGTAATAGAAGGTTTCGCGCTAGACTCATCCATCAGTCAATTATAAAATGTATGAAATGTATTAATAAATACTTAAAAGTAACACATAAAATAAACTCATATACACACGTTCACACGCATACACCAATATAAAAAGACGAATAAAAGATACATTAGCAAGCGTGTGCATATGGAACGTCACGATCAGATCAGTCAGATGAGATCAGTCCAACCTTGCCAGATATTGTTTTAAAGCTCCCTTCAACCATGCTAGGCTAGGGAGGTTTCGAATCTCAAGGGGAAGGGAGTTCCAGAATCTGGCCCCAGCACTACCGAACGATTTCCGTCCCTGCTCAGCTCCCGCACCCTCTCATCCCTCACAGGTCCTCGATAGGTGTGGTTTTCGAAGAGAGGCACGAGACAGCCCGGGGCGCGCAGATGCAAAATTTTGTAAATAAGCAAACTCATGAAGTAGTCTCTGCGCGTGTCAACCTGGAGCCAGCCCAGCTCTGTGTGGGGTGATCTGATCATCTCTCCCAGCACCCACAACGTATCTAACGCAGGCGTTCTGTAGCGTCTGCAGTCTCTTCCTCTGCTTCAGAGAGGCGTCAAGGCACACGACCGTGCAATAGTCAAGGAGAGGGAAGATCAAAGCAGAAGCGAGCCTCTTACGCAGCGCCCTAGTGGTGTACTGCCAAAAAAATCAGAGAGTGTAAAGCGCACGGTTGACTTTTTTAGTCACGGCAGTGACATGCGGCTGCCACGTGAGCTTCGAATCAAGAATGACACCGAGGCTCGTGACGGCCTTTGGGAGCGGGACAGACACCCATCCGCCAATACCAACACTAGGAAGATCTTGAGCTGTAAGCTCATTGATGTTACGATTGCTGCTAAATAAGATAGCATGGGTCTTCCCAGCATTGTGCCGGAAGCAGATGCTCTCCGCCCAGCACGCGACCGTCCGCGTCGATCGCTCCAATCTCCCCACCCCCTCACCCAGTGCCCCCCTGGGCACCGTGGTGTAAACCTGCAGGTCGTTGGCGTATATGATATACTCGACGCCCATCGGAGAAAGTACGTCTCGTATGTCGTTGACGTAAAGGCAGAACAACAAGAGACCCAGAACCAAGCCCTGCGGGACACCAAGATTTGTGCCGATCCACGAAGAGCTCCCATTAGCTCGAGATTTTACGCACTGCTCTCTATCAGAGAGATATGAGGCGACCCATGAGAGCGCAGCTCTGGAGAATTCCGCCCGCCTCAACCTCTCAAGAAGATGAGAGGGTGAGATAGTGTCAAATGCCCTACTGAAGTCAAACTGTAACAGTAGTGTCATGTGTTCTCGTCAATATTCAGTCTTACGTCATCTGTCAGCTTCAAGAGTGCAGTCTGCGTTGAGTTATGTCGTCTGAAGCCCGTCTTCAGGGGATCAAGAAGTCCTCCATTGGCCAGGTACTCCGAGATCTGGTCGTAAGCAAGTCTCTCGAGCACCTCCGACAGAATACAAAGCAGTGAGACGGGTTGGAAGTCTGAGGGAGACGAGCAAGCCGCGCACTTTTTAAGTGGCATCACACAAGCTCGCTTCCAGAGATCTGGAAACTCACTTTCCGTGAATGAGGAATTGAACAGCCCAACCAGACGAGGCCCTGTTATGGGGAGGGCTTTGACGAGAATGCTGTGTGGGATGCCGTCTTCACCACACGCCTGCGAGGTAAAGTTTGAAAATGACAATCATAATACGGAGATCAAAGAGTATTGCTGTTTTAACGATATAAATAATTTTCACATAGCTATCAATAGGACATGTAACATAATGCATGATGTGTTGAACGATGTGTATGTGCGTGCGTGCGTGCGCGCGCGCGCGTGTGTGTGTGTGTGTGTGTTGTAAGAGCAGTCCTGTGTCATTGTATATATACTAAGCAATATTTCTCACTAAGCTATTTAAATCAGCGCATCCAAGATTTTGATTATTCGGCTGATGACACAAATACATCACTATTGATTAAAAAAAAAACAAGCAGAAAGAAGAATTTAACTTAAAAATGTCGGCTTTGGAAATGTTTTGCCTGGTCCGATATTTAGGAGTATTGATAGGGAAATTTGCACCTCATGATGATACTCATTGGCTTTTATTTTTAAAACTGCGTGAGATTGTTAATATTCGTATATCTCTGAGAATTACTCAAAAGCATTCCATAGCCGTAGCGGATTTAGTTAAAGAAATAAATGAATCATACACAAAGAATGTCGGTTTATAAAAACCTAAGTTTCCCTTTCTGACACACTACGATCGATTGTTGATGATGTTTAGAGCTTGCATTCATAACATAAGCATGAATTTTAAGTCCATGTACAAAGAGATCAAAAGTAGTGGTGTAGCTTCAGAGTCTAAAGTTAACTTGCTTTAAACCATTGCCATAAAACAAATGTTAAATTTATGTCAAGAGGCCAATGTATTAAAACTAGACTCTTATACTACTTGGGGATCTTGACTTAAGAAATTTGAAAGTACATCCGAATTGTATAATTTCGTTTTTTCTAATGGTATTTCTTACAAAATAGTTAGTTATATAGTTACGTACATGGAAGACTCTGATATAGAATTGGAAATATAATTGAGATTAAAAAAGAAATACAAATACAAGAGAATAGAAACGAACAGAACAAAAAAAGAAAAACCCAAGAATATATTGTATTCTTCGTGAAAATTTATATAGAAATTCCATTTGATAAATATACACATTAATATTTCACTAAACGTGATAAAAAAAGAGATAAATTTATTAGTGCTTAAAATATTCCATTTACACCACCGGTAACCTATACAAAAGATAATGTAATGTACGTAGATTTATACCATGTTTTTTTTGTAATGTGTGTTTAAAATATTTGATTAAAATGAAGTAACTTACCAGAAATGGTTCATTTATTTAATTTAATAAGCATGACATAAGGTGGGTAGATATTTTTTCTCAATTTTTTAAATATTTGTTGAATTCATAGACCATAGGTCTTTTATGGCACGCATGCATGCTACAGCAAATACCAAGGAAACTACAATATAAGTAATTAGTACCACACTTGGGTAATATTTGTGTTACCCAATAAAATTTCGATCAATTTTTGTAAATTGCTTTTACAATACCTAATATTTAATGCACTAATTACACGAAAAAAACTTATGCTTGTTTAATATAAGAATATCCCATGACCCCATCAAAAGTGTCACTGTTACACCATACATTTGGCTCAACGTTCGCACCAGGAGACTTGTGCAGCTACTGCACTACTATCAAGCGTCTTCTGATCTAGTATGTGTTAGGCAACGGCAGCCCTACCACTTGTGCTGCGCATGTCCCAATAATTTCTCAGTGATATAAAAAGGAACAAAATAAAAATAGTTTCTCTCAATAAACATAATCTTTTTTTTTTTTTAAAGGTAGAATTAGGAAATAACTTTCCACTTGTTAATTTAAATATTTAATGTTTGAAGTGGCTATATCACTGATATAACAAAAATCTTAGTGATGTGTATGTATCATACAATTAAAAGGGTGTTGTATAGATGAAGGTACTGTTCCAAATAATCTTAGTCTAGCCACCATCTTTGACGATAAACAATAATTTTTCAAGAAATAATTTGAAATCGTTAAAAATTGTGCGTTTGAAAAAGTTTCTAATCATTTACAAGAATGAAAAAAAATCGTCCCCAGTTGTGGATCAAAGATGCTTTAGATAAAAGATAGATAGAAAAAGTTGCTTGACTTTATCAAATAAATAGCGTTATTTATAAATAGAGGTACAGTTTTTAAGTTCAAACTGATTCCAAGCGCTATCATTTTTGTTTATTCTATTTCGTTTAGTCTATTCGTTTCCTCCTTTGTACCCAGAGTGCTTGGATCAGTACGTTGATCTATATAATAGACTATTAATTTGATGATACATATGGGTCATTTTTTTACCAACCGAACGGATTTTGCTGAAAATTAATCGTCACCTCTTAGATTTGGCTAAAAATTTTTTTCCAGTTTCTATATTAAAAAATAAGAGATTTTTTTTATCACCTATTTTCGATTTTATAAGTTATAACAAATTTCATAATTGTGGTTGGAGATTCATTTTAAACAATGTATAGCTCCGAATCCTTGAGAGCTACAAAATTCTTACTAATGGCACTTTTGTAGTTAAAGAGTTGAACTTTAAAAAAAAAAGAAATTGAAAGAAACAATTATCAACAAATTAATTTTGTTATAAACAATTTAATTGTTTTAATCGATTTTTAAAACTTGTCCCAAAAATAGTTTGAGTTTTCATGATGACCATCGTATTCTGCGTCAAATTTTACGTTAAACTCATAATTTTAAAGTATAAAGACTTTTCAATTGTTATTGTTAAAATTTTAACTTATGTAGGGCGTAATGGTAAAAGAAACTGTTTTTTGAGTATAAAATGATATCTGTACCTCATATCAAAAAAAGTTGAAGGTGAAAGTTGTAGATATTTGAATGATCTACGACTTATGTGCTCACCATTTGTCAATATAACCTCAAAATTTTGTATTATCATGCAAAAAAGCGAGAAGTCACCATTTTATCAATTAATTATTAATAGTAATTTTTTACTAGTAATACAGAGATGAGCAATAATAACTACAAAACTTCTATTTCATTGAATTAATAACAAAGCCTTATAATTGATCAAAGGCAGCTCAGAACCGGAAGTAAGTGATTTAAAATTGGCACCACTCACTAATAAACTAACATTTCCATGTATAAGACAAACACAAACAGAGTGAGTACCAGAAGCACCTGCCAAAACTCAATACTTTGGCCTTGAGCTATCAAACTTTGAGAAACTACATTTCATAGTTGAATACGTACTAGTAAAAATTCCATTTAACTCTTTTGAATTATTTAATACTAGTCTTTTTTGAATAGGTACCGATTTGCCGTCTACTTTTATCGAAACGAAATATTTTTTTCCGGGCATATATTAAGTGTAGTCGTCAGACTGATACAAGCTAACAATTGTATCGATAACATTATCATCTAGAGATGGATGTTGTTTTGGATTTGGATCCTTTCTTGCAAAGCACTTATTATCGAGGACTTGTCGTTATCTGCTTTAAGATCATCTGGATCATCTAGGCTCAAATTAAAAATTTTTTTTATCAGTGACAGACGATATTTGTTTTGATTTTTTTTCCAAATACCTTTTTGACGATAGTTTTTGTTTTTTGATGGGCAAAGATCCTAAGAAGCTTAATCCTTTGTTGAAAAAATTTACTCGTCCACTTTGCAAACATGGATTATCTCCCGAACATTCAGATGTACCGTCAGTACTCCCAACTTTTATATCAGATTCTTCACTTAAAGAATCCTCCTTTTAAAGTGTCTAGAAAAAAATTAGACTAAAACATTGATATAAAATTCTACGACAGGTTAGGTATGTCTGAACTCAATATAATAATCAAAATATGGTACGTACCAATTCTGGTAGTTCATTTTCACTCTCTTTTGTATCTTCTTTTTTCAACTTTGATAATTTCAAGTGGCAAGAAGAACAAATTTTTTGTCATTATGCATCTGACAAAATTACCAAGTCCGGTTCCAAAAGTTGGTTTTCATTTACTGTCCTGAAATCAGAAGTGTTTGTTGTTGGATGTTTGAGATTAAAAGGATTACAACATCTATCAGATCGATAAGTAGTATTTTTTATTTAACGTGCCTCTTTCCGTGGCATTGTTACAAAGTAAAAATTATTTAACTTTAAATTACAACAAGTGACAATATGTCTTGGTAGCAGACCAAAATAAACGCACAGCTGATTCAAAAGCCAACGAACTTGTAGTACGGGGAATGTACGCGAGTAGCGTGGGTAACACTTTAAATCCTAGGTCGTACTGTAGGCAGGCTTCCCCGCAAAACTGTGAAACTCAAAAATTTAGAGACATGGAAAATCTATTTTTTATATCCAATCAGACAATAAATAAAACAATAAAAAACAAAGTAGCAATAAGAAATTTGAAGAATAAAAAACATTTTCCGTATTGATGTTACGTGGAACATTGTTATTTTTATTTTTTTTTCTAGTGGTTAATATTTTTTTATTTTACTAAAAACAATTCGTTTTTCATCATTCAGGAGACGAGATTAAAAAACAAATCACTCATTATTCAATTTTAATGAAAATATACACTGAATAAATGATGAAATGGTGATTTCTCGCTTTTTTGCATGATAATACAAAATTTTGAGATTATACTGACAAATGGTGAGCACATAAGTTGTAGATCATTCAAATATCTACAACTTTTACCTTTAACTTTTTTTGATATGAGGTACGGATATCATTTTATACTCAAAAAACAGTTTTTTTTACCATGACGCCCTACATAAATTAAAATTTTAACAATAACAATTGAAAAGTCTTCATAATTTAAAGTTATGAGTTTAACGTAAAATTTGACGCAGAATACGATGGTAATCATGAAAACTCGAACTATTTTTGGGACAAGTTTTAAAAATCGATTAAACCAATGAAATTGTTAATAACGATATTAAATTGTTGATAATTATTTCTTTCAATTTCTTTTTTTTTAAAGTTGAACTCTTTAACTACAAAAGTGCCATTAGTAAAAATTTTGTAGCTCTTAAGGTTTCGGAGCTGTACATTGTTTAAAATGAGTCTCCATCCACAATTGTGAAATTATTTATAACTTATAAAATCGAAAATAGGCGATAAAAAAAAATTCTTTGGACACGTATCTCTTATTTTTTAATATAAAAACTGAAAAAAAATTTTCAGCCAAATCTAAGAGGTGACGATTAATTTTCAGCAAAATCCGTTCAGTTGGTAAAAAAAAGACCCATATGTATCATCAAATTAATAGTCTATTATATAGATCAACGTACTGATCCAAGCACTCTCGGTACAAAGGAGGAAACGAATAGACTGATAGCGCTTGGAATCAGTTTGAACTTAAAAACTGTACCTCTATTAATAAATAACGCTATTTATTTGATAAAGTCAAGCAACTTTTTCCATCTATCTTTTATCTAAAGCATCTTTGATCCACAACTGGGGACGATTTTTTTTTATTCTTGTAAATGATTAGAAACTTTTTTAAACGCACAATTATTAACGATTTTAAATTATCGATCCTGTTACCAAAGAACCTCTTAAAATTGAACAAATTTTATCTCTATAATTTGGCCTTCTAAACATAAATAAACATGAATAAGTATAAATGATCTTCCTAAATATGCTTCGAATAATTATTATTAACAAGTTTTGTTAAAATTATAAAAATAAGCTTTTCAACAATCAAAAATTTTTTTAAACTCCTTAATTTATTTTAATTGTAAGTAAAAAAGGTAAATTCTAATTTTTTGTGGGAAACCTATTATTTCTTCACAACAAATCACCAAATTTCGGAAAATGCGTTTTTTCGGATTTTCGCTGCATGTTGAACAATTATTATTTAACGTTATGACAGCCAACCAGTGCTAAAAATATTTATTGAACCTTGTTTTTTAATGATATATAAACATTTACCTGCTGAATATATCTGATTTGAATCCAGTAAGCCTCGAACGTACGGGTTTTTATTTTTATTTAACACGTGTATACACAAAAGCTTAGGTTCATTATATATAAAGGGATAGATTATACGTTTTGTAAGCCCGTAAAAATTACGTACGTTCTTTGAAGTTTACTGGTTACTAATCAAATATATTTAGCCTGTCATAGTTGACGTCAGTATTGTTTAATTACAAGGTTCGACAATTTGGATTGTGCATGAAAAAAAATTTTTTTTCTTTTTAGTCCGTCTTATAGAGTTTGAAAAAAATATCCAGCACATACATTTTTTTTTTTTTTTTTACAAAATAAAATTGTAAAAGATACACTTCCTTAAAGTTATAGTTTTTTAATAGTAACAGAAAGTGGCACACGTATGTGACGTTGTAAAATATACATTACGCATGTATATTTTACGATTAATTACGAAACAAATAAGATGCGTAATGTCAAAATGGATTAAAAATTTTCCAAGCTACAGCGATTTAAAAAAGTAACAACCGTTGACCTGACCTAAAATAACACGAAAGTGGCTGAATAAAATTTGTTTAAAATTAAACTATATCAACATAATATCAAATCCAAGTACTCCTGAAAGTTTAAAGAAAAAACATTTATTCTTACTTAAGTTATCATGTAAAACGAGAAAGTAATTTATTAACCATGTTCACTTTCACATACACAGGAAGTATATCTATAGCTATAAACAACAAAAAATCTTTAGGGTGCTACATCTTTTCAAGATTTTATTTTTTTGAGAAAAAAAAAAACGTGTCGATTATTTTTTGAAACTCAGCAAGACGGACAAAATAGAACTTTTAATGCAAAATGCTAATTACTTTAACTTAAGTGGCAGTTTGCTATCCAAACGTTAAGTAATCATTGCTTAATATGCATCTGAAGTTCTCAAAAAACCAATTTTTCAAATTTGGGCAATTGTTTGGGGGAAATCAATGGATTTTTTAAAAAAGTTCAATAAGATTTTTTTGACTTTGGATAAACCGAGGAATCTGGAAACATTTATATTTTGTTGAAAAACGAAAATTTTTATATTATCAACAAAATATGTTAATAACAATTTTTGAGCACAAGATGAAAAGAAACCCTTATTATTGGTTTTCAGGGGGGATATATTCATTGTAACACTTTTAGTTTTGGGGAGCTCTTTTTTCCACTAGATCGACTTTGGCTCATAGATAAAAATTTATGCTATTAACGTAGTGTCAGTTTTGTTACTTGGTTTGTACAGAAATCAGTTTTATTTCTAAATTTCCATTTTTATACTTTTATTTGATGCCATTAACAGATTAAATAATGACATCAAATTCATCACTGTCAAAACTTACACGATGAAAAAAATTCTTAGTGTTTAAAAAAAGTCACTGTTCCTACGATCATGTACCGAAACTGACACCACCCTAATAGCATGGTTATGTATCTATATGCTAGGCTTTACTATCTGTCTATTAGGTAGTATCGTTAATAAATTATTATACTACAATTCCGTACTTGTTTATTTGAAAGTCAGGAAGAGTACCTGTATATACACTAAGTAATGGTTAATAAATACGAGCTCTTCAGAACCTCTGTTTCATATTTCATGTTAAGTGTTTTTCTTATTTTGATTCTACTTACTTGTCATACAGTTATGTGTGTTTGAAAGAATCAAGAAAAATGTTGGTACACATTTACCTTTTTACGTAGTGTCTATTACGTAAAAAGGTAAGGTTAGTACGTACGTAATTACGTGGATATAGTGGATACGCATGCACGGTAGACAACTCTACTGTCCAGTACTTACAGGGTCCAAGTTAATTTTTTTTCCGACCGAGCGAGGCGCATGCGCATACGTGGATATAAGGTGCGAATAGACACAGCGACCTTCTTAAGGTTCAATTAATTAAACAATATTTAATTTAATTTTAAGGTTCAAATTCATGGCTAGGTACATAATGTTAATAAACCCGAGAAATATTTTAAAAGTTCTATATCAAAACTTTAAGGATCCAGTTTTTGATGTAGTTTCTATTACAACAAAACAAAAAATATCATTTGCTCTTCACCTAGAAAATTTGATGAAAGATGTGGTTAATTGTCAAGTATTTGTTGATATTTATGATAGCTTATGCTTCAACGATTGTAGTGCAGTATCTGAACCTGTTGCAGTTAAAATTGATGAAGACAATTACTCTGTTGAGGATTGTATGACCTACAACGATAAATCTGATAAACAGATTGATCTCGAGTATAAAAAAAAGCAATACAATTGTGGCATTTAGGAAAAAGAAAGAGAAGAACTTTCGAGTCAGTACTACAAAAATTCAAGAAAGTTTCAATTGAGAAAACACTGTATAGATGGGAAAAACAATTCAACGAGGGTGGTAGAAGATTTGATAAATGGTAACACGTATCAGAGTACGATTTGGAAAAGTTAAATGCAGCATCTGGCAAATTTGTCGCTATGCATGATTTCGATTTAAGGCGATGGGCTTAGAAAGTCAGAGAAGATGTTGGATTATCTTCTGACTTTCTTAAAGCATCATCTAAATGCTTGCATACATTTAAAATACAACATTAAATCGTATCTAGAAAAATTAATAAACTCGTGACACATTTGATGTGTGTTTAGATTCGTGACAAGTTGGATTGTAAAACAGCTGTAAAGAAGTGCATAATATATAGGTATGAGTGTTTTTTTATTCATGAATTTAACAAGTTTTGAGAAAACAAAAGCCAGACATTTATTCATTCTTATTATCGCTGCAACATGTTTATCCTATTTCATATTGTAGTCAAAGGTCACACCAAGATACCTACACGCCACGACTCTCTCCAGTTTATAATTACCAATTTTTATATCTAAATTTATAGGGACACTGTCCCCTTTACTTCCAAAAGTCATGAATACTGTTTTGCTTAAGTTTAATGATAGCTTTTCCAAAGCCAACTATGTGGAGACTCTGTCGAAGTAATTATTTATGTTATCACGTGCAAGATTTCACTCGTTGCCTATGGATAGGACAACAATATCGTCTGCATAAAAAATTATGGACCCAACCAGCATGCTCCCAAGCAGGTCATCCACATATATTAAAAAAAGTAGGGGCCTTAAAATTGTAGGGACCAGATAAAATAGACACAATTTCAGCATTTTTAAGATCACTTCGCTGTTCTTTTTCCTTAGCCAATAATTCCATCAGTAGTTTGTTTTTGTCCTTTAATTCTTTATTGAGATTATCCAGCAAGCTGTTTCTCATCTTAAATAATTCCAAATCATTGTAGTCTTGATAAACAGATTCGTTTTGTTCATTTATACTATCATTAGTAATTTTCGATATTAGATCTGATTTCTGCTGCAGTTTAAGTTGTGCAATTACCAATCTTGCATCGTCATTCAGTGTACTTTGATTCACTTTCTTGGTTATGTTTACGTTTTTGTATCTGGACAGATAACAAAGGCATTACTCAAGGTTTTTGCGCCTTGTAATTTTCTGAAATCACTGATATGATAATACTTCTCACACAGTATGCAAATCACAGTTGCCACTCGTTGATTCGGATGACACTTGTATAATTTTATTTTTTCCATCGGGCGGTTGACAATGACAAAATCTGACAATGATTACGCAATCAGTGACCCATAAAACCCCCGTTTATCAATTTTTATGCTTAACTTGTTGTCTTAAGCGGCGTAAGTAATTTGTTTTAAATAGGGGTAGTTTACGGTCAAAAGGGCTTGTTCTAAGAAAAATATTCAACGAATTTCAGAATTTTCAGAAAAAAGCTTACTATAAAGAACATAGTTTTAACCCAGTAAACATAGGGGGTGCTACCCTGATGTAGTGATGTATTGACACCCTGATGATGATAGGATGTAAAATTTTTTTTTGATTACAAGTACTTTTAGATGGGAAGAATTTTCATATAATCTTTTTTTTTAATATTCAGTTTGAAAGAAAATTTTACAGAAAATGTGTTTTAAAGATAAAAACTTAAGGGTGAATTTCACCCTCTAGGAACTGTTCGCCGCCGATAAAAAAAAGCGTGTCATTTATTTTTTGATTGTCTACCACTATGCAAAGTTTCATCCAAATTGGTGAGTGACACTTGGGTAGGTTTACTTGTGAGTAAATCCACACACAGTACTTAATCTTAAGTTGTCACCAAGTATTTGAATGACTTGAAATTTAACTGCTTTCGTAATAACGTCTACAATTATTGAAATACCTTTTCTACGAAGAAAATTTACCTTATTTATTAGTCTTTTAAAGATTGCTATGTTATTAGTTTTTTTCGTATCTTCTACACGTATTATCATAAATAATAAAATGCTTTTTAAGCGTGAAGCAATAAATGGAGGTAACTAAGCTATTTGGGCATAGATGACCTCGACTTTGCTAACATCATCGTGAGACTCAACGGGTTTCCGACTTTAATTTTGTTATAATAGATGTATCACGGAAGAATGATTTCATTTGGGTCATGTTTTGCAGATAATCCGATCCACGTAATAGCTTGAGTAATATTAAAAAATTTTCATTCCATTTCACAGTGCTTGAACGCATAATACTACTTTATCAAATAAAAAAGGTATTTCTAAGAAAATTTTTTAAAACTGTCGAAGAGGTGTTTCTACTCAACAAACTGCTTCTTCTAGAAGTTATAAAGTATTATTTACATATTTTTCTATGTAACTTTTACCTACTTCAAAATTTTCCGGATACTGAAATTCTTTGGTTCTAAGTAAATAAAGTCTGATTCAGTAAGAAAATTTTCATAAATATCATCACCATGCAACGGAAAGTTTAATTTATAAGAATGTTGACTTTATGATTGTCACTATTTAAATTTACTATATTAAGAATATCTTCTTTTCAAGATTTTAAAAATACATTTTTAAAAACTCTTTTAAAAATTTAATGACAATATTTACAATACTACGTATCTACAAAAGTAGGTTCTCCGTACAACAAAAGAATGAAACTTATAATAAAATTCTTTATTATGATTATATTTATTTTTAAAATATTATTCACTAACTATCAGCAATAAGTTTTGACAGTGAAGCTATAAAATTCTGTTTTTTTTTTGTGATATACAGCTTTTCTTAAGTACAATTGTAAACAACTACTTCTCTCTTACGAGTACATGCGAACGTAAACAGTCTCTAAGGTTACTATCACTGAATAAAAAATATAATAAATAAGCCTTTCATTCAAAAGTATTTTACCTTACACGTATGTGTAAAACAATTTTTTGTAATTATGGAAGACAAATTGTTTTTCTTATGCATGGGTACTTAATTCTTACTCTCCTAATTTATGTATTAGCTTCTCAAAATGTGCTATAGTTTAATAATCATGAAGCTGGGGATACGTTTTCTGGTATCTTATATATTGGTGGTTCCGCTATAACTGGCTCAAATCGTGTCCAGAGATGGCACGACGTTTTGAGGCTAAATTTAATTATGCTTGCAGTGCCAAGACATGGTAAATGTTATGAATTCTTGATGACTTACAGATGTAACCGATTTCTTGTCCCTTTCACAAAGAAAATTGCAAAAATTACCTCAAAATGTCAGTTTTTACCCCTGTCTAAAACTCAACTTTCCAAACAAAAGACTCTCGCATACTAAAATAAAGCTTTTTTCCGGAATTTTTGCACGTACATTATAAACTATAGTTATCATAGATCAATTTATACTGAAATCACCCATGCTTTTATTGAATAAGGAAGAACGCATAATACATTATTTTTGTCCCTCGATTTACATAAATATTAGAATCAACATAGAAATAGCTTCGAAAAACTCTTAATTCAGTTCTGCAACGCCCCTTCATGCTCATTTTTCGAATTACATACTGGCACTAAAAAATTTCAGTGGCCAATGCTGCTAAAAATTAAAATCGTCGAGACTGGCGAGTGAATCACTTCTTGCTTTTCATATGTACAAATACTTTGGTCAGTTCCGACCCTCCCCTAGAGCAGCCACTAGATTTAGTTAAACAGGTATATAAACTGTACTTTCTTATACTATTTGGCGATAAAAGATACTGTATAAGCGGAAAAATTAGTGTGTCTCGTTCACGGACAATCCGAGAGCTTTAAAGCTCGAAATGTCATTTCCGACCCTGTCAGTTCTGACCCCCTGAAATTGATAATCAACTGTAGTTAAGTTTCTATACATTTTTAGGTTTTGAGTCATTGGAAGTTCAACTTCTCATCATTAAATATTTATTCTTTACATAATTTCGAGACTTTTTCTGTATGTGGCTTGGTAATAGTGTTCAAAAAAGAACCAAAAAATCAGGATGATGATACATTATAAGATTTAAATAAAATGGTGAGTGATTGCATTGAATTCAAGGTGGCGTAGCAGAGTACCAAAAGTCACTAAAATCGAAGCTGACTATATTTATTGAGTAAATAAGTCGTTTGTACCAAATATGTTAGTAAATTGTACTTATAAGTCAAATAATTATAATATCGTATAGGAACAAATTAATAGTTTACGAAAAATAATGTGTTCAATTGTTAAAATACTAATTATATAAATATGAAATATTAACTATTACTAGAATTAATGATAAATAACAATTTTTTCGCAAGTAATTGTAAAAAAAAAAATTTTTATTGTGATAGTAAAAATTAAATATTTCGTATGTAGTAACAGTCTTTATATTTTAATTTGAAACCTTAGAGTATTAAGTTTTAATTATAAAAAAATAATTAAACTATTCAAAGATTTTTTTGTTAGAATCAACATGTTAAATTGTATCCATACAAATTTTTTTTGAAATTTTTACAGTTAAAAAACGAATTATAAGTATTTTTTACAACAAGTTTTGACACTAATTGTTTGTAGCAAATTCATTGTAGATAATTATTTTTATGTATTGACAATCAATAATCAGCCATAAAATATTTATAAAGTTCAATTCGAAAAACCAAAAAAATTTAAATTGAATCTGAGACAGTAACGGCAGAATTACCCCTAAATATTTTTTAATGAACATCCATACTGGGTCACTGATACTTAACCAGGTATGCAACGCCGTAAATGCTTAAAAGCACTTTTCTACAGCTTTTAAGACATTCTCATACTCATAAGGATCATTTTTTTAAACTACGTATGCCTTTCTTGCAGATGCTGTTGGAATGCTCTTATACATGCATCTAACTCATTTTCATTCTGAAGCAAAAGATATTAAATACATTATCTATAAAAGATTTATTATTGAGGATTTTTTAAATAAACCACAAATTGTGTGTCTAAAAATATGAAGTTTTGTTTTATTTAACATGCCTGTACAATATCTTTACAATTACTGTTTAACTATGATAATTACACTTTTATCTTACCTAAAAACATAAAGAAACGACATTTAAAGCTTACTAACATTGCCTCCTCAATTATATTCCTTTATTTATCTCTGTACAAGTAATGATAACACTAAAATGCACAAAAATATCTTAACATCATCCGCCATTCAATCCCGCGTCACCCTAACCTACTTTCACTGATAACTTATAAACGCGCGAACCGCGGCAAATTTAAATTAATAAAATATCATTTCATTACACCCCCCTCCCTAGGAGCGAAAATTTTAAATAATATAATCCATACAATGCATTTACGAGTTATCTGCCGATTCGTTTACTTCTACTTCATCTTCTGCTGTGACAGGCTATAATTTTGTTATGTGGAATAAAATGATTCTGTTTTCCAGTTGCCAATATCAATCTTATAAACGGAGTTCGATATTTTCTCTATTATTTTTAAAGGGCCTTTTTTTAATTCGTCTAATTTTTTTTTGTTCAGTCTATTTCTATTTCCTACATATACACTATCTGCTATCTCGAATTTTTGCGTTTTCCTATTTCTATCAAATATTTTCTTGTTGTACTTATGGGATTTTATTGTATTCTTTATTGCTTATCTGCTATAAGCAATCCACTTGTCTTCCTTTTCTATTGTTTTAATTTGATTTGGTAAAATACTGATGTTTGTATCCAGTGAATATTTTCGTGCAAAAACTGTAACAGAGTGGTCTGTTTCATTATATTTCTGTATACATACTCTTGCTACTGTTGCCCATGATCTTTTATTATTTTTCTTATTTAATTTACATCTAATTTTATTTACCATTGCTTGGTTTAATCGTTCGTTAAAGCCGTTAGATTATGGTGTATTCACAGCTGTAAAAATTAGTTTAATGTTATTCTCCTGAAAATATTGTTTGAATTTTTTTAAATCGATGCCTGGATATTGATCTGTCAGAATTATTCCAATCTCATCTGTCTCGAGTACTTTCTTTGTTAGTTTTATAAAGTCACTCGCGTTCTGTATTTTTAAAATCGCAATAAACGCATATCTTGTGTAGTGGTCTACTAAAAGGTGTAAATATTTTTTCGTTGACCTAGATCCTCCGAAGTATCTATAGTATCTGTTGCCATTATATATGTAGCCACCTATAGTATCTGTTGACATTATCTCAAATGGTTTTGTCTTTGGTCCCAGTTGTGAGATTAATTGGAATTTTCTTTGACATCTTGATTTTTTTTTCCTATTTTGCATGTTTTACAAATATTTATGATATTTTTTTTTAGGTTTTTAGCTGTATAAATTGGACTTTTTTTCCCGCAATTGTCTGATTCCAATATGGCAAAATCTATATGCACCTTTTTGATAAATTTTTTACTAAATTCTTCTGAGAGTATAATCTTTCGATGTTACTTCATTTTTTTTATAATAGATTTTATTTTTGTGTAGTAGATTTTGTTTTTTTTCTTTTATTGTTTTATTTTTTCTTGGTCCTTAACTATATCTTTTACTTGTATTAAATTAACTGTTTTCAATAGTTCCTCCTAGTTATCTTCTGATTTTAATACAGGGTTTCGGCTCAAACAGTCTGCTTCTATATTTATTTTGCCAAGTATATATTTTACTGTAATGACATATTGAGATAGGTAATATGCGAGATCACCCAATTCTTCATCCATCCTGCATTTAATGTTCATGTTCTTTAGAGGTTCGTGGTCTGAGTAAATAGTGAGTCGTCTTCTAATTAGCCAGTGTTGCCAGTATGTAACTGCTTCTTTCATAGCAAAACATTCTAAATATATAGCTTTTTTCCATTTTTGAGGTTCATTTAATTTTTTTGAAAAATATGCTACCGGTTCATCTTTACCGTCTAGTTGTGTCTGTTTTAATATTGCCCTGATGCATCTGTAAAGATTTTTCTCGGTAAGTCTTTGTCGAATATTTCTAACACTGAACATTTTCCTTTTTCTGTAGATATTAAGGTTATGGATAATACATTAGATTTACCATTATTTGAGGATATCATCGTTAACTCAAAGTGCAGCCGGTCCATCTTCTTTTAGTTGACAAAAATATCGTTTTATAAGATATATAACTTAAAATTTTCAAAATAAACCACAAATTGTTTTTCTGAAAATAAAAATTTAACATGCCTTTACAATATTACCACAATAATCGTTTAACTATGACAATTACATTTTTATCTTACCTGAAAATACAAAGAAACGACCTTTTAAGTTCACTTATATCGCCTACTCAATTATATCCCTTCATTTATCTCTCTACAAGTTTTTATAATTACAAAATGCAAAAAAAAATCTGAACATCATCCGCCATTCACTCCCGCGTCATCCCATTCTACTTTCACTGACAACTTATAAATGCATGAACCCCGACAAATTTGAATTAATGTATATTTTTATATGACTTTTTAGCTACACACTGCTGCACTGAGTAATTTACCGGTGAATATATACATTCATTTTAAAGAACAGTTATATGTCAAGATCTAAAATTTTATTTTACAGTGTATTAGTATTTTACTTAGTATTATACATGTATAGTGCTAAGTATTATATATTGTTAAGCATCAATCGATTTAATAAAACACTTACTAAAAGGTTCAATACTTTCACCAGAACTTAGACTATTAGACACAAAGCCAGCTTTCCTCAGTTCTTTTTTTTTTTTTTTTTTTTAAATAACGTCCAATGGTGGTACTATCAAATATTGTATTTATTAAAAAACAAAACGATGCTTCGGCCGTTTGGACAATGTCCCAGCCCTCATCAAGTACAAAAATCTATGAGTATTAAAAGTTCTTTACAATACAAATTTTGGTAAAATACAATAAACGTAAATTAAGTGAAGTGTATAACATACCTCTGACTCTTACGAAAGGGATGTGAAATCATGATGTAGTCAGAGTTTCAAGTTTAGTTGCTTTTATACCTTGCACGTATACAAATGACATAGTATACACACGTTATACAATCAATTATGGCGAAACCGCACTTAAAAAATAGTTATGAGTTGAAAATTAAATTAAATGATACTATCATTTTACCAGGTTTCACTCTTATTGGTCAAGATGTAGTTAGTTTATTTACTAACACTAGAAAAGCCTTAATTATAAATGCAATCAAATGTTTTTGGAAATTCATTAATAGTAAAATCAATGTTTTTCTCAATGAATTTTGCACAGGAGTATCTTTAATTCTTAATTCAACTTTTTTCCATTTCAACAAAAAATTTTATAAACAAGTTTTTGGCTCTCCAATGGGCAGTCCCTGTAGTTCAGTACTATGTGATCTTGTAATGCGTTTGCTTCAAATTTCATGCTGAAAAAAAGTTACGTTTTGATGTTCCACTGTATGTGTGGTATGTGGATGATATCCTCATATGTGTGCCTGCTAAATAACTATACTAACTATACTAAGAACATTTTTAATAGCTGTTGTCCGGAATTAAAATTCACTATTGAGATATGCAATAACAGCAGCATTAGTTTCTTAGATTGAAAAATTATCATTTAACAAAATAACACAGTACTAACTAATTGGTACCAAAAGCCCACACACTTAGGCCAATACTTGAATTTTCTCTTCCACCATCCAATACAACATAAAATAGGTATTATTTACACATAAGTAGACTTTTCCATTAAATTAGCAGAGACTCAATTTCATAACGATAATTTAAAATTAATCAATTAATTTTTACTAGCTAACAAGTATCCTCAAAAATTTGTAGATAAATTTTTAAAAAAAAGAATAAATACCTTAAAAAACATTCATATGGTTAACAATTGCAATAGAAATAATTATAATTATAATCTAATCTTATCATTATCGTATACTTCCCACTTGCACGGTCCTGTCAAATATTATTGTAAGAAACTTCACAGTGGTCTTGTATACAGTTTGAACAATAAATTGAATTCGATCTTTTCACTTGGAAAAGATGTAATCGAACCACTCGATAAAAATAATGTCGTTTACCACATACCATAAATGAATTGCAACTGCTACTATTCAAGAGCTGTAAAATTAGGAATGGCAGAACACAAAAGAGACATAGAGAAAAAAAGGATTCATCTGTACTATGACAACATAACATTGAATTTAGACATAACTTTAATTTTGATCAAACAAAAATTTCAGACACAAACCAAAATAACAAAAAGCGCCTTTTTCCAAAATGTTGAATATACATTATTTCAATAATTATATTAATAGACAACGCGTGCGCATACTATGTCATTTGTGTATGTGCAAGATATAAAAGCAACTGAACTTGAAACTCTGACTACATTACGATTTCACATCCCTTTCGTTACGGTCAGAGGTATGTTGTACACTTGACTTAGTTTGCGTTTATTGTACTTACCAAAATTTGTATTGTAAAGAATTTTTATTACTCATAGATTTTTGTACTTGATGAGGGCCGGGACATTATTCAAACGGCCAAAACGTCGTTTTTTTTTTTAAATACAAAATTCGACAGTACCACCATTGAACATTATTTTAAGTTATCAATGAACTGTCATTGGACGTCTTATTTTATTGTTTCTTTAGTTCTCTTCTTTTACGTTTGTAGCATTCATATAAACATACAGAGGTAGCTACCCCATTTTCTAATTTATCTTTGTGATAGGGTGACTACCAAAGTAAGGTTTTAACTGTAGGAAATAGTTCCAATACTAGCTTAATTGTCTCAAGAAAAGCTGGGATTTTTATCCTACAAATTTTTAAAAGACTTCAAATTAAAAAAAACAACGTGATAATAACCTATAGTATCATTAATAGCAATACCAATCTTAAAAAAACATTGCTCATACAAAATAAATCTAGGAGATGACTTGTTGACGCATCTTTTGGGTATACCTTCTTGAGGCTGATTTATTGCATTTACAGAAAATGCAATTACTTATTCCGCATTGCAACGGAAGTAATTAATGATGCAGAAATAGTAATACGAAAAAAAATTTTTTAGAGCCTTATGCAACCAAATAATTTCTTCATGAAATTTCCTTATAATTGATACAGTTTTTAAAATTAACAAATTTTTAACAACTACATTTTATAAATACTTTCTCTGACTTTCTCCTGTATTCTTATATATAGCTAAAACAATGAGACCGTCCAGATCATTTTCTAATGTATAATACAAAGTGTTTTTTATGAGTTTTCTTTTTCTTGAAAAATAACAAAAACCGTATAAACGTTTACAATTATATACAAATTTTTTACTTGTATTTCGTTTCTGTGTAATAGTGAATAGTGACAAAGTCTCATCTTAGAATCTCGAAAAAATTTCCGAGACTCTTGGAAATCTCGAAAAAATTTTCAAGACCTACGATACTTTTGTGAGTCTTGAAGGTCTTAAAAAAAATTTTTAAGACCTTTGAGACTTTTTGGGCAGTCTCAGTGTGGTCTTGAGGAAGGTTTTCGAGATTTTCTCATTCCTTCAATGATTATCGGACAGCTTGGACTGCGGTCACATACATGTGTACGTGGATTTACAAAAAGCTCACACGATTCAGTTTTACGGGCTTAAGCTTTTTTTGGTACGTATTATATGTATTTTCACAATTTATATGACCACAGTCTCAAGCCGCGCTTTGACGAAGCGGCAATTGACGGGACGTTTGCACCTGCGAGAGGGAGTGAGATGTGCTCGGCAAAGGTGGAAGGCCACGGGTTACATAATATGCATCAATACTTTGCTGCGTCGTGTGTAAAGCTCATGAAACATTTGGAAGCGACGAAAAGGTGCGTAAAAGACTAAGTCCTCTGACCTGTCTCTCACTCCCACGATTTTATATGAGCTATACGCAACTTAGTAATGCACTAACGCACCATGCAACACACGGCCTACCACCTCTGTCAGAACGTGGCATAAGACTGTGGTCACAAAAATTGTAAAAATACATGTTATGCGAACCGAAAAAAGCTTAAATCTGTATAACTGTATCGTGTGAACTTTTTGGAAATCCACATACACATGTACGTGACCGTATTCCAAGCTTTCCGATGATCATTGAAGAAATTCAAAAATCTCTAAAATCTTCCTGGAGACCATACCGAGACTTCCCAAAAGTATCGTAGAACTTGAAAATTTTTTTGAGACTTCCGAGAGTCTCGAAGGTCTCGGGAATTTTTTTGAGACTTCAAGGCGAGACTTGAAAAAAATTTCGAGACCAAGACCCAAAAATTTCGAGACGAGACGAGAAGGTATAAAATATAGGTAGGTATACAAACCGTTGGAATTGTATTTTTTATTGAAAAAACGTTCCAAACTACTCCTAGAAGGGGTTGGAATGCCACGGTGTGGCTGTATAAACGCGCAGCGTTGCCACATCGTCATTGTGCTGAGTCAGTAAGCAGTGAGGTGTGAGATATCGTCAGCATAGCTGTATACAAGGGTATATCAACGCATTTGCAAGAGTGATGCTGTTAAGTTAATACTGTCTGCTCCTTATACTGTCATATTTTAAAGCCATCTGATCATCCAAACACCGGATTTCAATGTAATTGCATGGATATTATAATAATTAGCCACAAAATCATGCAACAGCAAGAGTGTTATGAGAGACCTTGTCACCTACCGCAACAATTTTTATAATAATAACATTAATTTTTTAAATGTGGTATTTAATTGGGTAGTATCCCTTTTTAGATAAGTAGAATTACAACTGCTTTGTAAATTTCTTATCAATATTATCAAGTTTTATGGGAATGCATAATGTATGGCAAAAATTGCCTTTTATTTAGTGTGCTGTGCATTATTCAAAATACTTACTTATTATTTTTAGACTATACTTTAGTTACGTACAAGATTTTGATAGCAATTTTGATTTTCTACGATAACTATTTTATTACAGTTTAAACATATACATCAAGGTTATAAGAGTTTACAGATACAATAAATACATAACTGTGAAGAAACATCAAAGTAATAAAAACATCAATAAGCTTATAAAGAAAAATATTTTAATCGTTTAACATCTTTTTAAATTTTAAAAACCTATGAAATAGTTGAATACAAATAAATGTAATATTGTTCCCTCTTTATATTGTGAGTATTTTCTTGGCTAGATAAAATGGAACTTTAACACTGATTAGCATTATCCTTAGATTAAAAAGTAGATATGGAGTACCAATTTGCACTATGTTAGTATCGTTTCCTCCAACAGAATCAACTATTTTTTCCACGACAAAAGGGATCTTTATGTAAATGTTACCCGATTTATCAACACCTTTGTACGTGGCATTATCCGTGCTATAATAAGTTGTCGTATTTCCTTTCACTAGATTTAAAATTTTGTTATTTAAAAAAATAGTGTATTCATTATGAGAAGTCATACTCACACTATTCAATAAAGATTGGAAATTTTTAGTAAATATTTAAACATACATTATTGATTTTCCATTTTTCAGGAATGATCAGTGAAACTAATTTTCCCTCTTTCATTACTGAATACAATTTAGAAAAATTTTCATCATCCGAACAAATGTTTGTATTTAATTTTAAAATATAGAAAAAGAACTTTAATGAAATGATGACTTAATAGTTATTAATATAATTCTATTGCCTCTACCGTTTTTACAATAGAAAGTGTTTTACGAAAATTTCCTCCAAAAATTATTAATTTATTTCCAAAATGTACGTGTGTACTGCATACATCGCGCAAAATTATGTTTACTATCTATAAAGCTTTTTTCGGAATCATAGAAGCCTTATTCCAAATCATCAAATCCATTTCACGTACTTTTTTTTCAGATTTAATTTTAAAAAATGCAGGCTTAAAATTTTTTAAATCCAAAGGTAAGCAAAAAGTTCCATAACTGATCATACCTTTTAGTAGTCGTACTGACGCAATGCCAGTCCATACCGTTGACAAATTTTTTTTTCTATGTGATATGAAGTGATAAATTTATATTTTATATAAAAAGGTTCTTCCTGATTCTTCAGGACAATGTATAATATCAATCTTTTTAACGTTTTTACAATTTTGAAAATATTTTTTTGTTCATTGTTCAACTGAGCATACACGGAATCGAACGTATCTTTACAGAGTGGATCTTCTTCTGCGTCATCATTATTTTGTAAGTCAATTTTAAATGGTATAGATGAATTAAATAGTTTAAATGATTTGTCTTTAAGTTCAAAAATTTCATCGATGTGACCATAATTTATTATTTTTCTTTTTTTTAATGAAATCTTTAGAAAAAAAGTTTTTGTACCTATTGCAAATTTTATCACCTTGTAAATTCTCTGATATTGAAAACCATGCAAGGAATAATGTTCATCAATGAGGAACCATGCAAGTACTAGCTTCTTGGAAAATATAGTCAATCTGTGGATCATACTCGATTAAACTCATGGCAATCGCATTATCTTTAAATGTTTTATATTTCATATCTTTATATGTTTTTTCATTTTCAAATGAAGTTGCTCTATTTTTTTTTTATTTAATACTGGTTTAAAAAAGAGAAGTTACAATCTTTTGATGATACTGTATTTAATCTGCCCATTGCAGTATTTTTTATTATTCTTTTTCTTTTTACCTGAATAATTAGTTGATTATTGAAAATATAGTTTTCTTACGTATTGAAATTTTTCAAAGATTTTGCATAATTATCAATTTGATTTAAGTTAAATCAAGCTGTAAGATGCGTTTGCCTTTTTTTTTATTATCTTTCCGATTTTTTTTCTTCGAAAATAAATTTTTGTTCATTCTTAAGGTGCACAGCAAGATGTACATCCTTGTGTCTCTGACTATAAATTGGATATTCTTACAATCTTTATGCTGCTTGCATGGGACTGAAATAACTACTATCAACATAGTTTTTCATTTTATCTAAAATTTTGTTATCAGAATTACTTAATCTTAAATTTAATTTAATAAATTTAATATATTTATGTACTATATTATGCTCTGAATAGATGCACAATATGGAACGTTTCTGTGGCATCTATATTTTATTACGAAAGTTTTATTACACGGTACTACCATTGTCAATAGTAATTTTATGTTTATTTTTAGTCTTGTGTACGTGATGATCTAAAATATTATTTTTCTGATATGTTCGGGATAACCATTTTTTTAACGATGTTACGTTAGAAAATTGTTTGGAAAGATTTTTAATGCATTTGTTATTGGATGTATTTGAACATGGGCTTTTTTTAGTGTGAGGACCGCAAAGCATGTGTTAAATAATCAATTTGGAAAGTTTCTTGTTATTCGAAGGTATTTTACATATAATTTCATAAATATACTCAGGTAAAATTATTTTATTTTGAGGTTGTAGTACTACAAGAATATGTGCATGTGGTAAATCACGTTTTTGATATTCTGCAGTATAATCATAGGTTATTACTTTTCTAAAGAGAATAATTATTTAAGTAAAGAAGTAAATATATATATATCTCTGAACATTCGTGTATCGCTCTGAAATTTCAGCGACTAAAAATTGAGCACATCAATTACAATGTTTTTAAACTCAACTATGATCTGGTAATGCAGAATCAGCGCACGAGGCCCGCAGGAGTGTGAAAAAGTATAGCTGTATGATTTTAAATCTGCTAAGCTGTTTTTTTTTTGCCAGTTTTATTCAACCAAATTTAAATCAGTTTATTAGCCTTTAAATAAATAAGTAGCAACACAAGCACCTCCGACTAAGCAACTTACTGCTAATTCTATATTATTACTCTATTAATGGGGGGCGCGCAGTACGCATAGGAGGGTGAAACCCCACTAATATATGTTATATATATATATATATATATATATATATATATATATATATATATATATATGTATGTATGTGTGTGTGTGCGCGTGTGTACGGTAAGCATCTGTACACAGTCATAAATTAAATTTGATCCTCTTTACTAAAAATTGTTTATATGCACAAAAATATAAATATATACATGTGTGTGCGGTAAACATCTGTACACAGTCATAAATTAACTTTGAACCTCTTTGCTAAAAAATTGTTGTTTTGTTTTTTTTTTTTATATTAAAACTCAATACTAACACACTTTCTTTAATAAGAAAGTTGAACTTCAAAAAATTTTGATTTCATACGTTTATCTCTTAACACGTGAACATGTAACTATCTCTACATGTAAGGTTTCTCGATGTTTTTATAAGATTATGACACATACTTTTGTGTGTAAAGTGACAATTTTATACTTACCTCCTATATCATTTCATATCTTATGATCAAAAAAGACTAAAATATCAACAAACTATAGCTCTTAGGTTAAATTTAAAGCTCTTTACAGCCATGCCACTTAAATTTTTTAATATGGAGAACACAACTGGTCTTAAAAATAGGTAAAAAATAATGTTATAACTGATTTTAAAACTATTATTAAGACTAACCTAATATTACAGCATTTTATAAAGTCTCTGCCCTGATGATCCTGTAAACTATTACAGTGACCAAATTCAGCTCTTCGCTGAAAGTGATGACAGTAGCTACAGGCAATGTGACTGTAATGTTTTACTGACAAGTTGAAAAAAAGTTTTAAAGTGATTAATCAACTAGTAGTATTCAGAAATAAATGCACAATGGGTTTTATAAGCTGCCAACACAGTTCCTGAAGATCATCCACAACCTCACAAATCACTGTATAAGCCAGTTTTGAGCGTGTGCATGTGTAAACTCATCTTAACCCTTGTATTGCACATAGAAACTATTGATTGATCTGTATTGACCGAAAGGCAATATTGTCATCATTTAAACAGGCATAAACACAGCTTTCGGAAAGAGAGCGCTATAAAAATTAATGGGTCATGGAACCTATGGTTAGAACAAAGTCAAACATAAGATGAGTGCTGAAAAATAATCAAACGTGAGATGCGTGTCGAAAAACATCATAAAATAAAAAAACACAGTTTTTCAGGTAAAAAGGGGGTCGAGAGACCCATAGGAAGAACGAAGCTCTATAGGAATAAGTACTGCGTTCATGTAGTTCAGTGAAACAACAACTTTAGAAACGAATAAAAAAAAAAAAAAAAAAATTAGTTCAGTACCCACGATGGTTCAACTTCATGAGTACTGTATTCATGCACGACGTACTCACGAAGTTCAACCATCGTGAGTACTGAACTTATTTTCTTATTTATTTTTTTAAAATTTGTTTTTCAAGTTTTTGCTTTACCGAACTACATGAATGCAGTACTTATTCTCATAGAGCTTCGTTCTTCCTATGGGTCTCTCGACCCCCTTTTTACCTAGAAAACTGTGTTTCTTTGTTTTATGATGTTTTTCGACACACATCTCACGTTTAATTATTTTTCAGCACTCATCTCTTGTTTAAAGAACTTCTTTCTTACCGTGGGTCCCATTACCCATTTATACCCCCTGGTTTGTTTCTTTTAACTTTTTTCTTTTTTTTGTAAATTCCATTATTTCGTTCCTTTTTTTATTTCAATTTAATTTTCTTTCTTCATTTCTTTTCTTATTTTATTTTTTTTTATTTCATTGTATTTTTTATGCCCTTTTTGATTTCATTTCATTTTTTTTCCATTTTTCACTTTGTTGTTATTTTTTTACAATTCATTTCCTTTTTTTATTTCATTTTTTTTTTTTTAATTTTACTTCCTTTATTTGTATTTTATTCTATTTTTCATTTTTTTACATTTCATTTTATTTTTTAATGTCTTTTTTGATTTCATTCACTTTTTTTAAATATATTTTTAAATTATTTTTCATATTATTTTCCATTTCATTTTTCTTATAATTTCATAATTATTTATTTCTTTATTTACATTTAATTTTTTTATTCTCATTTTAAACCTTTATTTTTATTTTTGTTTTTTAATTGTTTATCATTGCATTTGTTAAATTCGTCAATTCCTTTGACTTTTTCGATTTTGATTTTGAAGGACTTGAACTCATTTCACCTGAATTTGTTTACAACTAAAATTACCCTCTAGGCAGTCCACTGTATCACTACCAAGGACTTCAAAGCCATAGCATTAATTTAATTTCGCAATATTTAGCTAAAAAAGAAGACAAAACTTAAAACTGGAAATTCCCACTAAAAAAAAAATTGCAACTGGAAGTTGCCACTGGAAGAAAGAAAAGTTACAACTTTCAGATGCAGCTCTTTTTTTAGTTAGTTGCAATTTTCAATTTTAAGTTTTGGCTTTTTTTTGGCTAAATATTTCAAAATTAAATTAATGCTATGGCTTTGAAGTCGTTGGTAGTGATACAGTGGACTGCCTAGAAGGTAATTTTAGGTGTAAAAAAAATTATTAAGCTAAGCTAGGGCCTAGTAAACAAAAATTGAAAAAAATACTTTTAGAAAATCGTTTTAACAACTAAAACAAACATTCAGACCGTCCACTATGCATATATCTCTACAGACGAGTATGTAGCCATGGCATTACCAACAATTTGCAATTTTTGGGATGAAAAACAGCTGAAACTCTAAATGCCCGTATCACCGTTAGTAATGGATAAATTAAACCAGTGGACAGTGGGTGCTCGGGCATTCAAAAATGAAGTTATACTTCTATAATATTCTGTGGCAAAGAATATATGAATCAAAATATCGATAATGGTACCTTGTGTGAAATGATATTTTAAATAACCCTATGCGATGTATCGCCTGTGGTGCAGTTATTATTTGAACTACAATATCCAGTAATTGGGTGCGGCTTTAATGAATATTGTAATATCAAATGAGTAAACAATTATTAACAAACATATAATGTATATAAGAATAGTTTAGATTAAAGCCATGGCACGACGTGCTGACAGGCTAGCCAGTACAAGACTGTGTGCTTTCATCTTCAATAGGGTAAAATTACATCATTACATGGCAGTGAAGGTCGCTACAGGACGTTCATCACATACAGATTTTTTAATAGATATCATCGAAACGTGCATTCGTTATAGCATAAGAAATACCCACAAAAATTGCAGATCGTTTAACTGTACCATTTTTTATGTGTTTAATTTCAAAAAAACCACAATTTATTATGTAACCTCATGGAAGAATCACATAAAATTAAATTTATAAGAAAATGTTCTGTTGAAAGCCCCCAAATTTTTGTATGATATATTACTATTATATAATCTACAAAATTTTAAAATTAATCAAGTTGATTTTTTAACAAAATAAGAAAAAAAGGGTCAAGTATTCGTAAAAACGCATATATAGGTATATCGATATAAAAAAAATTATTCCCAGCGTTGCTACATATTTGCGCTCTTCTTACCTCTCTAAACTTTCCCTCCACTAACTGTTATGAGCGTTTTTAACTCAAAAAAATTAGTCTTAAATACAAAAAATCAAAAAAAAATGAAACGCAATCAAATTAATTACTGTATTAATAGAACCTCGTATAAATAAACCATTGATAAAAAAACGATGAAAAAATGTGATACTGTTGGAAAAAAGCTGGAAAACTTCGAAAAAAATGAAAATATCGTAAAAATAATTATTTGTTAATTTATTTAAATATTAAGAAGTTAATTTAAATGAAATAAACATTTTGAATGCATGGAAAATCTGCTGCTAAAAAAAATTGTACTTAAGTTTGAAAAATAATTATTCAATTAAAAGAAAAACAAATAGTTAACCGAATAAATAATTGAATAATTAATACAACATATCATCGAACCAAATCAATTAATAATCAGTAAATAAATATTCAAATTAAAATTCAGTTTCGAACCGCAGTATAGATACGTAGAACCGCAGTATACGTAGAAGAAACCGAAATTCTCGTGTTGGGAGCGCTCGTAGCAGAGTGGGTAAGATACTCGGCTCGTATGTAGGAGGTCAAGGGTTCAAATCTCTTGGAAAGTGGTTTTTTTTTTTTAGAATTGTTGAAGAAAAAAATTTAAAGTTGAATAAAAATTACTGTGGGGAAAGAAAATTATGTTTAAATAAAACAATTATTGCTGGGTGTAAATGCTTTGATGGTGTAGTGTGAAGGGAAATGGCGGGGCGAGGCAAAACAGGGAGTGACGAGAGGAGGTATGCAGGAGACTAGCCCAGCACGGTTGAAAGAGACAGGGTGAGGGTGACGGAGTAAGGGGAGAAATAAAATGAATTAGGAGAAAGAGACTTCTAATAAGCGACTTTCGTTCCATAAAAATCCGTCATTTTTAAAATTCCAGCCCCCCAAGCACGTGACATAAAGAACTTCGTTCTAAAAATAACTGCATCCACTTTTGTGCTATACAAGCGTCCAAATAAGTATTTATATGCAAATACTTATCACTGACTTATACAGTCATTTGTAAAATTGTAGATGGTCCTCAGTTCGTATATTGGCAGCTTACAAAACCTATAGTGTATTCTTGTCTGGATACAACAAGTTTATGTAACACTTTTGAAACTGTTGGTCAACTTATCTGTGAAATATTACAGTCACACTCACTGTAGATGCTGTTTTCACTCCCAGCAAAGACCTGAATTTGGCCTCTGTGACAGTTTATAGGGCTATCAGGGCAGTGATATGGAAAAAACTGTGAACTAAGACCAGCTTCGATACTATTAAACTGGTCAGAAAATAAATTCCAAAACTGGTCTCGAAAGTAATTTCATAACTAGATTTAAAACTATGTACTAAAAAAATTCATGTTGCACTTCATTATTATGCTTTTAATGTAACCTATACGAGCCATTTCTGTAACCTTGGTGATTTTTTGCCTTGAGAAACCCATAAATTAAATACGGACTATTAGTTTACAGGTTATGTATTTTAAAATTTTAACTTATTGCCAAAACGATGCAAGAATTCTTGAGGCAAGTCGTATTTGTTAAAGAAATCCTTCGTTTCTCTTTAGTTTTCTTACTTATATATAACTTACACTTAAACTGTCACTTACAGCAAAGTCGCTTAAACCGTTGTAATCGCTAACCGCAAACAGCACTGAACCGATTTTGCTAAAATTTTGCACACTGATTCTTGATGATTCCCAGATTGTTTTTTTTTTTTTTTTTTTTTTTTTTAAATAATAATAGTAGCGATAAATGAGCTTCAAGAATTACTAAAATGAGCTAGCTTTGCGCTTTAGTTCAGTAGGATCTACTAGGTGGCGTCGAGGTAAAATTCAAGCCACCCGCAATCAAAGATAGTAGAGAGTGGTTAGAAGATGTCCCATCGAATTAACGATTATCGTAGTCGATCATCGGTACTACACTGAGAACAGAGTAGTGCGTCATGCAGCTGGTTATTCTCGCTACTGATGACATTCTGGGCAAGCGAAATAAATCGAGTTTAACCCCAGATCGCCAAATTCACCGAGTGCCACCGGAAAATAGGCGTTCGGAACGTCAACGTCTCCGATGGAATACCAGAAGACGTGTCTGGCCACAACCTGCTCTAGTACTTCAGAGCTTTGAGGCCGTTCATCCATCTGACCTGATGCCGTCAGAGAATTTTCTACTTCAAATGCGAGCCAGGGAAGACATCCCTGAAGAGTACGGGCAG
This sequence comes from Copidosoma floridanum, assembly GCF_036245765.1. NCBI lineage: Eukaryota > Metazoa > Arthropoda > Insecta > Hymenoptera > Encyrtidae > Copidosoma > Copidosoma floridanum. The sequence goes on from NW_028321881.1 coordinate 18,361,484, forward strand.
CTACAACAACCTCCTTCTTTGTGGTCGTCCCAACGGTATACCTACAGAGAAGGTATTCTCCAGGTCCACTTGCCCAACTAACTATGAGCGGTTGGTTATGCGGGGAACGACCTAAAGACTAGATATACTTTGGTCAGTGGAGTACCTCCCTCCTGTACGATCTCCGTACACAGAGACTCAAAGGATAAGAGTCAAGCTACCCGCAGCTGGCTCTTCATTATCAATAATAATAATAAGGAATGGCTGAAAGTTTCACCACTGGCCCTTTTCAGGGCCATTACAAGTATTTACGTTCCCTACTTGACGATCAATCTCATTGGTTCTTTTAAGAGCTCTCTAAGTTTAAATTATCTTGCCAACAAATACATTTTTACTACTATTTCCGGAGATGATTCGTCAACTAAAAGACTATGTAAAGCTGGCAACTATTGAGGAGGTTTGAAAGAAAAGTTAAAAATAGAGAAATGTGCCCAAAAAATGTATGTCAAATTTGAGCATTTTAGGAGTGCACATTAATTTTTTCAGATTTTTCACGAAGGGATATTTTTGAGAAAAAAATTATGAAATATCTACAGTTTTACACGGTCTCTTATAAGAGAGCAAGGTTAGGTTTGCCGTTCAATTGAAATTAAGGTATATTCTAAGTGTGTGGGAATAAAAAAAAAAGTATTCATAGATTACTCAGTATGAATGGAAGATGTTTGACAAAAAAAAACAAGCCTTGCCAGGCATTTTTAAAAAATATAAGCAGTTATAGTCGTACAGTTTCAAGTTTGTAGAGTGCATGAGGAGGTGCTCGGTAAAGGGGGCCCAGATGCATGGGAAGAGGGGACTCCCCATTTCCCGCCTCTCTGAATAATACACCCAAACCTCCTTCAACCAAGTCAGTTATTCACTAGCAGACGCCATGAACAGAGTTGTTCGTCACAAGTCAGGGAACCCCGGTGACCGACGACCCTATATTATCCTCTCCATTTTAAGCATTCAACCAGAAATCACCGATCCTATCCAAGGTCTGCGCTGGGAGAACCTAACAGCTATGAAGAAAATATATTAAACGTGAGTCAACGGGACAGTTTCCAACAGGCAAGCATCACGAACCAACCTCTCCACCTTAGATTACCGAAACAACTGAGTCTGCAAAAAAAGAAGGTGCTTTTGACACCAACGTCTTGGATGTTATACCAGGAGACGTTTGGAAAGAGCTCTATAACAAGCTCCAAAGCTTCAAAAATTGTAGCTTTTCTCCCGATCAGTGTGGTACTACAATAACAGGCCAGAGAAGATCATCCTGAGGTATAGAGGCAATCACGTTTGCTAGAAACTGCAGTCAAGAAAGAGGTTACTCAAGAAGCTCATTGGTCTTTTTCAGGGTCATTGGACGTCGAACTACCTTTGCAACAAATATAAATTTCAACCTAATAAAGTTAAAAAAAAATTGCTTTTAGGGCTCACAAAAGTCTTAACTATGCCAAAAGTCGCAAGAAGTCGAATTGGAAGGAAAATTGAAATGCATCTATTAAACACAATTTTAGGCGTCTAGAAAATGATGCTAAATATTTATCGAGATTCAAGCAGAATCAAAATCAATAAGTTAAAAGTTTATTCAGTGAGAGATAAGCTTTTTATTATAACCCTCATAGTAATCTCTTGAATTTTTGAGATTTTTAAATAGGTAGAATATGTATTTCTATTTTTGTGGTGATAAAAAATGTAGAGATTAAGCTTCAGAACTTTCTTGCTGTGGTAATAAAGTTAAGGAAAGAAGAAAATTTTTTTTTTTTGTGAGTTATCAACCTTTACAGCTTTAAAAAAAAAGCCTTGTTCATAGATTATATGGGAGAAACTACAAATCAACAGCCCTTTAGGATCAACGATTATTTTGTGGCATAAGGAGTGCACGGTATTTTTCAGCATAATTATATTTTCTTTACTTTTTACAGCTTCTCACTTGACCAAATAAACTATATGGATTCTGAACAAGTATATTTTTAATAAGAACACTTTTTGTTCTGAGAAGTGTCAGAAATAGATGTAAAATTGTTAACCAAAATCGTTTCACATTACAAGTCAACATACTACGGTGTTTCATTTAGTGATTCTCAGGTGTAGACAGGGAGGGGGGAGGCCGACAGTATATTGTATAATTATATGATTTTGAGTCGAAAAATAAACGGTAAACTGTTCTTACAAAAAAAAAAAAAAAAAAAAAAAAAAAAAAAAAAAAAAACAGGTTCTATATGTTAGAACAAGTACTTTTGATACTCCTTACAAGAAAAATATGTACTTGTACAGGTATATTAGTAGCGATAATATACCTTAAACTACCTTACTCAGTGTAACTATTCCTCATTCCTGGTAGTACAAAACTGATGCGTGATACGGATTTTTTCTGTAACAGTACAGAAACGTAGTTGGCCAGTTGAAGCATTCAGAATGTCTGAGGCTGTACCTACTTGTAACGAATATTCACCAACATGTACGGATATATAAATGCATGTATGCGTGTGTGTATATTTATTGTAAAGTTAATGCATGCATATGTCAAATGTATTCGCCGTGTATTTTCAAGGGAAAAGGCCATAAACTTAATGCACTACTTATTTTGAATATATATAAGGGAATCATTATGAAGAGGCAAAAATATTAGTTACTAAATAGTTTCAATATTGAAATTAAAAATCACTATGACATTTTTGGAAAATCAACCTTAACTTGTACTGATTAGTGAAAATTAGCTTTATTAACAAATAACATACAAAAATGAGAAATAACCAACTCTCTCGACATTTCACATTAAAAACAAAAATGAAAATTCATCCATCCTGTCGTCAGTGGTTGGCCAAAAATTCAAGGGATTAGGATCTCAGAATCTACCACAACACATTATAAAATATATAGATACGAGTATAACTAGATAAAATGTAGTGATAAGTGTAGTAAGCACTTATAGTCACGACCTATGCACGGTACAGTATAAGGCCGTACGCAGTATGTAAAGAATAGACTATCTATGGTACAGAAAAATCCTGTACCGACGCTATCGAAAAACTTGTACTAGGACAATTATAAAACCAACTTGTCACAGGTTTTTCGGTAATGCAGAAAAGTATGTAAAAATATGAGACTAGTTGCAGAATTGTAAGGAGCTGTACATTTTTATTATATTTTTCTATGCTCATCACTATTGGTATAGCTTATTCTGGTAACAACAGTTTTCAGTTTAGCTGTCCCTGCTTTCCCTGTTTCTTCCAAGCTTCTTTTGACGCCCCCAGCTTACTCTTCATTTTCTTCAAAAAAATACATTGACGGACAGATCATGCTATCGAAGCCAGTGGTGACAAATAAGCTCAAATAACTCAAATATTTTTTATTTTCCCAGGGACTAGAGATCTTAGAACACAACCTTTACTTGTCTTCTTCAATAAACTTTTCAATAACACAGAAACTTCAATTTTCGTTTGCATGAGATATTTTTTCACCAAACAAGTTTTCTTCTCTTCAATCGTCGAGTTACATGATCTGTAGATTTTTGATCGTCGTTCATGGAAATTTTTACAAGTTCTTTATAGGCTCACACACTGTAATGTGATTCGTGGAAAAATAAAAAAGTCGACTACTTTAAGTGATTTTCATTTTCAGACTTTTTTTTTGTGTCTAAATGCTGGGGATTTTTAACTTCAATACCGTTATTTAACGAAGTTTCTTTACGAGCCAATTGTGTACCATTATTGCATACAGTGAGATGTGATTAAAAGATTTATAGCAGTTAATTGTGTTGCAATGTTTATAAAAAATAAATTAAAAATCTTCAATTTGCATAAATAATGCAGCTGCTGACTACAAGTATAACTATACTTGTGTCATTGATTTAGAAGGTTTTTTTAAATTTTTTATACTTCTTATAAAAGGTGCAACAACTGTCTATGTATCATTTAGTATTATCTAACTTTCAAATTACATTGCGAAATCTTTAATATCTCAACAGCTTGTCGATACAAAACAAATCTACCTCCTCTGTCAATGTTAATATGCGGTCTTCCACCCACCCTGCTCTCTCTTGTCTTTTAAGACAGACGTCCGGCTACTTTGATGCCTGTAATAGATGTGCCCACGACTAGGGATACTATATGTATTGTAAGTGACTTTTTGTAAGTGATATTTCGTGTTTCACGAATGTACGCACATAATTTAGAAAATTTTACGATTTCCAAGCCTCGTTTTTATTTTATTGTATTTCTGTTAAGAAGTTTTAAATATATGTTTAAATAAATAAATAAATGATTTTCTACAAAATTATAATGATGGATAGTAAAATAAATTAACGAAATTATTTATTGCCTTGTTTAATTATTACTGTACGCATTCAGACTAATGAAAATATATTTCTGTCAAATTTATTTGCAAAAACTCAGTTGTATTTAATTAGAAGATTATTCACTAACAGTCGATTGAAATTGCGCTCCATTAAATGAAAATAGCAGCCTCCATCCTTTATATGCAGGGATGTGCATGGGAAGATTGAAGCATTGTTTTGGTTCGAAGATTAAAAAGCAACCTGCCTGTTTGGTTGCTACTCCCTGCCTTCAGCTCCTCAGGAAGAAGTGTAATCGAGATAGGCCTGCTCTGTAGCACCATAGTTATCACCTTTAAAATAGCTTAGTTTTTGAGCATCGTCTTGAAGCGCGAGAATTTCATCGTGATTCATTTGGAAGGTATCTCAATTGGCTCTCAACTGCTCTAAGCGTCCTTGAATTATAGTACGTATACATTTTTATTGGTCTAGCTTCTTCATATTCACGTATGCGTTGTTGATCCACTGGAACAACTCGCCTTGTTTTTTGAAAAGCAGTCTCTAGTTTGATGACATGGCAAACTTAATACTGCCGTGAAGCGCGTGACAAACGAGCCGAAACGTGTCGACGCTAACGACTTGACGATTCAGAGACAGAAGCCACCCGCACTGCACTTAAACTCGTCAAGTCTTTCACGAGCACACACACACAATACGCCAAATGTCAAAGAGATCACAAATGAACTCGGAGTCAGCACACGTTGCAAGTCGCAACCCTACACTGACGGTAAAATGGTCCCCGGAATCACGCTCTGCTACCAAAACGTTTGCACTGGGAAGTATTGTTTGGATGGCAATTTTTGAGAGTAGGAATTGGAATCAGCAGGTTAATAAATTATCACGTTTCTTAAAACTTTGTACAAATTTATGAACAGAAAATGAATTGTAAATGTTCGCTGTGAGAAAAGCGTTCTCAACAGAAGCCGTGAGCTGACTGACTGTTGCGCAGAACAGTTGAATTTGAATGTCTTAAGCATTTTAAGCTTGTACTTCGAAATAATAGAGTAAAAATAGCTAGTGGTTAAGAAAAGATAAACATAAGCTTAATACAGGTGAAAGTCAGTGATTTAATTTTGCACGTAAAGAGATAGTAGAGATGAAAAAAGTGTTACTATTGTAAAAGAAAAAATGTTGATGTAAATGTAGCGTAATACATATAACTTGTAAACTGAACACTGCCTTTTCACGCAACTGTAAGGCTATTAGTTCAAAAGTATACGATACATTAAATCAGAAAAAATAAACGCAACAAAAAAGACAAAGCGTGATACAGAAAGTAACATTGAGTACAGTAGACTCTAAACACCTTTCAGAATCGGAGATTGTACTATTTTCAAATCAACTTTGCCCGACCAAAAAAAATACTACCTCAGGTCAATCGCTTTCTCTTACTAAAAACTTGCCAGAACACTTCTATAATACTGTGACAGTGATTTGCACCCATAAATACGTAATAATGAGTCATAATACTTGATACCTTCTGTAAAGAAAGTAAATCACTATTACATTGTTGTGATGAAAGTATAAAGTATAAAAGTTGACTCGCAAGACGACTGTTTATGTTCATAGCTTGTATGCAATTATGGTTTGAAAATATAACACACAGCTTGGCGGTAAATTCTTAATTTCGTTACATAATCTCTCCATGAAATCATGCGTTTTTTTCAACTAATAGTATATACTCGAGTGTATGAGATCTTGTTTTAAATTCTTAGCAGATGCGCAAGTTATTGAATTTTAATGACGTTGATACACGTGAGTAGTAAGAGAACTATTTCTTAGACAAAATCATAAGTATAATTATATTTTTTTGTATTATATAGTTAAATATGTAGGGTATTTCACATAAATATTGTATCAAGCCCCCCCACTGACCTTCACCGCCCCTCCACTAACGCTCCATACGATTTTTCTACTGTTTCAATGCATTCCATTATTGGTGAAGAATGGATAGACAGGATAGATAATAAACAACCGTGTACAAAACATATGTATTAAAGATGGTTTCAGTAGCAATGTAGGGCTACTCTTTGTAATGCGATTGATAAGTAAAAATGTTTTCTTATGATGTAAAATATTAGGCGAAAAATATTCGAAAATTTCACCTATTTACTTAATAATTTTAGGTCTATGATCTAACTTCAGTGTAAATATTACTTAACTGTTTTTAAAACACTGGAAAAAAGAAAAAAATTCGTTAAAAAAAACGTAACAACAAATTTTTTTAATGTACCATATGCATTATAGTTATAAAAAAATCACTACGTACGCTATGTAGAAGAGTATACGTACGGCAAAATTATACGTTAGCTCATCTGTGACCTAAAATTTAAGAGAGCAATACATTCGTAGCGTCATTTACATGTACATAATCCGGAGCACAATGAAATTTGTAAATATTGCAAAAGAAATTTTTCAATAAAAGATGCATTATAAAGGCATTGCAATAGAGTTCATTAAAAAAACTTAAAAATTTAGATAGCATAGTAATAATTGTCAAATATTTTAGTAATGTTCCATACATAATTTTCTGACTTTTTGCAGAACACAAATTAAAATAATTTAAACGGAAGATTGAATGCTAATGTGTAACTATCAATGTATTAAAATATTCATGTAATTAAAAAAGAAAATAAATTAAAAGTAAAACTGATAAATAACAATATTTAGTATAAAGATATCTCAAGTACTAAGTCAGGATTTTTTTTTATTTAATTCAATAATAATTTATATTTCATTTACTTCTATTATAAGCCGTCTTTTATTGTTTACTACAAATTCGCTAAAGCTATTTTTTTGTAACAACTACACTTAACTTATGTGAGAAGTATTTATTATACGTGTTTCATATTATTATCATTATTTATACAATTTATATTTTTCAATTGAAAAACATTTTTTTTTTTTATTTAAGACCTTTTGCCTCCTACCTCAAAGCCTATGTAAAGAATTTTAATGTATTACAGTGGTTGAAACGCGAAGCGTGCAGGAGGGTGAAGCCCTACAAGTGTATATACAATGTGTGTGTGTATGTGTGTGTGTGCGTATGTGTGTGTGTGTGATACTGCTGATGCCGGAGGCTTGGCCTCTTGGTATCTTATTTTTTTAAGACATCATGTAACCCTACGTGGCTAGCCAATAACCCAATATCCCAAGAAACAGTACGCAGAAAAAGGCGCGAGGTGTCCAGCATAAGTTCGCAGAATGTCCCGCGTACTTTAAATATTATTACGGACTTTGCTTCGCGGATAACAATAATTTTTTTTTCCTGACGGAGGGTGAAGTAAGAGGCGGCCCCAATTACAGGCTGTGCGTTGTCAGTAAGCTTGAGAAATAAATGAATTTGAAACGGCAAAAATTAGGATGTGTAATTAATTGTGGTTGGGGATCGTGCAAAACTTGAAATTCGAGAAAAAGATTTTAAATTAAAAATTATATTTTACTCTTGGTATGTGCTAGTATTAGTAGTAGATGGTTGCAGGGCTTTTGAATTGATACAAAAATAGATTTAATACTTATATTATAAAAAAAAACTCATATTATCAGCTAACGCTAGCGTATGTAAATTTAAAAAAAATGTACTATTCTACTATTCTGCAATTAAACGTAAAACACAACGTTTCAATATTATACAATATTAGTTATTTTATTAAATTTGAAATGTATGTCATTTAGAAGTATTTCGAAACAGTATGTTGTACTCTATAAAATTACCTTGTCAAATTTTTGCTGCAAAACGAAATTATTAATTGCAGCATATAGATTTTTTTAAATACTTTTCTGTAGAGCTGGGTAATATTTTTCAATCAGGTTTTTTGAATTCGATGTATTAATTTTATTCACTAGAGTCATACTTTCTCATAAAATGGTTAACTTATTCAGTATAAATTTCTTACACTTATTAACTAACGTTGCTGCGCGCTCGATATGGCGAAGTCTTTCATCTACACTCATCCACACATATGACAGCTTGAGTGCCTCCTTAAAAGGTACAGTGTTGCATAACAATGGTTTTACGTAAATTTTTTTTTTTTTTTCTTATTTTTGTCTTACCTGTCGATAATCTCATTTTTATCAAAGATTACTGCTTTTATTTCGTAAGATTATGTGAATATTAACTCAATATTACCTACTTGTATGCGTTCCATTTGACTGATGTTGTTATCAGTAAAGTAATTGTTTATAAAGACAAAATAATTTTAAAACTCACGCCATACATATGCATGTATAATTACACCTTCTGTAAACTGACATTTGGAAAACTGAAACAAAGGCTCGAAACACTAACGATGTATATTACAGTAAGGCCTGACGATGACTTTTTTCGTAGCCGACTTGTTGAGTAGATAAAAATGCAGCAATACCTTTGCAGTGGATATTATAGCGCTTTTATGACTTTCAGTAAAATTAATAAAATTTGATGGATGCTTAGCTCTATCACTCGATAAAAAATGCTTTTGTCTTGATTTAACACAAGAAATTTTTTAAACAAATTCATGCGACATAGTCAATTTAAATTAAAAAATCGCTTTACAAACAAATTTTTGCGAGCACTGCGAAAATTATCCATTTCAGTCGTTATCTAAGATGTCTGGAAGAGTAACGAACCTATACAAAGGTGATATCCTCATGCTTGAAACTTTGCATATCCACTGCACTTAGCCCCAAAAATTTTTACAGCTGCTACACTCTCCCTCCCTCAAGTTTTTGTATCCGGTATACTTTTCCCCTTCGATGCAATATTTTATTACTGTACTGTATCTGTAGAATTTTCCAGACTATGATCAGAGTAGACCTGTCTGACTTGATATGCCTTTTACTTTCATCGTAAAATGACCAAAATTTTGGCAAAAGGGCGAATAACAGAAGTATGTAAGGAAAAGAAAAAAACTTATAAGAAAATCAGTCTTTATTGGACACTCTCAGCTGAATAATATTTTCTTGCTAATATGCTGCAACAACTTGACGCATTACATCTCGTTCGAAGCCTACTAAATTCTCATTTTATTTGAAAGTTTAGTACAGTTTGTTTTTTTTATTTTACTTAAACTTGCTTAAATTATGTAATAGTGTTTTTGCTGTTACGCTGCATTAGCTTTTTGCAAGCTACAACTTTTTTCTTAGTTTCCTCCACGTGAATATAAAGTAAAAATGGAAGCATTCATGATCGCTGCTTTGCTTAAGGCTATCCGTTCTGGTGCACTATACGTGACTGTCGTTGTTCACTTAAGAGTAAACATTGTGAGAAAAGGCTGTTGTGATCAGCGTGACGCACCCTTTACCGTTGGCGTGGGAAGATAAGAGCCTGGTGTAGAAGGGGGATGCACACTTGAAAGTTGACTCACATAATTCGAAATTTACTCACTCCAGCAAGTGTGGGTGCTCTCTCTCCGGCTTCCCGGCTTCAAGCACCGAGTCTCATTGCTGGCGAGCTTGCACGTTCGTTTCGGTTCCTTCTTCTTGCTCACAGACCTCTGAAGTCAAAGGATGGTCTCAAGTAGTCGTTAATAGCTTTCAAAGTCACTAAAAAACTCTCTTGTGAAGCTTGCAACGTATTACGTCATGATCAGGACAGCCTCCTCACTGCCGCTGAATTGTCGTCTGTAAGTTAGCGAAAGTTCTCTTCGAGTTGAGGTGATCTTATAGACTAAAGAAATTTGAATTGGTTTGCTTTATTCTTCAAGGCTAGCTCGAACGACTCGCTTCGTCGTCGTCTTGAGCTTAGTCCTTTTACATTTCATTCTATGAGTCATGTTTTCTCGTGGTGGACTCTTGGTCTATATCTTCGGTACACTTATTTTATTAAGTATAATTTCTTTATTAATAAAAGTGAAGTCTTGTTTTAATCTCCTGTCACTATCATGCAAATGATAATGAAAAATTTATCGGAACTGGAGTACGATAATCTAGCAAGAAAATTATAAATTTTTATTCAAATTTTCGAGCATTACAAACATTTCTTGTCATTTCGTGACCCTCGCATCTTTAGGTCACGAAAGCAGAAAAGGTTAAAAAATAAAAAACACAGTCATCTCAGAAGACGCGTGCAAAGTGTACATCGACAAGTGATTTTGTCACGTGTTACACGTATGCCCTCTTAATAAATTAATAGGAGTATTGCAAAAGCTTTTTGTCATTTACCTGGTAGAGGTGGGAGTGGTCATGGTGTACCCTCTGTATCTAACGCGTAGCCCCATGGCCATCTAAGCATTGGTAGAGTGCCTATTGCCTAACGCTAGGAACAGCAAAATGCTAAAGGATATATACGAGGAACACGACAAAATTGGTAAGCGATATATTATAATTTTATAAAAATTTTGTACTTACAAAATTTTGCATTTTTAAAAAATAAAAAAATTAAACATAATACTTTCTTAAAGATTAGTTTATTAGTATATAGGAAAGCTACTTTGCTACAATATACTAACTTCTAAGTTTTCGAAAAAAGCTCTTAAGTAAAAAAAAAGTTTATTAAATAAAGAATTTATTTGTTACTATCCTTTTTAATCAAGCCAAATGAATTAATGAACTGTAAATATGAATTTACACTAAAAATAAATAATAAACTAAGAAGAAGTGTTGGCATGTACGACTTTTCAATAGGAAGTATATATAGTGTGAAAGACAGCGCCACAGGCAAGGTGATACTTGCGGGCCCTGTAGTTAGTACAGTGTAAGCCACCGTGCCTTCCACACCTCTCGTCGGTTCTAGCGTCATTGTCTTTGTCTGATAAGTCGGTTGTAAGTCTGTAAAGTCAGTAAATTGTATCTGTTGTGTTCTACGTCGGTTGGCAGTTTTATTAAATAAACTTTTTGTCTAACTTGTAATACTCGTTTTTATTATTTCACGCACCCCCTTTACTCGCACCTCTTCAGGTTATGGGCCCAGACTTGCTTCCACCGCGCGTGATCTTTGTTTGTGTGGGTGAGAGTGATAAAAGGGAGGATGGCGGAAAGGGCTGAAACAGCAAAGGATGGACAAGAGAGTCCGATCGAGGAAGCGGCCGAGAGCGTGACCCCTAGTGACCAGGCCGAGTCCGTTGTCGACCAGGCGTTGTCGACGCCGGTTGAGGAAAGGGGAGCAAATCTGGACGCCGGAACCGAGATCAGCGGTAGGTCAACACTTTGTTTTCTTGAGTGATGCCTAGGTTGGACGCTACGACGTCAGGTAAAAAGGGGGTTTTCTTGTGCATTCTGAGAAATGCGCGGGATTCCAAGAAACACGTGGCGTTGGTAGCGCGACACGCACATGCAAGAGCGGGGCGGATCGAGAGGGGGACAACATATTGCGGCTGAAGAGAGAGTTCGGTCTCTCTCTCTCCCTCTCGTGATGATGCGAGGCTTTTTGACTGAAAATATATTACGAGGCCGTTTGTGTTTTGTTTTCGTGCTTTCTCGCGTCTCTTGTTCTTGTCGCCTCGACTGTTGCGTGCGCGTTACAATATAAATGTCTGAACTGGGAAAGTTTGAACGTGTGTCGGCAGAAAATTATATACGTCCTTTCTCGGTGCTTTTAATTAATTGAACTCTAGGCAATAAATATTCAAGGCGGTTTTCAGATTTAGTCAGAAAAGGCTGATATTTGAAATATTTACTCTTTCTTTTGGACGAGCAAACTATCGATGCTCTGTCGAAAATATGTCAAGGAATTTCATCCCAAGTCAAGTCAGAGGGGTGACAACAAGATGCCATCTTGTTGGTGGATAAAAGGGGAATAATGGCATGTGTCGGGCAAAGGGATATTTCCGCCAAAGATTACCTGATCGGTGACGATTACAAATACATCGTTGAATTCCTTTGTAAAAAGGGAGGCAAAGTGACGTTGCCAGAAAATCTATTCAGGGAAGACGGGGAATGCGAGGAACCTGCTCGTGATAAACCCGGGTTATTTGAAAAGTCGGTCGATGTGTTTAAAATGTCAGATGAGAAAAAGTCCGAAATGTCAGAAGTCCGAAACCTTGATGAGATAAATGTAGACAGTGAAAATCTTTGGCAGAAATTAGGCGGAAATGAGTCTGTACACAAAGCAGCCCCCTCTTCCCCGTCGCGCACACCGGAAAATACCCAACTTGAAATAAAGAAAGTGCAAACCATTGAAAACAAATATAAATGGATAAACGTCAGCAAAACGAAGTTGCATATGGCAGATAAACAGAAAAATGAAAATTTTTCAGAAAACACCATGCTGGCCAGTTTCGACTCAATGTTGGCCGCGGTTAGTCAGCTAATCGAAAGGCAGGAGAAAGCAAACGAGGAGGCAAGGAAGGCAGAGAAAGAAAGGCAGGAGGCTGAGAGAACAAGGGAGGAGATAATTCTGGTCATGCGCAATTTTGACCAGAGGTTGTCCCGGTTGGGCGAGCGGGTGAACAGGGTCGAGTCATCCGAGGCCCAATCGTCAACCGGGGCACCCCTGCAGTCATCAACTCCTCGCAACGACAGAAGACGGGTGAGTCTGCAAGACAAATTGAAAACGTTCTTGAATGACACAAAAAATGAAAATTCGTCAAAAGGCAGCGCGGAACTTCTCGCGACAACCATCAGTCAAATACATAAATTCGGCCGTGATACTCAACACATATACAATTACCATCTGTCTAAAGATATGAAATTCGAAGTTTTTCTCGATTAATTTAAGTCTGAACTCCGGTCTTAAGGATTATTTTATGTCATTGATTCTTCGATAAAAAATACGGAATTTACTAACAAAGACATGATCAAAGAAGACAAATTAAAAGTCAGAGATATTTTATTAAGTAGAGTAACAGAAAAATATCATTTAAGAACTTTTCGTCTGCAAGATCCGGTTGTAATATTGGAAAGTCTGAAAGAACTTAAGAAGGGGGAGACGCCCCTTACAACGACCGCGATTCGTAAAAAATTGCATAAAATTAGATTTTACAAAGGGAAAAAATCGGTTGCCAAATTAATAGAAAAATTTAAGGAACTGTTCTGAAATTATGAGACTATAAGTACGTCTGGTCCCTTTTCTGAAGAAGAAAAGCGAGATGCCTTTTATACTGCCGTAATCGGAGCGGTACCTAGCGTGCAGGTGACAGACTTTACGCTTAAAATGCAAAGCAGAGATGGAAAGGGTATGACATATGAAAACCTCATGTCGTACATGTTAAAGGTTGAGTCAGAAGGCCTAGCAAAAGCAAACTGGAGGTCATCCCACGAGGGCAACTTTGACTGTATCTTGGCCCCAGGACCGCCTCCGCTGCTTCAACTGTGATGACTGGGACCATATGGCTGACAAGTGTCCGAAGGCAGGTACCGGACTTAGGAAGTGTTACACGTGTGGCACGTTCGTGCATGACATCCCAGCTCACAAGAGATGAAACCCGAGATTTGGTGAGCAAAATAAGTCTGATTCATGGGATTTTAAAAGGCAGGGCCGTGGAAGTCGAGGGAATCAAGGTGGCCGCGGCGGTGGCCGTGGCAGTGGCCAAGGCCGCTCCAATTTCCGAAACTTTGCGCAGAAAAGGGACTCTAGCAACGTCAGGGACAAAAAAAAAAAAAAAAAAAAAAAAAAAAAAAAAAAAAAAAAAAAAAAAAAAAAGATCCCAAAAGGCAGAAAGTTTCTGACCAGGGCCGGGAGACTAAGGGAAAACGAAATGCTTCAGGGTCAAATAAAGGTGAGTCTCTGACGTTGATAGAGCCCCCCAATACTTTGTTTTTAAACTCTGCAGGTTGGGCAAATAATTCAGAATCGGATGGAGAAAATTAAATTAAATTTGTCGCTGATTCGGAAGCGACTGATCACTTTGCAAAGTCAGAAAAATTCTTTACAAATATTGACAGAAACAAAATTGGTAAAATAAAATGTGCAAACTCAGACTCATCAGCAGACTTGAAAACGGGGGAAATGGGAAATTTGCTGCTTAAAAAAATTGCAATAACGACGTTGAGTCGCAGGGAGTGGTGTGTGCTCGCGACTTGATCGGGAATTTACTGTCGCTGCGGAAATTTGCTGATATGCGCTTGTCAATCTATTTAGATGACAAGGAGATCAGTATTTTCGATCCTAATACTGAAAATGTATGGATATCGGAAATATATGAAAAACCCTATTGGATGGTTGAATTTGTTAAGTCGGACAACAAAAGAATGAAAGTCTTGATGGCTGAGTCAAAAGCACACACTATTCCTGAAAATTCAACTACAGATATAAAATTAATTAACAAGTCGGAAAATTCAGAGAGCTCGGTCGGTAAGTTAAATACTGACAGTTTTGGAGATGTATTTTTAATAAATGACAGAAAATTTCATGAAGTCGGAAAAGTTCTGACCGAAAAAATAAAAGACATTCAAATTCCGTTTAGCGAAATTAAAAAAAAAAAAAAAAAAAAAAAAAAATTCAAAGATAACAACGGGATCATGCTGTGGCACGTCAGACTGGGCCATGCTTCGTTGAGGTATCTAAGGGAACTGCAGAAAAACTATCTGGAAGTAAAAAGTCTGAAAGAAGCCGTATTTGATGATGTGATTAAGACTTGTGATATGTGTTTGAGAACAAAATCCCAAAAACTACCTTTCCCTTCGGTACGCGAACGAGCATCCCAACCTCTGCAAATAATTCATTCAGATACAATCTATTTCGGTATTTATTGATGATTACTCCAAATTTGCAATTGCTTACCCGATAAAAAACAAAAGTGATACGGGTAAATGTTTAGATGATTTTGTTAAAGGCTGTAGAAATCTTCTCGGGTTTAAAGCTAAAGTGTGTTATCTGAGGTCTGATCAGGGTACCGAGTACACGGGACGCTCCGTGCGAAAAATATTAAATTACCTTAGAGCTGAACTCCAACTGAGTTGTCCGGATACCCCTGAACATAATGGCACGTCAGAAAGGCTAAACAAAACAATTCAAATGAAAGTCCGAGTTCTGATATGTGATTCGGGACTCCCGGAAAACATGTGGGACTTGGCACTAAACGCAGCTGTATTTGCGTACAATCGTACTCCGCATCGCTCAAATAACATGGAAATCCCTTTAATGAAGCTGGCTCCGAATAAAAGGACAGACCCAAGTCAGATGAAAAGATTCGGCTGCATCACGTATTTGAGAGTTCAGAGAAACACTGAAACTAAATTCCATGCAAAAGGGAAACGAGCAGTTATGGTAGGATACACGCCGACAGGGTATCGTCTGCTTTGTCCGGACGAAGGAAAGTTTTATGAAAGTCGGGACGTCAGATTTAACGAGAGTTTTGTGTATGGAGACGTTTTTGGTAAAAATTCAATTAAAAACTGGGAAAATGTGACTGTAAATATTAAATTAGACGAGTGGTTTTTAAAATTCGAAAAGGAAAGAGAAGAGACAGTGTCATCGGAGGAAGCGCCCCCGGTGGTACAACGGAAAAGAGGAAGGCCGAAAAGACTGATAGAAACAATGGAGGCCAACTTGGTCCAAGAAAGTCGTGTAAAGGACGTCAGCTTTGCGGGCTTAGCTCTCGGGGAAGAATTAACAAAAGACCTAATTTTTAAGAACGGTGATACTGAAACGTCAGGAAATAATGCCATTTATGCGGAAGATCTAGTTTACCACTCTTTGCTGGCAGAAATAAATAAAGATCCAGCTTCATATAAAGAAGCAATGAAGGCGGTAGATAAAGAAGGCTAGAATCAAGCCATCCAAGAAGAACTTGACTCAATGGCAAAGAATCAAGTCTGGAAGTTGGTAAACAGACCTGCAGGACTGGTAAATCGTAAACGTCCAAATATCATCGATTCCCGATGGGTTCTCAAGAAAAAGGTTGATGCTCAAGGATGTGAGAAACACAAAGCACGGCTGGTAATACGGGGTTTTAAATCTAAAAATGAGTATGATCTTACGGAGACTTACGCCCCGGTGTCAAGACTGACTTTATTAAGAACTGCTTTGGCTGTAATCAATAAATTAAATTTAGATACATGTCAGCTTGACGTTAAAACGGCATTTTTAAATGGTACTCTTGACGACGAGATATATATGGAGTTACCAGAAGGTTTGGTCTGTTCCGATCTGGAAAAACAGAGCAAGGTATGCAAGCTTCAGAGAGCCCTCTACGGCCTTAAAGTCAGTCCGAAAAAATGGCATGAAAGATTCTCGGAGGCAGCAACGAAAATAGGTCTAAGATCTCACATCTTGGAACCTTGCCTGTTTACTTGGCATGAGGCAGATAAAATCCTGATATTGGTTCTCTATGTTGATGACGTGCTTATAGCAAGTAATGATACTGGCAAATTAAAGTCTGTGAAGGAAAGACTGCAAAGTGAGTTTGAAATGACTGACCTAGGAGAAGTTAAATCGTTTTTAGGCATTGAAGTCAGAAGAGACAGAGAAAACCAAGTTCTAACTTTAACTCAGACCAATTACATAATTAAGATACTTAAAAAGTTTGGTTTTGATGATTCTAAGCCAGTGAAAACTCCTAAGGTCACAGGTCACGTGTTAAATCAACAAAGAAAACAAAGAGAGCAATCAGAAAGGCAGATTGACTTGAATGAGTCCAGATCGACTGAAAGCGTTCCCTACCGGGAGGCTGTTGGGAGCTTATTATATGCTGCCAATACTGTACGTCCGGATATAAGTTATGCAGTGAATGTGCTGAGCAGGCATCAAATAAGTCCGACTGACGGAGACTGGAATATGGTTAAAAGAGTGTTTCGGTATCTGGCAGGGATCAAATCTTACGGTCTAAGATATTGTGGAAAGCAGCAAGGGCTGGAAGCATTCTCCGATGCCAGTTTTGGCGACTGTAAGGGGTCTCTGACCACAAGTGGTTACGTAATTAAAATCTTTGGAGACTCAGTGGCATGGAGAACTCACAAACAAACGTATGTGTCTTTGTCAACATGTCAGGCAGAGTATGTGTCACTGAGTGAAGCATGTAGAGAGCTGATGGCAGTTGATAATTCAATTAAAATCATACTGAATAATATTTTGTGTCCGGCAGATCTATGGTGCGACAATAAGGCAGCTGAGCAAAATGCTAAAATTATAGGCAGTGGTAAATTAAGACATATGACAGAAATTCATGAGCATTATGTTAAAGAATGTGTAAATTATGGTAGAGTAAACGTCAGATGGCTGAATACTAAAGAACAGATGGCCGATATATTCACAAAACCTCTACCGATCGAGCTTCATGAAAAATTTGCTAGCAGAATCGCGAACAGCTTCTGCGACTCTGACTGGTAACTAATAAGTTGTCTCTGTTTCAGATAGGCGATAACGGAGTCATGGACCTACTTATGGACTACTTGGGTGCATTTCCAGAGCCATAGAGCCGAGTCAAGAACACACATTTATTTATCTATTTAAAAAAAAAAAAAAAAAAAAAAAAAAAAAAAAAAAAAAAAAAAAAAAAAAAATTGTTCTTTGTATCTACTTTAAATTATAATTTTTGTCTAATATACTTAGCTATCTTAAGTCGGGAGGAAGTGTTGGCATGTACGACTTTTCAATAGGCAGTATATATAGTGTGAAAGACAGCGCCACAGGCAAGGTGATACTTGCGGGCCCTGTAGTTAGTACAGTGTAAGCCACCGTGCCTTCCACACCTCTCGTCGTTTCTAGCTTCATTGTCTTTGTCTGATAAGTCGGTTGTAAGTCTGTAAAGTCAGTAAATTGTATCTGTTGTGTTCTACGTCGGTCGGCAATTTTATTAAATAAACTTTTTGTCTAACTTGTAATACTCGTTTTTATTATTTCGCGCACCCCCTTTACTCACACCTCTTTAAGAAGTAATCAAATTTTTTATATCGGGACCGCTCGTGGTGTGCAGGAGGTCGTGGGTTTAAAAAAAGTTAAAAACAGATTTTTTTTTTTTTAGAATTGTTAAGAAAAAAAGAAATAGAATTCCTTAAATTCAAAATGTGTAATGTTGTGACCTAATGTTGTGTAGTGCGGAGGAAACCGACACAGGACGGCATGGCAAGCGGGTTTGTGGCACAGGGGGATGGAACGTAGGGGGCATCATGCGAAATCCACTTCCGTTACACTTTTTCTCTAGGTCATCAACCTGAAATCGTTGATGTACTCTTGCACATAATGTGCCTATAGGAGCATAACTTTAAAAATATCTCCAGGTAAATTGAAAGCGTAACATAGATTTTTTTTCTGTTATTCATGTTAACTTTCAAATTACATTTATTTTTAAAATATTACGTAGAGAACCAACCTGGTCATCAATAAGAGGGTCTAGCCGAACCGATGCCCGCTTTGACGGGAGTAACAATGATGCGTAATACCCCCACAGGTGGCTAATAAATTTTACATTTATGTTTTTCAAACGCCTTGTATAATTTTCTAATAGTAACTATAACTTTTTTTTATCTTACAGATAGAGTCAATAGAAGTGATAGTACTCTTATCGAACAACAGTAGAAGTAATCTCTTTGCCATCAGGATCATCAACATGGAAGAGGCGTTGCAAGCATCGCCGCGTAGGCCGAGAATGAACTGGTACAAACTCAATAGGTACAAAATATTTCACTTTAGAAAGTGATAAATATAAATTTAAAAAATTATTCAAACAACTTGTCGCGCTATAAAATTTAAAATTACTAACCCTACGGATGTAGCGAACAGTTTAAATTGGATTAAAAACGCTCTTTATGAACTTATAAGTTTTTTGAAAAAAATTACTCCTTGAGAAATTATCCTGTAGGGAAAAACTCGCACTTAGACGCGTAGACTAAGGAGTTGGTGGGTATCTATTACAAACTAATTAGTCAAATAAATTTTCAAAATATCTGGTGTCTATGTGAAAAAATTAAACAAAGTAAATAAAAAATCAACATCCCAAAAACTTTAGTAGTTGAGATTTCTTACGTCAAACTCCCTCAAAAATGGGGTGTGTAGGAAGATGTAGTAAATAATTTTTGATAAAAAAGGGATCTTATGTATGAATAGCCAGGATAATCTATGTTTAGCTAGATCACTTGTATGTGGTAAAGTTTTGGTGCAAAAAGATTCCTCAACTGATTGACGTAAAAAATGGTACAAAATAAAAACTGAAAAAAAATAAAAGTAAAAAAGTGAGGTAGTTGAATAAATGCAAGCGTGTAAAATAGATTTAAATAATGTGGATGGATGGGGCTCATTTGAGTTTTCGAAATTCCAGAGATTTTACGAGTGGCGTGGTATTTCTATTTAATAAACATCATTTATTGTAATGACGTGCGGTATTATAATTTAATTAAAATTTATGAGCCGTTAGATCGATGTATTTTTGTGTGACGTGTAAGAAAAGTTACAAATGCGTAAGTGAGCATACTTGTAAATTGCTTTGCCCCGCATGCAATTGTAATAAAAGTAGGGATATGGTAAAGAAATCATGTACAAATAAAAGGAGACAATTTTACGTAAATCATTATTATAATAACCATGAGATAGTAGGTTCGTTTGCGTAAACAAAAAGTAAAGTAAATGATGTGATCAACTTATTAAATTAGCTACAGGTTAACACGAACGTGGGAAAAAATACTGCAAATAATGTAAAAGTGTAACGCAATGAGGACATGAGTCTAATGCTCTTTATAGTATGCAACCGGTTCCAGAGTGAAAAAGGAAACAAAAATTTGTTTTATTTTCTATGATTTTAAAACAAGGTAAGATATAATTTTACAAGGTTCTGATACTATTTACTAACATATATCAAACCTCTGCGTAATTTAAATACGCTGAGATGTAGGTATGCGTAAGGGGTACGAAGAAAAAGGAAACAATGATTCATTTCGTCTACTTTGCGAAGTTAAGCAACTTATTTTTAAGGGAGAAAAGTAAAATTTTTTGATTTCATTGTAAGATTTAAAAATAAAACTTTTTGTTTGTTCATTTGCACAGTACATAATGCCTAACCATTTGATGCACAATTTACATTAAAATATTTAGTTGATAATAATAAAATAACTACCGATGTTATTCTTACCGGTCGAAATATTATACGTATACAATATTTCGTAAAAAATCACCCTATCGCTCGAGGTATTATTTTGAACCCAGAAATAGCTTTTTATGGTGGTCATACAGGTAATATAGGTACATGGTACAACGCTTAACATTCCGAAAAATAGTTATTCCGATGTATTCTCTTCTATACGTAAGACTAGAAAATTTCCTTTAAGACATCCTACAATTTATACCGGGAATTATTGTTTCGATTTAACAGGGAAAAATTATGAAAATTGAGCCAACAGCTTGAAAGGCTTAGGAAAGTGCATAGTTTTACCGTCACAAAATTTATTCAACCCAGTGCCTTCCACAAAAATGCATGGTAGATTGCTTTTCAGCTTTCGTGGGACATATCTGGGAGAAACGAATGATGATGACTGCCCCCACGATGCTGTAAATGCACCCTTTTTTGGTGAAAACGTGGGTGTCGGATAAAATAAAAAAATCTATAGAGTGTAGTTATGTAATTATTGAAATAGATGTCATTGGACAGTATGAATTCGCTCAATATGATTAGGTATCACGTAGTGGGGGATTATTTTCACAGTACAGTGACGCTTTCTTAAAAACAAAACAAGAAGCAAGTAGGTGGCCAAGCAATGTCAAAACGGAGGAGGATAAAAAAACATATTAAAGAGTATGAGGAAAAAAAAAGAGTTAGGTTGTAAGAAAAATGAGTGTTCATAATGTTGTGACATATGTTGAGAATAAAATCACTGAAATAGTTCTAAAAATGTGGCGATTGGTTTTGGAAACCTCATCGTATCCTTTTGGATATAAGAAAAAAAAAGTTTGTTTTTGTTGTGGATACCGTACGCACTATAAAAAAGTCTGCGCTGACGGAAATTTTAATTGCCATTAATACTGTTGTCGCATATCAACATGTAAGTACTATCAACCACACAAACCTTCTTTAGGAGGGTGAGAATGGCACTCCCTTTTACATACGATAGTTAAACTTGAAGCAAATGGAGAGTCAGAGTGTATCGTGAAATGTATAAGACGCTGTCCAAGTTTGATTTGCTTGAAATGTCGTTTAAGTATGAAAGAATGTTGGGTTTTTAATGAGTCGAGCGTCATATAGAAACTTCAAGGACCTGTTTAAAATTTGGAACCCAACGATCAGTTACATAAAATACGAGCATATTTTTTTAATATTTCAACATCAGTGTTTTTACATCTAATCGATATCAATGGAATTATTAGATTTCAGTTTTATAGTGGTCCAAATTTGGTTAAACAACAGCGTCAGGATAGTGTTAGTTACAGATGTTGCGAAGGACATGCAATAAAAAAAAAAATTGCAATCGCTGGATTGACGTAGTTAAACATAGGCGTAGACTAAGATTATTGGAAAATAAATTCTAAAAAATTTTATCTATATGTATATTAAATATGCTTGATTTAACCAGTTCAATAATTTAATTTGTTTATGAAAGATCTCTTGCATACTATTCTATCATACTACTTTTTATCAAAATGTTTATATTCTAAAAAAGTTTGCAGATTTCCTTAATAAGTACACTTTTCAACTTTTTGCTAAACGCTGCAAGGCTCATCATGGCACTCATTATTTTATTAATTGATAGTATTGAAAAATAAAATACAGATACCCGCCTTTAGATAATTGTATACAAAATTTTATAGTACGCAAACAGATTCAAATATGTTATTGTATGTAAAATTCTGTACTCCAAGGGAGTCGCTGAAAAACAGGAAAAAGTGGCGTTTAACGTTCATGCAGAATCAAATTGGTTGACACTTACACATCAAGCCAGTCCATGTGTATATGTGTATCTATATATGTGGATACACACAAATACGTGCAAGTATTAGCTACAACTCCGTACCATCACAACCACCATTACCTAGTATTAAGCGTAAAAGCTTTTAAAATATAATTAGTAAACAAAATATTGTCATCATAGATACCCGCTGGCAACACACGCAGACAAGTATAATTTGCAGTCCAACTGACTGTGGGAAAACAGTTTTAGTTACAAGATTTTTTAATACTATAGAAAAAATGGCAAGCGTTACGTTTGATGTATTTTATTTTACTGTGCAGAGTGTCAGGATGGTTATAAAAGTAAAATTTTTCAAATGACCCTCATCTTACACATCTTTAAATCATCGACGATCTGATGCATGAGTCGTCGAATTATGTTGTTGTAGATCATTTTATAAAAGGAAGTCACCTCTAATATAATAGTGAAATTTTTATAATGCAAAATATATTTTACAAGTGAACTTGTTTATTAGACATAAGCCTGAACGTATTGTATATTGCCGTATTTAAAAAACCCTCACGATTGTGCACAAATAGAACATTCAGTGAGATAGATATATCCTGAAGATCCAAAATTCGTGTAAGAGACCTATTCAAACGCAACGGCTAAAGGTTATGGATATCTTTTGATTGATTGCGAGCAAAATACTTTGGAGAAGATGAGATTCCGTGCAAGTAGATTTTCTGATAACAAGAATCAATATGTTTACCTTCCAAAATATGCAACGAGTGCTTTGTCACATCTAGGTTAAATAAACAGACAAAACAATTGGTAGTAACGTTTAACCCTCAGTTTTCTTCCGGTTATGAAGCTGTCAACATCGGAAAGGTCGTTTTAAACAAACCCTTCTTAGTATTGTTATGTCAGGAGCCGAATGTTCGAAATTTTAAAATTGCCTGACACCCACTTTTTCGTACCGTCCTCGCTCTCTACTACTATCCATCCTAGTATAGTCAATAAACCGGAATTTAGTGTCGATAGTGGAAAAGTTGCGGAACAGCACCGATTTTGATAAAACTTTTTGTAATGTGTTCGGAGGACCCTAAGGAACATTTAGCCAACTCAACCTCGTCATGGGGGGGGGCAAAGGGACCCAGCGAAGGGCATATGTACCCCAAAAAACTGCCCCAACCGCGGAGGTGCCTAACAATTTTTTGAAAACGCTTATTTTGGCCCAAAATTCTCATGTAGTAGGTATTTTCGATCGCTGATTACGAATCTGATGTCAGATTACACGAATTATGCTACCTACCCCCCAAATCGGACCATTTTGGGCTGAAATGTCAATTTTTTCCACACAACAAAGGCAGAGGGAGTATTGGCAAAGGAATTATTATATTTTCTGCGTAAATTTGTAATATTTTCGGGAATATAAATAGTGGTTATTTAAAATTCGTGCTTTATAATAAAAATTGATTTATTTAATACAAAAATCAGTGTGTTTCAACAAAAATTGGTATATTTACATATTTCTATTCATAATCCGAATCATTCTCGAGAATTGAAGATGCAGGATTCATCTGCTCTTCGTTATCACTATCTTGTTGGTTTGCAGTTGGTTGTTCTGCTTCGTCGTCTTCAGTTGCAGCCAAAATTTCCAGTGTAAAGCAATTACCACAGTTGCTTCCTTGGTAATATTTGCAACTTTGCGTGCAGTGCAATCCTGATTTTCTGCAGCCACACTTTCTGTTTACCCTTTTTTACACCCACACAAAATCACATCAAGTATTTTTTGAGGTGCAGGCGGTTTTGTCATCCTCACTGGAACAAGCGTACTATCTAGCAATTTCCAACCCCATTTGGTTGCATCTGACGCGGAAAACTCGCCTTCTATGAAACTTATCCAAGATCTTAGTTGATAATACACACGCTTCAAGTGCTCTCTGAAACCGTCCAATGCTGGTGTAAGTGTCGCTATATTCACCGACTTCCTTCTAACCGATTTCATACTTTCGTAATTCTTTTTTTTGAAAATATTGTACCGTGCTTTGCAAATCCTTTGTGCGACTGGCAAATTGGATTCCGAAACAGACAATTTGTAAGTATATAAAGCTAATAGAAAGTCAATTCCACCATCCAGTATGTTCTCAACGTTATCCATGCATTGTTTGAATAAATCTGCGATGTTGCGTAAATTTTCTGATTCTTGCGTGTCCTTGTTCAGAAGATCAAAAAAGTTTTTTTTTCCACGATTAAAGAACGCCGAGGTGGTGTCACATCCTGTGGAGGCGTGGGCGAAAAGTACATGTTTTTTTTTTATTTGTGTAATGGTTATCCAAACTTTTTGTTGAAAATACTTTTCTTGGTACCGTGCCGCTGCTACTCCGCGGTTTTACAAAGAAAATCTCTTGCTGATCAAGGTATTCAATATCATTTGTTTGATAATTTTCACTTATTGAGCCTGCTAATGCTGTTAAGATAATCAGGACATCCATATCTTCTGACACAACGGCTACTTTCTTGTCTGGAAAATAGTCAATTTTGATAGCTTCAGCTGCAATTGTTCTACCAGCATCACCTTCACAAACAATGCAATTATAATTATCCTTTTGTAGTTGGTCGCTCAGTATGTTTACAAATTTTTTTTTATTATTTGTGTTTTATAGAAATTTGATTTTTCCAGCAGAAAGTTTGGTATTCTTATTAAATGTATATTCTACGGATATGAATTTTCTTGAACGGCGATTTCTTTTCGACGCTTTAGTCGTTAAATCGTCATATCCGTCGAAAACAATAGTACAATTTTCACCATAATTACACTTTAAATATGTAACATACTTGTGTGTTATTTGGTCAAATGTATCCCCAATTTTCCAAGGTACCTTGTGTAATAGCATCCCTCCGTCTATTATGTAATAAAAGTTAGAATTATCTAAACGGATTTCACATTCTTCGAAAAAATCGTTTAAATCCGATTTCGTATTTTTTCTCATACCGTATTCGTCGAATAAAGCCAATGGATAGGTTCACAATTCATGAGAAAACAATTCTTCAAAATCTTCAGACGCACAATTTCCCTCTGCATACACGATGCACGCTCTTTGAAAAATAAGGTCCGTGCTTATAGAAATACAACCAGCGTCCACTGCCACGTATTTATTCGCTGTATCCAAAGTTAATACCATGTCTTGTCTGGATAACTTCAGATCTTTAAAATACTGACCATTTAATTAATAAGCGTTTGTATACCTTTCTCAAAAGCCGTATAGTCAATGCATGTTTATTAAAATTTCGGCCAAAAATAGCACGATTCACTGCGTACGTACCATAATTCGTGTAATCTGACATCAGATTCGTAGCCAACGATCAAAAATACCCCCTAGAACACAGTTTGAATGATAAATACTCCCTTTGCCATTTTTGTGTTAAAACAATTAAAATTTCGGCCAAAAACGGCCCGATTTGGGGCGTACGTAGCATAATTCGTGTAATCCGATATCAGATTTGTTATTGGCGATCAAAAATATCTCCAAGAGCACAGTTTCGATGATAAATACTCCGTTTGCCATTTTCGTGTAAAAACAATTGAAATTTCGGCCAAAAATGGCCCGATTTGGGGTGTACGTAGCATAATTCGTGTAATCCGACATCAGATTCGTTATCGGCGATCGAAAATACCCCTGAGAGCACAGTTTGGATGATAAATACTCCGTTTGCCATTTTTGTGTTGAAAAAATTGAAATTTCGGCTCAAAATGGTCCGATTTGGGGGGTAGGTAGCATAATTCGTATAATCTGTTATCAGATTCGTAATCAGCGATCGAAAATACCTACTAAATAAGAGTTTTGGGCCAAAATAAGCGTTTTCAAAAAATTGTTTCGTCACCTCCGCGGTTGGGGCAGTTTTTTGGGGTACATATGCCCCTCGCTGGGTCCCTTTGCCCCCCTATGACGAGGTTGAGTTGGCTGAATGTTCCTTAGGGTTCTACGAATACATTACAAAAAGTTTCATCAAAATCAGTGCTGTTACGCAACATTTCCACGTATTCTGGCTGATTGACTGTACTATCCATGCAAATAGCACCAAAAGGAAAGGCATTTGGCGTTTTCTTATCGCCTTCGAAAAGAAACTATTTTAATAAAGTCACACCTGCATGCAGTGCACCTTTATTGCTCTAGATAAAAATTTCCGTTAGAAATCGGACTCTGCAAACACGCCAACTTATGAACAAATTCCAAAGTATGACAAACACTAAATGTTACTTTTAGTCAAATAAAAATTAAGTCACACCTCATTAGCCATTGGTGCCCTCCTTACTCGCGTACTTGAACAAGCAACCCCATGCCACTATCACCGTGTACGACTAAACAGTCTCTCTTTCTCTTTTTCCTTCCACTCTCAATAATATCGATAGTATGTTCAAGGCATAATTAATTTTAAATATCAACACACAACATAGAATTATTTGTTCGTAACATTTATACTTAGGTTGCTGAGAAGAAAGACGATTGTCATGGCGTTTATTTTGTTTTCCTAATATTATAAGCCAGGCTCACGTATTACTGACAAATGCAACTAGTTCTTTAAACGAAATTACTATCATAAGCACCGCATCAATACTAATATTCTTACTATAATTATTATTATTATTATTGTTACTTGTACGATTACTATTACCACTATTTTTATTATAACTACTACTACTTCTGGGAGTATTGTTATTGTTGCGACGATTATTATATTTATTACAATAAATACTACCACTACTAAACCTATTGATTACCATATTTGCTATTATTATTGGTTTTACTACCACTGCTACTGCTAGAACCATAATTATAATCACTGTTTGTACTATTTCAATTACGAGCGTTATTGCTATTATCATCATTACCAGTTAAATCACTACCATTTTTTTTTCTTCATTATCAAATACGTATGCTTGCTCTTTTTTAATAACTAGCACTCTTTTAGCAATAACATGAGTTCTAAGATATACCAGCTGTAAAGAGAGACGGAAGAAAAAATAGGATATTGGCTTCCCTCTTTCTAGTGTGTTGGGCTGGGAAGAGGATTTTCTAAAATTTTCAAACTATCACGTGCTTGAACCTGAGTGGCGACCCCGAATTATGCAAGGGCGTGACCTAGGAAATACGCTTTCTCATTCGATGATCGCTTTCCCGGTTCCCACTCGGGACCTCTTCCCAACACCCCAACTTTGCGTGTACGCAAAAACGGCGCCCCCGAATCGACCCATGTAAAACTGTATATAAGGCCTGAAGCATCCCATACTAGTCAGTCTCAATCAATCAATCTCACCATTCTCGACTTTCTTTTAGTAAAAGTCCTTTGCTTGACTCGTTTTGGTCAAGTTTTCTATACTGCTGCTCTCAATTGCCGGCACTCTTCCAAGATCATCCTCGATTCCCTCAGCCAAGGTCCTCTGTCTCTCTTACAATTTATCAGTCAATTCGGGTTGCCTTCAGTAATTGGCAATCAATAAAATAGTAAGTTAAAAGAAAATAAAAATCTTTTCCAATTTTTTACTACGCACCCATCCTCATGAGAAGCCTTCCCGAACCCCTCGGGCTGCTTGTGTTAGTGCAAAGGAGCAAGCGAGTTGATCTGCTCACGTATACCATTGCACCATCTTCCGAGAGTGGCTGGCATGGGGTTAAAACCTAAACCTCCGTTACCGCTTCGCATCACGCCCTATCTTCATCTATGTGACTGCCTATCAGGAGACATTAGCGAAGAGTAATCCCGAGCAACAAGCGAAAGCTTAGCTCAAAACTCTATGCGTTATGCCGACGTAACAGTATGGACTAGAGAATACTCTCAAAGGTATTGTTTTTCTGAAACACAATAAAAAATAAAGCTTAAAAAAGTTTGAAAGTATTTTTAGACAATTGATTTCGAAAAGTACAGGTAAACATTCGAAAAAAAAAGGGAGTTATAGTTTGAAAGGGCAATGGTTTTTAACCGTTAATGTTAAAACCTATTCTAAGTAAAATATTATCCAGAGTATCGTAAAAAAATATGACAATAGAAAAAGAAGAATAATGATGTTATGAAAGATAATGTTATAAAATTTCGAATTCCTAAAAATCCTGATGATGAAGCTGCCTCAGTATAGCGTGTCATTTGAAGGCTCAAAGAGCCTATTAACAGATATTTCACATACAAATATACGTACAGTTACGTAGATGTTTCACAAAATTTTATTAGTTGTTGAAATAATATCTCCCCCTCTACAACTAAGTAAGCACTAATCAGTGTAACCATGTATAATGCACATGTAGCAAGACAAAATTTAGTCGATTCGAGACAACCTAGAACATAACAACGTTACAGTAAGAGTAAAGATAAATGTAAAAAAGATGATGATGTACGCATAAGTCGTAATAAAATATGTTTGAAAAAGGTGCAGTAAAAAACAAAGTAAATAAATATTTAAAATTACTCGAATTTTGAAAAAAAAAGTTCACATGTATATGAGCTCAGTGATTTAGATGGTGAAAAATTGAGGGGTCTTTTTACTCTCAAGAGCTAAGTTCTGTTCATAAAAAGTGTATCAGTGAGCCGGAGCATAACGTTAACAATATTTTGAAAACCAGAGAAAAACGAAAAAAACAAACAAAACCTTATTAGTCGGGTAGGATACCCAGAGAATGTAGCAATAGTAGTTTGCAATAGAAATTCGTTTCAAACAATACTAAAAAAATTGCCCTACTTAGTAATCGAAAAAAATCGAGCTAAGTAGAAAGTGAGGGTTGGAATTTCTAAGATTCACGTACCGTGGACAATTTTGCATCTTCGACGAGAAGAGGCAGTGATAAGTGATCCTGGTAAACCAAAAGAGTGTTGTGTTCAGCACGGTACCTACAACTCTGTACATAGTCAATGTGAGAAAAAAATAGAAAACGATTGAAATATTATTATAGAAATGAGAAATGTCAGTGGCTAATTAATGACAGTTGAGGCAGTCTTGCATTTATTGATCTTCCAATAACAAGACTAGGATGTACAAAAACATGTGGAAACACTCTGATTATATTAACTACAGTAAAATGCGTAACTGTGTTGGAGGAAGGATTGACCGAGATTGAGCGTGGCCGTAAATAAGAGGGGATTACAGGCTATTGTTTCACGGTAAACAACCATCAAACTTATCAAGAGTGGTATCCGATAAACTTTTTATCTATTATAATGTAAGTGAATTAAGTATTAATAGTGATACATTTGCACCCCTGCTAAAGATAGTAAATTTAGCCGCTCAGGAAATTAATTTTCGAAGCAGAATTATCAAGAGATATACTGCGCCAACCTAGGCACCTCTCTTTAATAATAAACTTCATACGATAGATATGGATACAAGAGATCAATTTGGTAAACTAATATAATTCGAGCTTAGGACATTGACGGTAATGTTACATTTTCAAAAGGTTTTTTTTTAAACAACTCGTGTGCGTAATGATTTTTTACGATGGTTATCATCCACTGCATAGGGGAGGAAGACGAGTCAAGTATGTATTTGTAGAATGATAAAGAAAGAGAGGACATTGATTAGGCTGCTTCTTTTCTGGGCTATTTTGAAGTGCTATACCTTAAATAGTAAAAGGTTCTCGTGCCGTAGGAAAAGGAGCTTTATGAGCAGGAGTGAATATTATTGACGATGTTGGAGAGAGTAATATTCCCATTTAACTACGCATTCAAAAATCTGATGAACTGATCTGGTAAAAAGTTGGAACGTAAAACTACAGAAAAAATTGTGAAGCTAATGCAAGGATCGGGATATAATGCTTTACCATATAAAAAAAGAGCACAAAGTTTTAGCGTAGAAGTGGCGGTGTAAACAACTCGTTTAACGATGCAAAAGAAAAGAAAAAAAGTCGTTTGAGAGTAGTTCAACGAAAAATTGGTGCGCCTTAAAAAAAAAATTTTTTCAATAGAAAAAGAAGAAACCAAACAAAAAAGTAAAAAAAAGTGGTCGCAAAACGAAGATAAAAGTGGTTAGAAAAAAAATTAAAACCTGTAGATATTTAGGGATAATCGTGTCTTTTCTACATAGGCACACTGACCCTTGCCTAAAGAGCGAGTTGGATTTATTTTCCGTTTCTCTCATCCAGACAACATGCGGAATTAAAGGAAACTAACTGATAGGTGAATTACAAACCTGTTTTGTCGTTAGGTGATGAAAATACTCAAAAATTTATTATCAGTTCTCAAAATGAGGATTACGTCAACTTAGTCCATACAATGCTCAGAGTGAATGTTGAATTGACTCCTTACAATAAGGATGGGGATGTGCTTGTAGCTCTAGTGAAAAATGTTTCACACTGGATATGTAACCAGGTTGACATATATTTTAATCAAAAATTCGTTACTCCTCCAAATAATGTTCACCCATACAAAAAATATATTAAAACGCTTTTAGATTACAGTCCTGTAGCAAAATTATCGTATTTGTCAACAAATCTGTAGAAAACAGATTCGTTAAAAAAAATGGATGAACCACCGTGTTCGAAAAAAAATTCAGCTCTTACTAAGAGTCAAGAATTTTTAAAATATGAGAAGACCGTAGACTTAATGGGTCATTTGCACTGTGATGTATTCAATCAGGATAAATTATTATTAAATGGAAGTGAAAAAGCTTCAGTGAAAAATTATTCTGTCAGCATTACCGAGGCTACGCTTCTCATTCGGCGAGTGAAAGTTGGCCCTACAGTTTTGATTGCGCACGTAAAAACTCTGACAAACACTACAGCAAAATATTGAATTACGCTCATCGAAGTCAATTCTTTCACCCTGCATAGTGATATAAGCGATGACTGCTGGAATAATGTTATCTTTGGACGACTTTTGAAAACAATTACTTTAGGGTTTATTGATAACAGGGGTCGACAGATGAATTCTTTCAACTTTCAAAATTATTCTATAAATTTTTCGTCATTATACGTTGATGGTGTACAACTCCCTGGTAAACCACTACAACCGACTTTTACAGGAAGCACACCTGTTATGTACGTGAGAGCATATTATACCTTATTTTTGGGCACTGAGATCTACTACATGAATGAGGGAAATAGTATTTACAGGAAAGACTACCAAATGGGTATTGTCTGTTTGCATTTAATCATTCGCCAGATCTCTCGTCACATTTTGCAGGTCATTGGAATTTAGTAAGGAATGGTACAGTACGAATAGAAGTAAGTTTTGAGACAGCTCTCACAATAACTATAAATTGCGTTTTATGTGCTGATTTTAACAACATATTGAAAATGAACTCAAATCGTCAAGTAGTTGTCGATTTCAACTCATAAAAATTCACACATCTTTTATTATGGATTCGTTACAAATACGTAAAGCTCTTTGCAGTATACATACAGCGATGGCTAGAGTATTCCCCGTAGATCAGTTACCTTTTGTTTGGGCGGAACCGTAGGATGTTATCGTTAATATCGATAACAGTTCTAAGCCAGGCTCGCATTAGATAGCTTTAAATGTTGATATAAAAGATCATGGAGTGTACTTTGAAAACTATGATGTGACACCCACGATATTTCATCATATCGATAGACTTAAAAGAAACTGCATGACATACCATTGAAATGTACAGCAGCTCCAAAATATTAATTTCACCGTTTGCAGAAATTACTCTATCAATTTTTTGTTTTTTATGTGTGACAACTATTGTTTAAAAGTGTTTTGTTTACTGTTTTTTCATGAGATACTCTTACTAACGCCAAAGTAGCCGTAACCTTATTTAATCGTATCACTAGGCGTAAGAATTCTAGAAATAATCGTATTGTTAGCATTACATGTCGATGCCTCTTACGAAGAATGTAGGAGCTCAGACTTTCCCATGTTAATTGAAATGGAAAAATCTGAGCTTCGTTGCTCTTCGTAAGAGGCGTCGATATGTACTCAAACTAGTAAGCCTATGTATAACCGTAGAGAAGTATAAGTTTTAAATTCACATACGCTAGTGTAAGTTTATTATGTGTATTTTTTATATAATATATGTTGGGCGTTTGGTGTCGTATCTATTGAGGGGCCCCTGTGGGGTACTTGTCATACAAATGAATCTTTGAAATATTTTTTTTATAATCATTTTGATTATACACATCTGTGAATAAAATAGCAATAATACGAGGAAAAGTCATTGGGAAAATCGATATTAAAAAATTTATTAGTTTTCCCGAGGTACCTTGTGTAAAAATGACGGCCCTGCCACGATAAAGCTGACAACACTGTACTCTCTTGCTCTCATCTGCTATTATATACCTATACTTGTGTTAGACTTAAATTTTCATGCTTGTATGTTTATGAATGTACAGCGCATGCGCACTTATAGTACCTGAACAAAACAATTCTCATGTTCGATGTTTCCTCGCTATTTTCTCAAAATTTAACGTGTTGATCCTATTCTTTTTTTTAAATAATAGATTCTTTATACTTTCAAGTACATGTACCAATTTAATAAGTGGGCCCACAGCTTTTTATTGCGGTAAGGTAGTCTATTGAATTTCGGGTTCCGTAAGGTTGCGTGTTAAAATGACGAATTTTCACAAGCGATTTTCTCGAAAATAAATGTGTTGACCTACCTATTTTGTTTTTCTAAAAAAATCTAGCAAACTTTATCTATATAATCTCTGAATTTCAGACCTAGCCACCATTTAATTCAAAATCGCCCAAGCCTCCTTAAATGCATTATTAAAAGTCCCACTCATCATCCATTCCTAATACTAGCACTTACCAGGAGTGATAGATTATTTTGAATTTAAAAACTTTTTTCTTTTCCTAATTTCAGATTTTGCGTGCTTACTGACCACAATTAATTACACTTTTAAATTCACTAATTATTTACGCTTATTAACCAGGCACATTCGATAACTGGGGCCATCTCTTAATTTACCCTCGGTTGGAAAAAAAGTTATTGTTACTGACCAAGCAATGTCAGTCATTATATTTAAAAAACACGGGATATCTCGCTAAATTACGCTTGACACCTCGTGCTTTTTTCTGTGCACTACTTATTAGGTTATTAGGTATTGGCTCGCCAAGCTGGGTCACGTGACGTCTTTTAAAAATAGGACCTCCGGAGGCCATGCTTCTGGCACCAGCCTTATGACACTTATACATATTTTTTTTCTAAATATATCCACAAACGTAGTGTATTTATTTTTAGACTTTTATTGTAAACGAGTACATATAACCTTGTTTTGGTAAGGCACATTGTTACATTATTGGTTACACGCATTTTACACTATTGGATACAGTTTATTCAATTTGTTGGCTTGGTGATGATGTCACGAAGACAACTTTAGCGAAGAATCTAGGTAGTAGGCAGTCTTGCTACAAGAAGTTAGCCTATCCCTTCATAAGGAGCATTGTGTGGTGAAAAAGCACATGTAAAAATTTACAGAGGTATTTGCTTGAAAGAATCGCACTGACCGGGAATTGAATCAGAGTCTCTTACGTGATAACCCACAAATCAGCTGACCGAGCCACCACACCCTCTGACACTTATATATGACTCTGTCTGGAAAAATAATTTATTTTCTACTCACGTTCGTAAAATGTAACATTTACCTATACGAGAGCCAATAATCCCCTGTATGTGTATAGGGAGAAGGAGGGGTTCAAATAATATTTATACTAAAGAGACTCATCGTCAGTGACCCCATAGGTCCCTTAGCTTGTTTTTGCGTTAGATACAATAGTAAATCGTTCATGAAGTATGAAAATAAGAACAAATATGTTACACTTCTTAAAAATTCAAAGGCCATTGAGTTTAATTTCTTTTTATTTTAGTTTTCTAATTAGAAACAGATTCAAGCTAATTTTTTTATTAGTTTTTTAATGAAAAACAAGCTCCCATTTTTTTACTGCACGGATAACGTAGTTTTCTAGAAATATTAACGTTTTTCGACAAGTTAATCTTCCCAAACGGCCTTTTTTTATGAATTTAGTGTTAGCTGATTGACCACAAAAATAGTTAAATTGAAAATGCAATTTTACGGTGACTTAAGCTTCGTAATCTTGGGTGACAGTTTATTGCGACTGTTCACAAACAGATATACTTACTTCAACGTATACGATAGTTTTTAGTTGTAAATTGGAACTTAATATCTTATCGATAAAAAAATTGCGATTCAGAATTTAAATTGTATTTAAATTGTTTGTACATTGGCCTTTAGTCAGAATTAAGAAAA
The DNA here is from genome assembly GCF_036245765.1 of Copidosoma floridanum. NCBI lineage: Eukaryota > Metazoa > Arthropoda > Insecta > Hymenoptera > Encyrtidae > Copidosoma > Copidosoma floridanum. The sequence continues at coordinate 18,395,729 of NW_028321881.1, forward strand.
ACCCAAGTATCATTCGTCATCCTCATCCTCTTTCTCACTTTCTCTCCAAACACAATGATTATATTGCATTTAAATTGAGCCCGAGTAATATATACATTGCATTTTTCTCAGTGAGAATTAACAGTTTGTGTCATAAAAGGGTTAACTGATTCGGATTTTTCTTCAAGTTTTAATGCTATTCGTACACGTACAGTTATTAATTTATGAATCAACATCCAATTCGCACAAGATATATCTCAATGAGATAATGCAACGTCTTTAATTAGAATAACATGTATTCTTTCTCTGAAAATTTTAATTTGAAATCATTTAAAACTTAGCCAAATTTTTTCAGGTTATATTGAAGACTTACTTTGCAAATAACTTTTTATTAGAATCATGGTTACATACTTCATTTATAGTAAATAAATCACTGTCAAATACAAGTTGTATTTGTACAATACTATAAGTCAAACAGATTTTGATTTAACGATTTGAATCATGTATACATGGCTTTCAATCGCTAAATCTTAACATCACATGAACAGATATCAACATTCTCCCGTTTTCAAGGAATATCGTCCGCTTCTGCCACCTGAGGACTGTTTGTTCCTGGTCACATTATTCGTGTCCCGAAAATCTGTAACATCCACGAAAGTGGTTGCGATAGCAGATACCTCTACCCCCAGCGTTAAAGACAACACCAACTCACAGCTGATAAAAGCACTAATTACTTCAACCAGTATCGCTCCGACCACTGACAAAGTGGTAGAGCAGGCTAAAACTGTGGGGTAGCATAAAAGTATGCAACAGCAATTAGAGATGATACTCGCCCTACTATAAGATATGATGCTAGAAAAACAGAAAGCCGTAAAGTGTTGCCAATGTGCACAGACGTCGGCTTTGAAAAAAAATAATCAATAAAACAGATCACCAGAAAGAACTCGAAAAATATTACAAAAGTAAGAACCGTTCATGCTTTATTTGTGACAACGTCAGACACTGACGTAATGACTGCCCATACCGAGAGTATTGTATCAAGAGCAGAAAGATGGGAGACAAACGTTAGTGTTTCAAATGTAGCACAGAAAGACTGGAAAACGGCAAAAGAGGGGGGCAGTAGAAGTCGTTGCCATTACAGCACAACAAAACGTGACTTCAAATAATTCAGATAAGACGTAAACAGGTTAAAAGCGTCTAACGATAACGAAGTGATGAGGACAATCAGTTTCACAGTCGACTATGTGCGCAGAAAGGGCTGAGGGACTGGGGATGTTGAAAAAGACACCTAACCCCGCAGCAATGGGTGGAGGAAGTGACTAAAGCCGAGCTTCCTACAACCGACCGATAATGTAGTATTTGCCATGGGTTGAGAAATTGACTGAAAACTATTGGAACTGAAAACAGGATAGAGGTCTCTGCTCTAGCAAAGGACTACTTATCGCTTGATATCACAGGTAATAGATCAGGCTCTCATGTATAGCGGTGCAGTGCACTGTTATCTGGAAAAGGGAATTACCAAGCGATTTGAGAATTTCTAACTCTGTCACGCTACTATTTTTATTACCAACGGTTAAATACTAGAAGTTTAGGACATGAAAAACGTTTCGATAACCATGAGGCAAACGACAAACATGTCGATGTTAGCATTTTGGACGAATTGAAGTACGAACCCATTTTTGAAATAGATTTTCGAAAAATTTCCCATTTAGTTGTAGACTAGGATATATGTAAATAGCAACAGTCGAACTGACACTCACAGAACTGACAGTTAACCTAGTCAATTGTTAGAGAGTCGGACAGTAGCATGGTATTAAACCTTTTATTACTTAGTTTTCTGTTAAAAGAATATAAATGGCATTTACGTACGAAAATATTAGTGCCTACCATTGATGTATGCTACATCCGTTATTATTTGTCTTATCCTTTCAGTTTCTTGCTAATAAAAATTAATATGTCGTGTCCTGATGCTTATAGCTAGGTGGGTAGTGCTAGCCATGTCACAATGTATATATCTTTCTATATTATATAGTTAACTCAGTAGGGCATTCCATACAAACCCCCCACCGCCCTCCACTGCCCCCCCCCACAAAATAAAGTAGAAATCCATTGTTTTCTTGCTTATTTTGAGATTTCGTAGTTTTCTCAAAACCCCCACAGCCCCCCACCAACCCCACACAGCCCCCCACCAACCCCCACGCATTTTTTCATGGCCCCCCACCGCCCCCCAAGCGACCCCCCACAAAATATTATATGTATAGTATAGAAGTATAGTATAAGTCTTTATTCAAGCCAGGGGGCTCAACCACGTATGGCTTTATGAGATAATAATAATGTATGTTTTAATCAAATAGTAACAGATTAGTGCACAATACTATAATCAGCTAAACTTAAATACAATCAATTGTATTTCGACTTATTGGATCCCTTGGTTTCTTTGTAAGCATAAAATTTTTGGTGGGCTGACTTTTTTTGTTAGCATTTTGTAACGTTGCATTTTGCCAGCCCTGTCAATGGGTTAAAGTCTAACACCACATTTCTACCAAATCAAATGGAAATATTGTGTAGTATTTATTCTCAAAACATCCCACATCCCCCCACCTACCCCCTACGACCCTCCCACCGACCCCCACGAATTTTTTCATGGCCCCCACCGCCTCCCCACACCACTTTTGGGAAACCTGACCGTAATCATACAGTCTTTACCTATCTTTAGACAAAACTGTCTTATCGCCATGATTTATTTCATCGTTAAAAAGAAATTTAAAATCATGTAATTGATTCATAGGGGGTTGTTGCGCAAACATCATTATTTACACAACTAAGTACGTTTAAAAACCAATTTATATGGAGTTAACAATATTTTGAAACCAAATAATATACACACATATATTGGTGCGCATAATTATTATATCATCATCACTCATATAGTCCTTTAATACACAATTCTTCTTTTTACGTACATAAACTTAAGTTAAATTTAGAGTATCATAAATATAAACAATGAAAGTTTCGCATCACTTTATAAGTCATCTTATAAAGCCTAATTAAACCACGAAGACTTACGTCCATTTCTGATCTGTTTTAAATTAATGCTGAAATTGGTACAATAGATGAACACGATATACATTCATGATATGGATTATTAACTCATAAATTTTACCTATACATAAAAAAATAATAATTAAATCATGTTATGAATATTAGATACATTATCATATTCAAAAATTTCTTTCCAAACTATATTTTTAATCTCTAAACTGTTTTCTCTATCGACTTGAACAAGAATTCCATTTTTATTTTTGCATCTTGATAAAGCCACGTATAATTGACCATGAGAAAATAAAGATTTTTTTAAGTATAATCCCACATTATCAAAACTTTGACCTTGAGACTTATTTATAGTCATAGCAAATGCTATAACTAATGGAAATTGTTTTTTATATAAAATAAAAGGTAATGATAAAGTATTTCCAGTATTTAATGTAATTCTTGGAATAAGAACTTTATTACCAATTTTTTCTCACGTTACTATTTCGCCTTCTACGTTATACTTCAGTAATTTAGTAATTCGCAATCGTGTACCGTTACATAATCCGTCTGATATACTCAAATTTTTAATGAACGTTACTATTGTACCTATTTTCAATTTCAGTTCATAAGGTGGCAAGCCTTCACGAATGTTGTTTAACATTTATTTCTACGGAAAAATTTATATAAATATTATCATCTGATTTATCAACACCCTTATATGTTGCAGTAGCGATGCTGTAATAAGTTTTAGTTTCCCCATGTATTTTACTTGAAATCTTATGGTTTAAAAAAAAAAGTATATTTATCATGTGAAGTTAGTATCACGTTATTGTCGAAACAGTTGCTGTAATTACCAAATATTTTGGTACAGACATCATCTGTCATCCAAGATTCAGGAATGTTAAATGTTTCTATGTCCCCTTCTCCAATTCTTAATAATAATTTTGAAAATTCGTTATTACTTGAACGGACATTATTTTCAAATCTTAAAGTTTTGAAGAAGTTCCATAAAAATAATGATTTTATAGTTTCTTCTATTATTATAGTTCTATTATAGTTTTTTATAGCTGGAAGGATTTGTCGAAAATCTCCTCCTAATACTATTAATTTATCACCAAAAAAGTTTTGTATTACACAAGTCTCTCAACGTTCTATCAACGATTTCTAGAGCTTTTTTCGGAATCATAGAAGCCTCGTCCCATATTATTAAATCAATTTCCCTTAATTTTTTTTTCAGTTTCAAATTCTAAAAATACACTTTCAATATTATCCAAGTCTAGAGGTAAACGAAAAGGCCTATGACTGGTCATACCTTTTGGTAGTAATACAGATGCAATTCCTGTCCAAGCCATTGACAAAATATTTTTACCTCTAGAAATAAAGTAATAAATGAGTGTCTTACATAAGTAGGTTTTTCCGGATCCACCAGGACCATCTACAAAATATACTTTTTAATCTTGTTCACTAATTGTTCGCTAATTTCGAAGTTCAGAAGTTTCTGACAGAAATGTAAGGTACTTTTGTTGAAATCGGCATATATCGGTTTGCAACGGAAATTGACACTTGAACACTTAACGATAATAAGAAATTCACACTTGACGATACTAAGAAATTCTAATTATTTTAATTTTGACTGGTTTGAAAAACCTACTTCTTCCGGACGAATCATAAATTATTTTTCTGGTCATCCAGTTAGCTATAAGACAAATATTGTTTTTAATTTAGTTGATAGGGCGATCTTACTTGCCAGTACACGTTTTCACGGTGTGAATATTGCTAGGGTGAAAAATCTGTTGATAAAAAACAATTACCCTTTTAACTTTATTAATAAAAACATAAAGGTCAGATTAAAAAGACACAAATATAGTAATTAAAACAGAAGCACTACAAACACCTACCCTCTCTGCAAAATTGGTATACCATACATTGACAATAATTTTGAAAAAATTTCAACCATGTTAAAACCCTACAATATTCACACTTACCCTCTTATTAAAAATAAACTGCAGCATATCGTCCGCTTAGGAAAAGATACAACGAATAAACATAAACAGATAAATGTAGTATATAAATTTTATTGTAAAAATTGTCCTGCGTCATATGTGGGTGAAACAAAGCGAGCAGTGGAGGTCCGCATTAGTGAACATATGAAAAGTAAAAACTCTGATCCCGTTGTTTGTGCACACCAAATTAATTTTGACCAGGAATTCGATTGGGATAACTTTAAAATCCTTGCCAAAGAATCCAATTACAAAAAAAGAATTATTTCCGAAATGCTTTATATAAAACTCGACAAACACAACATCAATAGAAAGGAGGGTGTGCTTTCCTTTAATAGAGCATACCTTCCTTTACTACGAAAGTTTAAATGTCCCGATCGAGTTCATCGCCCTTTACCGTCTACCTTTGTGGCTCCGCCTATATAAGCGCTGGCTTGTTGTTGGAATTTATTGTCAGTTGATAGCACGACAGGTGACGAGTAAGTCAACCAAACTAACGAATTGTCGCGTACCTGCGGTAACAATTTACATAAAAATTTATTGTATTTTTGTGTTTGAGCCTTCCAGATCACTCATTGTGTGTTTTTAATTTTAATTTTATAGCCTGATGAGGCTGACGCATATTGTCAGCGAAACGTTGCGCATTAATCAATCAACGCAAGAAAATTTAAATACACTTTACTTGTATTCATTTATTTTCTCACATTCCGACCCCAACGGATCACTGATCACTTTGAATTTCCAATTATTTATATAGTTGCTAATGGTTGGTGTTGGTAAACTAAAAGACTCACATGATTTACCTTCCGATACCAAAATTTGATTAATATGTAGAAGAGCACAATCATTATTATCATTATCGAAGTCTTCCGTAAAATATTTTTTATATTCATTTAATATTTTATCTCCTTGAATGTTTTCTGAAATCAAAAACCAAGCAAAAAATTATCTTAACTGGTATGGAAACATAATTTTTATGGCTTCTTTAAAAATATTGTGGATTTCAGAATCACGTTCTATTAAACCCATTGTAATTGTAGTATCCCTGAATTTTTTATATGTTATTCCATTATGTTTTTTAACGTCTTCAAACGATGTAGCCCCATGTAATTTATTTAAAATGAGTTTAAAAAAAAAGCGTTCATGATCTTTTTAAGATACTATGTTTAATCTACCTATATCAATATTTTTCAGTATAATTTTCCTTTTTTTTAAATTTTTGTCAAAAATGTAATGTTCTGGAATGTTAACATATTTTGCAAAATCATCTACTTTATTTAATCCAAACCAAGCTGTAAGGGGTGTTTAATAATTTTTAATTTCATTTTTGATATTATTCTCTTCAAATATGAGTTTTTGGTTAGTTTCAAGATGAACTACTAGATTTACAACTGTATGACTTCTACCACAAATTGGATATTCTTGAAGTCTCCAAGCTGCTTCCATTGGACTTACATATTTAGCATCTACGTAACTACTAATTTCATCTACTATCTCTTCATTTAGTTCATTTGATTTTCCTATTTTAATGTATGCTCTGTCAATACCTTTATGTATGTAGTTATAAATATATATTTAATGCTTTGTATTGATGCACAATATTCAACGTTTAAATAACATTTATACTTAATTAACAAAAATTTTTTGTATGGAACAACCATTGAATTATCAACATAAGTCTTATCTATGTTCAGACTTTTGTAAATATGTTTTTCAGACGTATTTTTTCTTCTCATATATTGTGGGTAACCGTTATTTTTAAATGTAGTTTGGTTTGTAAAAGTTTTTGGAAAATTTTTTGTACACTTTTTGTGAGAATTATTTATACATGGACTTTTATCTGTATGAGGGCTATGAAGCATGTGTTTAATCACTAATTTTTTAAGTTTTATATTATTTGAAGGAATTTCAGCCGAAATAAATTTATCGATTTGTTCAGGTGTTATGATTTCCTCATCAGGATGTTATGTTATTAATAAGTGTGCATGTGGTAAACCACGTTTTTAAAATTCAATAGTGTAAACGTATGCTAATACTTTACGAAAAAGATTTTTTTTAATAATGTCATCTAAAATTGAATGTAATTTTGTGTGGAATAACCGAACTGTAATATTTGGAATATCATTTGGTGTTGCATTTTTTGGAAATTCAGATCATAAAAGCTTCAATTCTTTTCATTTAGGATTACATGTCCCTGTAATAAATAAGTCTGGTCAACCGCATTTTCTCATAATAGCCATTACATCTTGATAATGTTCCTGCAAGTATCTCGGACTTCCTAAATACGTAGAAGGTAGTATATAAAGATTTCCTATTTTTTCCTCTGTTTCAAAATTTTTAGATGAATTGGATGCACTGTTAGCTATCGCATCTAATAATCCTTCGTAACACTCTATTCTTAAATTTTTTTGATTGTATCTCAAATAATTTAAACGATTATGCTCAATCATAATGTATGAATGTATAAAAAATTGTTGACTTGACTTTCCTCCGTATAACAAGGGACTAAAATTTTTACCATCTGGTCTGTAAGACAATCTATTTGCGTAATATTGCAACATAGAAAGTTTTTTGTTTGATTTAGAATAACTTTTGAAGTAACCTGTACTTCACCCTAAATCTCCTGAAGGAAAAAATAGGGGAAAAACCATTGGATCTACGAAATGCGAAAGCTTATTCAAAATCGTTTCTGTAGGATATGTGTCTGGTACTTCCTTAGGGTAAACACAAAGATCAAAATTTTCTGGTAATCCCGAGTTTGATACTAAAATTGTAAAAATGTATTTTTTATAAAATATTCAAAAGTTAGGGGGTTGGCGCGCAGTGCGCGCTGGGGGGCTTAAGCCCTACTAGTATATATATGAATATGTGGGATTTATTGTTCCACAGACGCCACAAATACACTCACATACATTTGGTTTTGCACTGTTCTGCAAAATAGTTTTATATTAGCTTACATTTCGTAAAGCTACAGCAACTCAGTATACACATTTGCCGTAATATGTAAGGAGTCCCAATGCTCGACGTCTTTTGTATTAAGCTGTACTTTAAAATTTGTGGAAGTGTCTGTAAATATATTGTTCTTTACCTTCTCATTCAAATAAAAGTCCATGCCGTTTTATTACTGCTGTTTCAAAGGACAATTATTCACTGACCGTATCCAAGTTATTGTCCTGAGCTGTTAATGTTCAACCACGCCACCTTCTCAATACAGTTCCTTACACTCAATATTAAACAGCAAGAAACAGCTAAGTAAGGCAAGCTGTGTATAAATTCTTACGTTGTAATACAAATCAAGTTCAATTTCATGTATTAAAAAAGCATTCATCATTTTTCTGACAATCTTAACATTTAACGTACCTTTTACAATAATCTAATAACCCTTAGTTAATTTGTAAAGTATTTCACACGTGGTATTATTTGATAAAATAGTTGTTATTATTTTTATTGTTTCTGTTTTATTAAAAATATAGCTACAACAGTTTTTTTGTTACAGGTAGATGTATATATTATAGTAAGTTGTCCAGAAAATAGCTTGATGGATACATACAATTATTATAAGCCAGTAGTCACTCCGTTTGATATTGAATTGGCCTTTAACGAAGTGAGGAATAGTGTTGTGCCTTATTCAATCGATTTTCGACAAATTTTACCTGAAGGAATCAATTACAAAGTTTTTCAGAGCCTTTATCAACCCGATGTTTCCCTTATAAATGGTACAATAAGAAATTTTGGGCAGGAATGTTTGAGTCAGGCAACTTCTCTTAATTATTTGAAGCAAAAAGTTAGTAATCATATTGAAAAAAGGAGTGTCTCCTTAGAAAATAGATGGGATGGACTTCAGTGTGAGGAGAGCAAGAAAACAATTACTTTGGCTACTAGAGGTAGGGATGGAATCCCTATCAAATATTTTAATGAATCATCAATAAAGAAACTATAAACAAAAAGGTTAATTACTAATTCTACATTTATTTGCTCTTCAAAATTTTCCTAGTGCTAATATTATTTATGACTTCGATTAGGACAAAAGTTTCTCAAAGAACTAATACTCTTAATAGTTTGCATTTATCATAGAATTACAAGTTTATTATCTAACAATTAGTAAACTGAATGGTAAGACTAGAAACCCTCAGGTACAGTTGTCTATAGTCATGTTAGGAATCAACAAAGTTAGAAGCGTATATGTCAGTCATATGCACTTGACGTTAATGTATTAGGTGTATTAAGAGAATAAATATACTTAACTTCGATTTATAATGCAGACTGTTTGTCTATAATAATAATTTTACAGTTACCCACGAAACACGAAGTATAACGCCTGCTTTTTGTAAGAAAAAAATATTTTACCTTTTTTCCTTTAACTTCTTAAAGTTTATGTGAATGGCATTTGTTTTTTCTTCAACGTGTCTTATGATTTTTTTCTTAAACGTGTCTTATGATTTTTAATAATTTTTTATTCACGGATAGAGAAAGCATTTGAAAATTTTTTTAAGTGATTTCTTTATTTTTAACAAGCACATCCTTTATTGATTTTATGCTATTTGTTTTTATAAATATATTTTGGTCTCAAGTCTCTTATTAATAAACTTGGTTTACAAAAAATTATACTTTTAAAGAATTCACAAAATACTAACCTTACGTATAATTTTTATTTCATGAAAACTTTTTTTCTAGCGTAAGATAAATTTCATGGCTCAACTTTTAATAAATTTATCGTTACATAAAATTATCAATTATTATTATTCCTGTTATTCAACAGATTTATTCACTTGTTCACATGTACATTACAAGTAAAAAATAAATTTTCTTTTGTAATATTACTTTACAGCTACGCTGTAATAAAAACATGAACAATTAAAATTTGTATAGTTATTACTACCCGCATATCTGAAACTATAAATTGTTTTTTTTTTTTTTTTTTTTTTTTTTCTAATTTTTTGCTTTTACACCAAGTGGGTATTCTGTTACATTGCTTGGTACTTTCTTTGCGTTGTTTCTTGAAATTAAATGTGTTACAGTCTGTGGATTTTGTTAACTTTTCTCTTAAAATCATCAAGGACTATTCACATGTTTATATAATTTTCTTTTAACTGCAAAGATTCACCAACGTAGCGTATTGTTACCTTATTTTCATCCGTTTTTTTTTTTGTTTTTTTTATACAATACAATTTAATGTTAAATAAATGTATTTTATGTATTACATATGTGTATAGGTAATTCTGTCGTAACTAGCTCAGATAGTCTTAAATATTATTTAAAAAGAAGTTGGTTGAAAAAAATTTTTTTCATGGTGCTTCTACTGTACACAACATCAATAATAAATATCTAAAAGGATGCAACTACAAGATTAACTAGTCAAAAGTTATACGAAATTTTATATAAATCAATTTTCATCAATTTTTGAATAATTGTATTTCTTTCTAACACGTGTAGCTAAGCTCCTTCAACAGTTTGAGTGTTCTTACTGGGCTTAAATAAAAGCTGGGGTCAAGACCTATCGATTAAAAAGAATTTTGTTAGATTATGTGCCTCCATTCAAAAGTTAAAGCGGTTTCAATTAGAGCGTAAATATCGCTAATAATGTGATTTTGGCTAAAATTTAGTATTTTTTATAAAATCACTATAACTTTTTATTCGGTGGCATAAAATTCAAATGTCTGTATTTTAATCATTACGTCTATGTTTTTGCTTTCATTGAAGCCCAGATAAAGCCACCTAATGGAGTGCACCGCTTGGCTACCAACGTTGGAAATAGCACCACCGTTTTTACATTTATGGAGCGAAAAGAGGCCAATTCGACAAAACCCCGAGACACGTGTCTCGTTTTTTAGCCCAACAGTAATGAAAAAAAAGTTTGGCTGGGATTGATTGCTCTAAAACGAAAAAAAACGGCACTTTGAGGTGAGGTACGGTCGGAATGGAATTTTCAAAGTTTAAAGTGCTCGTATGACTCATAGACGTACTACAATGACTTGTCCACCCATACTTAATTTACTAGCCTCAAATGTAATAAAAACTGTAGTTTGTGTACCTACACACGTACACCGGTGGTTGTTCTATGGGGAGTCAAAATGGAATAAAATGTTTGTACGCACGAAATACGCAAATAGAAGAGCTTGGCTATTGGAGACGTAACAACTTCTGATACTTTTAGTCCTATACTTTGAAAAGTGACCATTGGTTAGCATTTCTAATCCAAAAAGTTACTAGTTTGAACTGATTTTCGTTAAAACCGTTATTATAGTGTAAATATGCGGAAAAAATGCATGCAATGAGAACTCACTCATCTATGTCAATTTTTGGTTGGGATAAGGTACAATTCCTATCCCTAATAGCTCAAGTATTTAATGCTTATACACCCATGTGGCAAATAAGCCTTATTATTTACTGGTAAAAGTTTTTATAAGTGGATTTAAGTTGTGGACATGGGTCGGAATGGAAAATTTGACTCTAAATGATCGATTATCTCAATGAAGAAATTAATATATCAGTATTAGACAATATGTCAAGTGAAGTTGACAACATTTAACACAATTTAACGTTCTTAAAGTCTTGGATTTCATTATGGCATGTGAGTGCGAGTACCGGACACAATCTGAGAAAATTACGGCAGAATCATCCATACACACACACACACACACACACACACACACACACACATATATGAGGTATTCTTTGTAAATAAATGACCCTTATTTCTCCAAAAGTGGTTTCATTTATTTAAGTTCTATGGGTAGTCAAAAAAAGGGTCTGAGTATCTTATTTTCAATACCAAATGGCATATACATTGAGTTAACATTCCTGATCCAAAATGGCTACCTGAACCACGTGACCTACACATCTTCTTTAATAAAACTACCATAAATTTCGCAGCATGAGCCCTACAGGGGTGTAAAAAGGCTTGAACAAAAAGTCTTGAGCTCTTCCATCAAAAGATGTATAGAAAAATTTTTTTGTCTGCCATAAAATCCAAAATGGCGGTAATAACACATGACCTACAGATTTTTTTCAATAAAACTACTACAATTCTTGCGGCATAAACCTTACATTCGTCTAAAAAGGCTTTAATGTAAGATCTTAAGCTTCTCTATCAAAAGATGTAAAAAGAAAATTTTTTGTCTGCTATAAAATCCAAAATGGCCGTAAAAGTACGTGACCTACAGCATTTTACATTTAAGCTACTATTAGTTGCGTGGCATAAACCCTATAATGGTTTGCAAATGCTTAAATGATAGGTCTTGAGCTTTTACATTAAAAGCTGCGTATTTCTTGTTAGCTGCACAATTCAAAACGGCAGCAAAACACGTGACCCACACCTGATTTTTACTTAAACTATCATGAATGTGCTGCATATACCCGACTGGGGTCTACCGAGATTTAAATGACAGTTTTTAGTTTTATTCTCAGAAATAAGTCTAAAAAAAGTTTTTGTTGAACTTAGAATTAAAAATGGCGTCAAAAACATGTGACATGTAAGTCTTTTTAAAAAATTGTAGGATAAAATTTTTTTTTTGTTCTACTCAGGTCCTAATAAAGCTGCAATTATCATTTATCATATATGATGATAATGTAAACTTTGAAAATATATAGTGGCTTTGGTTTCAAACTTGACATGTTATTTTGAGCTCTGCACTTATGGATTAAAACTGTAACACGAATAAATAGATGTATTCAACGAGTAGAGTATAGTTTCATGATTTTATATATTATTCATTGTCAACATGGCCGGATTAACCAAGTTATACTAGTATTTACGGTATGACACACATTTCAACAATCATTTTTTCAAGATTTATTAGGATGTATAGTAGCAGGAGAGAGATATACAATATTATTTAAAATAAAAAGTATTTATGTATTAGTGTTTCGAACAAAATCGTAGCTAAAAACGAGTTATATTTGAAATTTCTTGACTAATCCAATAACTGTTGTCAAAATATTTTTATAATAGTAAAAAACAGAACTTATGTTTTGAATCATAAAATTAAGAACAGTTTGTAAATGATGATTACTCAATTTAAAGGAGTACTATTTTATTTATACAATAGTTCGGTTCTTTCATGCGCATCCAAATATCTTTTAATAATGAATTTGTGTTGTTGAACAATAAAAATATAGTTTATTGAAATTTTTTGTAAACCCCTGTAGGGTGCATGACCCAAGATTTACAGTTCACTGAAAATAAGATTTAAGTCACGTGTTTTGGCGTCATTTTAGATTTCATGTTAGACAAAAAAATTTTTCTGTATGATGTTTGATAGATATGCTCAAGACCTTTCATTCAAGCTTTTGTAGACTCCTGTAGATTAATGCCACAAGACTTATACTAGCTTTATTGTAAAAAATCTGTAGGTCACCTCTTTCTGCAGCCATTTTAGATTGTACAGCAGACAGAAAATTTTTTTTATACACCTTTTGATAGAAGCTCAGTCAAAAATTTTTAGCTATTAATATGCCTATAATTTATAGCTATAATTATAGCTATAACTACCTATAAAACAGCTATAGTAATGTATAAAATTCAGCTATAAATATAGCTATAAATTACAGCTGTAAATTTTTCACAAATAATGAATAAAAATTAGTTTAAAATCAGATTTTTTCAACATATATCGATCAGTACAGATGGTATCATCCGTATGATAACAGTAAAACTGGGGGCCTAAAGTATTTTTTAATTAGTAGAAAAAAAATCAAGAAATCATATACAATTTTAAGTTTTTTAAAAATAATTTAAAAATACTTTAGGCCCTCAGTATTACTGTCATCACATGGATGATACCGTCTACACTGATCGATATATGTTGAAAAAAATCTGATTTTAAACTCATTTTTATTCAAAATTTGTGAAAAGATTACAGCTTTAATTTATAGCTATAGTTATAGCTGAATTTTATACATTATTATAGCTGTTTTATAGGTAGTTATAGCTATAATTATAGCTATAAATTTTTAACTGAGAGAGCTTAAGACTTTACATTTAAGCCTTCTTAAGCCCTTATAGGGTTTATAAATAGTGTGTGTTCTAGATTAAAGATTCTTATGGAGATCAAATAAAGCTATATAGCTTTATTCGATGCATGATAGTAACCATCACTCATATTTAGCATTTATTAGGGCGAGTCTGAATAATAAAGGCTAATTAAGTAAGTTGAATGGTTTTCTCAAAATTCAGTGAAAGCAGTTATAGTATCAAAAATAATTATTGAAAACATCAAAAAATTGCAAGAATAAAAACTATTTGTTTTTAATAGAGCTTTATTTATTAATAAAAAAGGAGCCTTTACGTATTCACGTCCATAATAACTTGTGTTAAGAAGAAATATATTGGTGTTCAGGGCAAGACTGTTTCATTCATTTCTGCCCTTAGCAAATCACTAGTTTATTTATTTATAATATTGGTGTTTTTGAAATATTTCTATGATTAACCTTATATTGAAAGTTACAATGTTATGTATAAAAATTTGTAGCATGTAGTATTAAAAAGTGCACAGTTTTTTAACGCATAAATTATAGGTATAGTTAAACGTTTTACTGCTTTCTCTGAATTCTTAAAAACAATCATTTAACAAATAAATAATTGAGAAAATCAAATTTGAAGTTTTAGTCACTCATTGCTATCTATTATTTTTTATTAGTAAATAATCGTAGAAGATCTTGAAAAACAAGCCAAATAAAATTATTATTTTTTAACTGTACGAAGCATTTAAGTATAATATAACATAATTTAAAAATAATGTAAAGTATAGTATAATATAATAATATATTTTTAATCTGAGATTACGCATCTATCCAGAACCTCCTAAGTAGTATAGCTAGGGGGATACGGAGCCACTATAGCCTCGTATCCCCCTACGGATATGGAGTCACTGTGGCCTCGTATCCCCCTACGGAGCTGGCCAGGAATACGTACTCGCGCCGGATTCACTCGTATCCCCCTACGGTGCCAGTCAGGCATACCTACTAGCGCCGAACCGTGCTCGACTCGATGCGTCTTGCTCCACAATGCATATATGGATGAGCTGCGTAATATAGCTCTATTTACATATGACTCTGCTAGAGAAAATATCGAGCCACTCACGCAGATATTAAGTGTAATGTAATATCATACTTTTGATCTCACCGGTGTGGAAGTCATTCACTCACTTGCTAATTTATACACACTATCGTTGACGGAAGTTGTCCATAGCAATTATTATCCAACAAGTTGCTGTTGATATAATTAATAACTGTTTACCATTTATTCACTAAATAAATTTTCTGCGTATAGTGATAAATAATTTGTAAGTTTCAATCGTTAGGATAGCATGAGAAAAGGTTACTTGAATAATAATAAAATCTTTAAATTTAATACATTTATTTAAAATTTGGATAAATCTGAAAAAAATTTATGGCTCTTGTAAGGGCTCATTGTTTTACAAAATAATATTACGTATTTGTAATTATTTCATATCCTTTTTATTGGGACATAAGCGAATATTTTCAGAATAGTAATTCTGTTTGACTTTTGGCTGAGATGCCTCAACGTGCTTCTCTAAAAGAGGTTTCCGGATATCTTCATCGTCTTTGGTATGAAAACTCTTGCTGCTTTCCTCCGACTTATTTGGTTTATTAAACTACCGACCCATTTTGATGTTGACTGCTTAATAAATACACTTCAAATGAAGCTTCATATTATTTTTATTTTTTTAATAAGAGAGCAAATTTCCATTTAGGTTTTATTATTTCACCTCTTCGTCAGAGTCAGTGACATCTACCCACTCTATACAAAAGTAGAATTTTTTGAATCGATTTACATTGTGGACAGCACACCTAGATCTATGTGCACCATTATGGTAGCGGCATGCAGTAGCCATTGTTGGAAGCTCAAATGGTGGTTAATCAGTCATATTAATAACTTGCAAATTAAACCTTTTAAGCCACTTTTTCTTCAATTCTCCAATTACAAAAATCTTTTTTGCATCTTTGAGATTTTCACGAAGCACATTATTAATTTCCATGTAGTCAATATCACCTGATTTCCAATCTAATCCATGATAGACCAGCTTAAGCCACAAATTCTCACGTTTATATTTATCATTTAGTCTGCGCCAAGAAAATGGTGGCTTAAAGAGAAATACTTGTGGTTCATCATCCCCAAGGAGTGAAAGAATCGCCAACTCTTTAAGCACGTAATCATTGCCAGGTTTCTTAAGGCCCTGCATATCTACCACGTACTCCATCATGTTGAAGACGGCGAATATTTTTCAATTTCATAGACGTTATTAAACAAGTTTTCTTACGTCACCACTGATAGGATTGTACTCTACGATACGATCATGTTGAATAAGACAGTAAGCAGATACATTTTCCGGGAAATTCTCTCGTGCTTTAAACTCCAAGCGTACGTCCACTGGCGCGCTTTTCAAAGCTTCATTTTGCTTAGAACAGTCAATTACAATGGGAGGCATGCGTGTGATGAAATCTGTTTTATTTAACACAGGTTCTGGTTTTTTTCTGTAATAAGCTGCTTAAAAATTCTTATACATATTGTATAATATTGAATCTTTTGCAATGATATCAAGCAAACGAATTTTTCGTCTATCTGATGCAGTTATGTAAGGCACAAGCCACTTAATCTGAGTCAATGTAAGCTTATACTTTTCGAAATTTTGATTGTTAGCTACTTGTATAACGGAGCTAATATCATCTCTTGATCTTGTACGAATTACTTTATGTTTTGCATTATCCACAACTTTGCGATAGTCCTCAGCAAAATCAAATATCATACTCAAAGGTATTGACACTTCAAAATAAGAATGATCCTTGATAATAGATTTTTTCTCTTCAATGTCAATCCAACCAGCATTTTCAAGCATTCAACTCTGACTGGGAGAGAAAAATATCCATCCTTTTATTAAAGTTGTTAATCCAACATTTTTACACTTGTAGATTTCTGTACCATTCAGTTCATATCGTATTTCTTCAATTATATGGCAGATGGTGCTGTTAACTAGTGTTGTATGAGGATGAGTGTCCGAGGGGCAAGATCCAGTTGTCCGGGTCGATTTGGCAGTCCCACTTCTGCCGTTAGCGTGTTTCTTCGAGGAAGGGAGGTTGAGAGAAAAGTCCTGTTTAATATAATAGAAAGAACTTTTTATTTAGGCATACAGTGTGGTGTCTACTAAGACACCGAAGATCAATCTAGGCAGAGAGCCAAAACGCAACTGACTTGCGGCGCAGCGCAAGACGCCAGACCGGGGCGAAAGAGAGAGGTGATAGCCCCCACACACTCCCCCCCAAGCGTAGTTAAATACAAATGAAAATTTCGTAGGTATTTTGACAAAGAACGTAAGCTTAGTGAAATAACATGTTTATGGCACACGTGAAAAAACAGGCAAATCTGATTTTCGTTGATGATTGAAAAGCGCCACAAATACGATAAGGAATGTAAGTTTAATACACATTTATGGGAAAAAATATTGCAAATGAACCGCTTAAAAAAATTGGCGTACTTAGAACCTAGACATTGAATAATTGGTTTAAAATTAGTTTGTAAGCATCGATCAGCGTCACCGGTTACATTGTCGGGTACGGAAGGCATTAGGCTTTGTGACTACAAAATAAGTGGCGTGAGTTAACGTTAAAAGTTAATACTAACATCACAATCGCAGTTTCTTAGGACTAACAAGAACTAAGTTAACTTGTAGCTTAATTATAATCAGATACCGCTGGGAGATTTACAAACTACTTTAGACTATTAACAAGAAAAAATGAGTTTTTTAGTGCCGTGGGATTGGTATTCTTCTAAGGTTGATAAGTTTTTTAAATCAGAATGGGCCCTGGAGGCTGAATATAAGGAACTAACATATAGAGTCTTGGAGAGGCTAAATCATCCGGCAGAAAATGAGCTGGTTTGAGCAACTCGGTTGAAATGACTTTAGGTACTCCGTTAACGTCGATCTTGAAATCAAGATCGGAAACGCGCTCAATCACCTTGTGTGGACCAGTGTAAGGACGTTCGAGCGATTTGTGAGCAGGAGTTCGATGGAAGACATGCGAACAAGAGTGCAGATCTTTGAAGAAGAAGGGACGAGGTTTGTGACGGTGAGCCACAGGAACTGGTCTCAGTTCACGCATGTGCTCTCTATAGTCCTCAATAAATATTTGAGGATCGGCGAAGAAGTTATCCGGGATGAAAAATTTGCCTGGAATGCGGAGAGTAGTTCCGAGCAGGAATTTAGCTGGTGTCTGAATAACGTTGTCTGATCAGCTGGTCAGTGACCTTGGGACCAGGATGCGCTGAGGAGTGAAGAAGATTGAAAACACTCTTCCTGAGAGTCTTAGGAATGTATGGGCGAATGATTTTACCGGTCAAGTCGCAAAAAAGGCGACTCTGATCATGACCAAACTCAATGCATACATCTCTGAAATGATTGAGATGCATTCCTGAGGCCAAAAGGCATGAATACATACTCTAAAAGACCAAACGGCGTCGTCACAGCAGTTTTGAGAACATCTGCTGGTGCTACTGGAATTTGGTTGTAGGCTTTGAGTAAGTTAAGTTTGGAAAAAACTTTTTTACCTGATAGGAGCATAGAGTAATCATGCAGATAAGGTATCGGAGACTTGTCAGGGACCGTGCAGGCATTGAGACGACGATAATCGCCACAAATACGCCAAGTGCCATCTGACTTCCTTACCATATGAATAGGGCTGGCCCAAGGACTTTTGGAGTACTTACAAGTGCCATGTCTAACCAAATTTTTAAATTCCTCTCTGGCCGCTTTAAACTTAATGGGATCAAGACGCCTAGTGCGTTCAGTGATCGGAGGACCTGATGTTTCAAAGAAGTGAAAAATATCCTTGATTGCTATTGGCTGAGGGGGTTTTTCGCCTGTGACTTCAGAGAAGTCAGCAAGAATTTCTGAATAGCGGTGTCAACTAAAAAAATTTTCTCTGTTTTAAGGTCACGGACATGGAAGCGTTTGGTTTTAGAAGAAACCTCACTCGAAGCCTCCACTCAAGGAGAAGAGATTAGTTTTCCGAAGTGGGCGACTTCCAGGACGAATTACCCTGGCAGTAATAAGCTTTGTTGCCGTATTTAGCATGTAATGAGCACTGCTTATCACCAGTGCTGGCCTTGGATTGGTCTGAAGGATTTTGGGGGTTATTACCCGTCTGATTAGGATTGCGACCGCGCGAATTAGAACGACGGCGGCGACGGTTATTATTGCGCCATGATTGTTTACCCATTTCCGAAGTAAGTTGTTGAACATTGAGTGACAGTCGCTCGATCGCATTGAGAATCAAGGCGTTCGACGACGATTCCTGAGTTTTGACAGACGAAATTTGGGAACTGTCGGAAGCCAGGGATTCGACAAATCGATCGGCGGCTGACGCAAGATCGGTGAGTGAGGTTGTGTTGTGAATCGAAAGGACCACGCGGCAACCTGGTGTAAGCTGCTTTAAGAAAATAATTTTGAGAACCTCGTCCTCGCAGCCAGTTTTCAAGGCCCGCATGCGACTAAGTATTAAAGAGGGTTTACCTTCCAACGAAACCTAATTACGTAAAAGTTTGCGGAGGCGCTCCTCCGAAGATCCACCGAAGGTTGACAAAATTCGCGATTTGATTTGTTCGTACAAATCCGTTGGCCTGGGACTTGAGTTAAGTAAATCTAAAACGCACAAGATCGCGTCCGAATCAAGTTTTTCAGCTATGTACTCGGCTTTGGTTGCAGACACTGTGATGCCAGCATTACTTGATGAAATTTTTGCAAGTGCAAACCACGCTTGAGGGTTAGAGTTGATAAAATTTGCAATTTTTGGTGCTCGTGCAGCAGATACCTGTAAAGGAGGTTGACTGCCTGCCTCCTTACCTTGAGAATTATTTTGCAAGTCTACTATTTTGGCATTAGTGGATGCCAGCTCAACGCGCAGCTGCTCAAGATCTTCGTTGGTGCACATGTCTTACAAAATATTATGTCAGCGTGAACAAGAAAACGGTCTAGCTTGCACACGCAGGAGCAGTACAAAAATTTTCTAAAAAAAATAACGGACCGACACTGACAAACTAAGTTAATTATGATTTGCAAAAGTTACGAAGAGGCGAAAAAGGTAATGCACTCGTACATCAAAAGATGTTCAAAGAAAAAACGTGACTCGATTCGGAGAACGGAGTGATAAACAAAAACTAAAAATAAGAAAGCAACAAAATTCTCAACAAACTCAAAAGCTGTAAACACAAGCGACACCACAAGCAATTCCGAGAAATGTACAATGGTTGTCTGACAAGTTCGCACACGCAACTAAACGCTTGTATGTATATGTATACGCCTATATAAACACAGTTTGTAGGTTAGGCGGAAGTTCGCCGAAAAGTTCAAAAAACTTTTTTGAGCTCTTTTGAGCTTTAGCGCGCACACATACCTGGTGAGCAATGCTGGAATGCGATACAATGGCAGCAGCTGGGCGCACGAACAGCTGATCAGTGCCGAGGTTGATGAAATCGCGCGTGACTCTCGTACGCTGAGCAGAGGCAGCTGCGATGATGGCATCGAGAAGAGATCAGCCCGCACAGACCGTGGACAAAGTTGCGGAGGCTACCTGCACAACACACAAAGACACGAGCAAGAGAAGGGATCAGTGCAACAGGGGGAAAAGCAAGGACAAAAACTTGCCTGCTTTGTTGCTCGGAAGGATAGCCGCCTGAACGACCGATGTGGCTGCAGTGCTTGTGGTTGTGGTGCGTGCATCTCCTCTCCTTCTTTAAAATCACGGCGGGGTCACCAATGTGGGGATGAGTGCCCGAGGGGCAAGATCCAGTTGTCCAGGTCGATTTGGCAGTCCCACTTCTGCCGTTAGCGGGTCTCTTCGAGGAAAGGAGGTTGAGAGAGAAATCCTGTTTAATATAACAGAAAGAACTTTTTATTTAGGCGTACAGTGTGGAGTCTACTAAGACACTGGAGATCAATCTAGGCAGAGAGCCAAAACGCAACTGACTTGCGGCGCAGCGCAAGATGCCAGACCGGGACGAGAGAAAGAGGGAATAGCCCCCACAGTTGTTCGTAACAAAGCACCATCTTCTTCATTTGTTATACGTCCAACAATACGTGAGGAACTTCAAGAAGGTAAGACACAAATCTTGATGTTAAACAAGATTCGAATCTCATCACTGTTATAAAATGCTGATGCAATGTGGGGTCGATGTGCATGAATCTCGTAGTGTGCAACTGACTCATCGAATACGACACCTGACTGAATGCTGAAAATCTCTTCCATCTCGGCGTTTTTTTGTTTACAGACAGCAAAAGAAAGCACAAGTTATTTGCCACCAGGCTTGCTTGCTCTTACTTTCAAGCCTAAGTTCTTTAAGAACTGCATGTTTTGACGTGTTAACGCTTTGAGCATTTGTCAACAACTGATCCGTCTCATCCATTTTGGTTGAGTTTTATAGCTTCGTCTAATTTTGGTGGCTCGTGAATGACGAATTGTTCTTACCCTCGTTAATTTATTTTTATAACCTCGTCCAACTTTACTTTTGTTGTTGTTGTTGTAAACTATGTCCATTTTTAGTTAAGTTGTTTCAAGTGTAGTCGTATATTTATAACTTCACCACGAAAATTAATTAAATTACCGTCCTGATCAATAATGCGCACTTGAAGATGATCTATTATTTTCACAGCAACGGGTAAATAAACTGTTTGCGATAGAACTTTGCCAATCTTGTATCCTAGTGGTACGGCTGGAAAAAATTCGTGGATGGTATGAACTTTTTCTCCGTTTATATAGGCTCCGGTGATGATATTGCACTCAACTCTCAATGTATTAACCTTGAGAATAGCGACAGGTAAATCTGAGTAATGAGTAGTGGTATCTCTAAGAACTCTTCCAGTAAAGCCTAAAAGACGGCCTATAGAATTTTTTGGTCTAAAATCAATAGTATGACTACACGTTATTACGCTGCAAAGAGTGTTATTATTTGGTTTGATGCTTATAGCTATATCGTCGGGTTGTAATACATCGATCGGAATGACTCAATATCTTCAATTTCGTAGCTGCTGATTGAAAAAACCACTTGATCACCTACGTAAAATTTATTATTACCTTTATCAATATTTGGAATTGAATTGAAAGTTAGAGGTTCTACTAGACCAAGAACGTAGTTATGTGCTGATTACAACTTGATAGGTGAAAAATATTGCGCTTCGAGAATAGATGATGTTCCTGATAAACTTAATGTCAATGATTCTCCCATGGCGGTTTTCCAATGACTAATGTTACTTGAGTATTAAGATACGTTTATATAGGCTGACAATAGAGTTTCTTACAAAGAAAGCTTAAGCAAAGATGGCCGCAATTGTATGTACCAAAATCTTGGTACCTCTGATCATTATATTTGACATTATTAACA
This sequence comes from Copidosoma floridanum, assembly GCF_036245765.1. Lineage (NCBI taxonomy): Eukaryota > Metazoa > Arthropoda > Insecta > Hymenoptera > Encyrtidae > Copidosoma > Copidosoma floridanum. The sequence continues at coordinate 18,418,133 of NW_028321881.1, forward strand.
CCAAGATATAGCATTAGATCAATTGGTGGCTACAGGTCACCAAAACTGTCAAAATACATCACGTTATTGCCTCGATTTTTCTATAGGCAACCCAGTGAGTACCAGGACCATCTTAATCATTGAGATTGATTATTGCTGATTCGGAAAAACGTGGGCCATCAGCTGGCAAAGCATTTCTCATAAAAATTCTACGGAAATCTGGAATTGTCATAAATTTTGCATACTTGATAAGATCATAGTCTGTGAGAGCTCAGTGAGGCCGTTTTACGTAGAAAATTTTTTTTTTTCTTCTGTCTTTTACGCCTTTTCCAGGCCTTAGACGTAGACCTAAGCCGTTCTTATATGGTTTTAAAAATAGCCTCTTTCCAAGTAAGAGTGCTTCTATTTCCTTATTGTGCCTCTCACACTAATCTAGCTATTTTCGAGAAACTGTAGCATCATTGGTAGCTTTGACAACTCCAGTTACACCATTGGTGATAGCGCCCATAGCACTTAAGCCAGCAAGTGCAAGAATAAAGTATGGTAGAAATCCTCCAGTTTTGTGGGATGAAAAATACTCCAGGCATTACAACATTTTTCTTGCCACCAACTTTTTTCACAGCCTCCCGCGCTCTCTTCAACGCTAAATTAATAACTTTCCGAGCACAACTACTTGGAACCATAGACTTCGAGGCACTTCGAATCAAGCTTTTCAAAATGATTTTCTTCTTCTTCTTCATTTTATTCTTACTCACTTTACTAGAACTCGGAGTACGAAACAATCCCATGCCAAGTTTGGATTTCAATTTCATGGCGTTGGTGAAGGTAAAAGCAGCAGCTTCTTCCCCTAAACTATCGTCTTTGGCTTTGAATCTTTGCCACACCTGTTCAGCGAGAATCTTTTCAGCAGTGTTTCTTGCAGCGATATTTTCTCCATTCTGAGAATAGGCTATATCGTGTTGTTTACATGCTTTATCTACTGATTGATACCTGGATCCCTACGAGCCAATCTCTTGGCTAATTTAGTTCCTGGTCCGCAATACTGATATCCTGGTATGTGCAGTTCTACGGGCAGTTTGTTGATAAGTGTGTTTATTACTCCACAGCCTTTGCGATTATAAATGATCATCACTTTTCAAATGCTTAATCATAAATGAGCTTAAAAATATGAGTAGAGCACTATATATAGTTTCATATTTTAACTGAGTCAGTATTTAGTCAACGCGAGCCCCAGAGAACATAATATTAAACTGCCTTTCATTAATTTCGACTAACTGATCAGCAAGATTTAAAAATACGGTGAGGCATGAGCTTGAAAGTATGACGGCATATTATTCATAGTATTATATTTCAGTTTTAGTTGAGTCAGCATACAACGAACATGAGCTTCGTTGAACAGAATATTAAACTTCCTGTCGTGAATTTCGACGAAATCGTTAAGCAAGATAAGAAAATCAAACGCCATGGTGATCTGCTACCCGATACTATAAGAGCTGTTCTTTGTGGTCCATCAAACAGTGGTAAAACAAACAGTTTACTTGGTATAATTACTCATCCCAACGAATTGAGATCTGAGAGTGTTTATCTATACTCAATATCGCTGAATCAGCCAAATTATGTGTTTCTAAAACAACTGTTGGAGCCTATAAATGGTGTAAAGTATTTTTCATTTAGTGATCATAAATCAGTCATATCTCCCGATAAGGCACTACCCAACTCCATAATTATATTCGACGACATTGTCTGTAGAAAATAAGATAAGGTGAAAGCCTTTTTCTGCATGGGACGTCTCAAAAGTATTGATTGCTTCTATCTTTGTCAATCATATGCTAAAGTTCCAAAGCATTTGGTGAGAGATAATTTAAATCTCTTAGTGATATTTTGACAAGATTATATGAATTTAAAGCACATCTATAATGATCATGTTGATACCGACATCATGTATAATGAATTCAAAAAATTATGTGTAAACTGTTTGTGAGTTGGAAAACATTGGTTTATTTTAATAGACAAGGAAAAAGATGTGGATGATGGTAGATACAGAAGAGGTTTTAACGCTTTTGCTATAAATATTACTCATGCTGATTAAGTGTGTATTAGTATATTGTTAACCATCAAGCGGACAACATGGATGATTTTCGAAAGGAAAAACACATTCTCCGTCAAGTTGAAAAAGCAAGAGAAGCTGTTAGACGTAAGCATCGATTATTAAAGTCAGGCAGAGAAAACTTTGAAAAACAGATAGGGGAGACTTTCAAACCTATTACTGATCCGCTTGATGAAATTATCTATGACAAAAAGAAGGAAAAAAATCTTCCACCAAGCTTTGAATATCTAACTGGAGAGACTTTAAAGCCTTTTAAGCCAATTAAAAATATTGACATATCAACGTTCCAGTCAGCAAATAGTAGTAGTAATGATAAAGATGATACTTCTTCGTTGGATGATACTGTCAAAAACTATGATACCGTGGTTGAAAAAAGTGATGATTATTAAGCGCATGATATCGATGAAAATTTATCCATGAACCCATACTTACAAATTCCTGATAGAAATAAGCCGGAATTAGATCGAATTTATGGAATAAGAAAAGAAAGTGACGGACGATATATACTTGGTGATTCACCCATATATTGCAAAAAAAGTCAAATTCACATAAAAAATCTAAGATATCCAATAACTAATGGATTAATGGAGTTACTCATAAAAAAAAATTCTTATAAAAAGCACGTGACACCAGATAATTTAGCTCAATACAAACAAATCTTGGAAATTTTGAGTGCGCATAAAATAAAATTTGACAAAATTGAGACGATTCACCCACACAACAGTAACGAATTTAATAATGATATCGCCCCTTTATTTATTCTCACACAAGTGAAGAAGAAAGGTGGATCCATACCTTCGTTCAAAATTGCTTAGCTCAAAACGCAAATGGACTACGTTTATTGGGACTACCCTAACGAACTGGTCAAGCGACTTAGATTACTAGTGGCAGAAAAGTCAGCTGGTAATCTTAGTCATGTAAATAAAATAAATTTAATCGTTGAGGAGCTTCGTGAAGCTCATAATATATATCGATCTTGGTTATCAATTTGACTTCAGTATCAAAATGAACATCGACGTATTCAGACGTGGATTAGCTAAGTCGAAAAGTGGTAGTTGAGGTCCTCGAAGATTGGGGTATAAGCTCACCACAGATGGTCAATTTGATTTGGAAAATAAAAGATTGTGCAATGTTGCATCAGCTGTTCAATCTTACAATGCTGTAAATCTCACTACTTTACAGAAGGAAGAAAGTTTCATTTTAGATAAACAAGAGAAAATAAGTCAACTATGGAGTAATTTTAATGATGTATTCTCAGAAACAGTACTAAATTTGCAGCGTGAAATACACACAGTTAAGAAAGTTGTGGCGCAAACGTCTAATACAACTCGAGAAGACATTAAGGAGAGATATAAGAAGTAGTGAAAGAACCTTATAAACTTGCCAGACGCAACTATCTCCGTCGAGAGTTTGATGTCCGTGGCTTGGATGAAACATGGTAAGCTGATCTTGTAGAGATAATACCTTATGCTCAAGAAAATGAAGGTTATAAATATATGCTTACAGTCATTGATATATTTTCAAAGTTTGCATGAGCTGTGCCTGTAAAGAATAAAAGTGGTCAAGATGCGACTGCAGCTATGAAGTCGATATTAACAAAGAAGAGAGTTCTAATTTACAAAAAGATCGTGGTAAAGAATTTTACAATGTGAATGTTCAAAATCTCATGCAAAAGTACAAAATTAATTTGTACTCTACTCATAGCAATCTCAAAGCATCCATATGTGAGCGATTTAATCGTACACTGAAGCATGCTATGTGGAGAAAATTCAGTTTATAAGGTAGCTATAAGTGGATTGATATTTTACCTAAGTTATTGGCAGACTACAATGATAAGAAGCATTGAACGATTGCTATGGAACCTAAGGATGTATCAGTTGCTAATTCAAATAATGTTATTAAAATTTTGATATCTAAAAAAAGATTAGAAAGGAAAAAACCCAAATTTAAGTTGGGTGATAAAGTACGAGTGAGCAATATCAAGCAAATGTTTGAAAAAGGATATACACCAAATTGGACTACTGAAATTTTCACAATAGCACGAGTAGCTCCTACTAGCCCACCAACTTACCATTTAAAAGATTATCTAGAGCAACCAATCTCTGAAAGTTTCTATGAACAGGAACTCCAGAAAACCAAATACCCAAAAACTTATCTTGTCGAAAAAATTATAAGTCGCCGAAAAAATTGCGTTCTTGTTAAATGGTTGGGTTTCGACAATATTCATTATAGTAGGATTGATTAAATAAATTTATCACGTGTTTTTCCAAAACTTGATGTTAATATAAAAAAATTTAGAGAGAGTTAAAATTATCAGTGTTAATTGTATCAAAAGTAAATAAATAAAATACACAAATTTACATTGAACTTGTTTTTTATTTTACACTAAAATTATAACATAATTATTTATATGAAAATATAACTTTACTTCCCTTAACACAATTGGATAATCTCATTTTTTCGCATCTCCTTGCAATTTCATTAAATAATTTTCATCTTGTAGTAACGCATCTACAATCATTTTTGGAAGAAACATTTGGAATTCACTGCCGATTCAGCAACAATCTTTATTCTAAACTGCGTATTGACTTTCTTTAGTCATGTGAGCATGAAAATGCGATCATTTTTCACTTCTCTCAGTTTTTTAGTGGGGAGACATTGACCACTCGCAATACGATTCAATTTATCAAGATTCATCTGCAACACAAAACAAAATATTTAAAAGCTTGTGTACAATAAAAAAATTAATTGATAGTGTATTAACCTTGCAGCTTGGAGCATTTAAGGAATTATCAGTGCATGCATTAATTTAACAAAAAAGATGTATTTAATTTTTTACTAACCTTTAGTAAACTTTTTATTTAAGATGGTGTCACAACCTTCAAAGTTAGATGAGTGTGCAATCCTACTAGAACGCACTGTCTTAGCAAATCTCTGTAAAATTTTCAATGTTTGGAGTTGTCGACAGATTAAACTCAGTCGGTTGTTGCAGCTCTTCATATATGGCTCCCCCCCCCCTTTGTTTGACAGAAATTCGACTTGTTGATTGGTAGGTTTTCCTCCAGGTTCGCTTCTCTGATAGGTGGTTTTTTCTTCATTGATAAGTCTTGGGATGATGCTATAGTGGCCCCAGGGTAGGGTATCTGTTTGACCATACTGTAGAAAACGCTTATCGTCATACGCACTCAAGGTTATTTTATTTCCTTTTTCTGAGTAGAGTTGATGATGACGTGATCGGATACTTTTCTGCTCTCGAGAGATGCTTGTATTTTCACATAGACATTTAATCTAATCATCAAAAGTGATTGTAGTCTGTACCACATTGTTTTTTACACCTTTTGCTTTTTTTAATGGCTTTTGATTTTGTATTTTTATACTATACATCTTGCTCCTTAATCACACGAATTCAAATATGATATTTCCATTACATTCATCTTTCATGAGGCCAACAATTTTATTATTGCCTCGTTTAATGTTAAATAAATTGTTTTCAGCATAATTCCATGCATCGAATTCTTCAAGATCATCACTCATGACTTTATACATATTGGTGTTAGTTACTTCGTATAAAAGACTATCAGTATCAGTATAGAGTAGTTTAGATTGATCCCCTATATAATTTTTCATGAAGTCATAGTAAAATCTATAAACACTTATTTTTGATAAGTCTAAGACACATAATCCAACATAAACAGGTTTTTTAATGCAAATTTCAGTACGTAACAACTTTATTGCAACAAGCTGATTGTCAAAGATATCACAACTATGAAAGTTCGGTCTAGCAATAAGTGCTTCTACGCCATATCGTCCTTCCCACTTATTAACGAGTTTTACATCTACATGTTTTTGCTCATTTTCCATCGTCTTTCCATAAACTGCGTTGTTAAACAGTTTGAACAACCTTTTCTTGAATTCGTCTTTCGCATTTTGGCGTTTTGAACTATTCAAGTCTATATACTCCTTTAACCATGTACTTTGTTTGAATTCCAATACTCGATAAATTTTTTTCAAGTAGAGACCATGCTTCAATGCTTGTTGAAGTGCTCGATAATGTATGACGTAGCGATTTTTTTCGTATAAAGTAGTTATTAATTTTTTGTGTTTGGATCCTACAGGTGTTTTATGTTTAGCGCAAAATGGTAAGTCCTTATGTGCATTGTGTAGCGTTTCTGGATACTCAAGATCTATTTCGAGAATGTAACCAATTTCAGCATCATCTTTCATGTTTGTCATACCCACCGGATTCATATTTTGTGTCCATTTAAAACTACTGTAAGGTAATGGTTGAGTTATAGCCCACCCATATAAATTATTGATGTCATAATACATAAGATATTTCTCATCTTCGTTAGGTTGATAACCTTCATTCATATACTGGTTATTAGCTTTGGCATAACGGAAATTCAAAGTGATCAGTGATCCGTTGGGGGGTCTGTCAGTCGATAGCACGATAGGTGACGAGTAAGTCAACCAAACTTACGAATTCTCGCGTACCTGCGCCTGATGAGGCTGACGCATATTGTCAGCGAAACGTTGCGCATTAATAAATCAACGCAAGAAAATTTTAATACACTTTACTTGTATTTATTTATTTTCTCACATTTCACTCCCAACGGATCACTGATCACTTTGAATTTCCAAATTCACCGGAGGGCACAGATATATACTAACAAACCATTTGGCATAACGATTGCTACATTGACTAATGCCTCCTCGTATACCTCGTTCAATAAACATAAGCATTTTAATATCTGTTAATAATTCCTATTGAATCTGAAAAAAAGTCTTAATTTATAATATTTATCGATAAAAAATTTTTGTATTTAAAAGCAGAATCACTACCTTTATGTATTTCAACATTACATCCCAGGTTAACCCAGGTGAAGTATTATAATGAGCTGGGTCCAATTCATATGCTTCAAGACAATCGTTTCGAACATTTTCAAACACTTCTGCACGTAGCAAAACATCTGACTTCAAATATAAATCGGAATATTGTCTGATTCTCTTAATATTAAATGTGTTCCATACGTTTATGGCATGTTCATACTCTTGATCGGAAATGTGAGCTTTGCATAAACTGCTATAAAAATCATTTTTTGAAGGAAGACTGTTTTCCTGGAGCTTTTCAAATAAAGAAACATAGTCATAAGGAAATACACCTTTCCTCTTTAATAATCCGATTCGCTCAATACTGTATTTATCATCGTTCATGAATATTCTTTCTAACATTTCAAAATTATCCAGATATGATGATAATTTATCTATCTATATGTTGCAGCTGGCCTGGAAAGCTCATTGAAAGTTCTTTTATAAACAAATGTGAATCATAACCACTTAAGTTATGAAAGATTATAGGTATTATTCTTGAGTCCTTGTAATTAAGGTAACACTTATTGTGTGCAGGCCTCAATACCTGAAATATATTTTATAAATAATAAATTGTCTACATAACACAAATAGTACCATAAAGTAACATTTCATTGTTTGATATTTACTTTCCAGTAAAGTGACAATGATCTTGAACCTTCTCTGCTTTTGATCTGGAAGACTCATTACAAATTTGATACAGCAGGGCATGACCAAATTTATTGTGTTCTTGAGTTGTCAAATTTATCATTTTGCATGGATTATCGTATAAGTACTGTAATTGAAATGCTAAAGCATGTAAACTCTTTACAAACCACATAGCAGGTGCTTCATCTTCTTCACAATTCTGTCTGTAACTCTTCTACTGTGATTTACGATTATCATAACTACACTTAATAAAAAATCCAATGCTAAATGCCTTCTGCTCTTGAAAAACATGATCACGCTTCACAGGTTGTAACAAACATTCAAAGTCTGCGTATACTACATATGGTACACGATTTTTAAAAGTAAAGTTTTTAAATTTAAGTATGTTTTTATAATTATTGTTTTGAGGAAGTGTAATTTTATATTTACTTACACTCTTATAGTCAGTTTCATGGGCTACTAATTTTTGCGCTGTCCAAAAATGATGAAGACAACGATCACATATGAATGATGCACATTTTTTAGAGAATGTTATGTGTACTAAGCGAGAAAGATTTTTTATCCATACAAAGTGAAATTTGTTGGATACATGTACATTATTATTTTGATGTTCTGTTTCTTTATTTTCATCGAATAAAAGCTTTCAACCAACAAAAGATTCACATGTTTATCTTTTTTCTGAGAAGTTACATGATAAGGCATGTTACATCATATACATTTCTTTTTTTTCAAAAAATGTAAATTTATTGAAACATCATCCTGTCTTTCAAATTTTTTAACTGCTTTTGGATGGAAATTCAATATGATTAAAATTCAATTCATTTTCATACTGAGTATAGTTGGAGATACGATATGCATGATTTTGCACTGGATGCAACACTGATAGAATAGCCTATTTAAAGCATTGATTATCATTATTCATCATATTTATGCAAGCCTGTTTTTTTAAATATAATTTGGCAATTCAATATAAGGAACTTCCTCTCATAAGATTAAGTTTATTAATGTTTACGACTAAATTTAGTGTAGAACGTAATGACCAACCAGATTCTTTGTCTTGAAAATATTCCATATTTTTTTAATTGGTTGTTGTACATACATCATAAACCATTCATACAAATCGGTTGTTTGAAAAACAGCTTGTGACTTTGTATTAAAATATTTAATATCAACAGTTTCATTTTCATCTTTCACTTTCACATACTCAGCAGCGAACACTGTATTCACTTTTAACGCTTGATGTCCGTCCAGAGTTTGTTTTATTCGCTTAACAAATTATTGTCGAGAGTCTTTCATAAATGTGAGGAGATCTAAATGTTCGCGATTTACGATTAAGGCAGTATTTATTCGATTTTCGAAAGCACTATTAATAACCTCCCAATCCACTGATGCGTCTCTAAAGAATGTACTGGCTATAGTATCTGGCGTCGCTGTTGAGATTCCTACTCCTTGTGTTACTTTATGGTAATCACTTTTTACTAGCTAAGAGTGTTCAAAAAAATCAGGTTCATTCTCCAATAATTTGACCGCTTCTATTATTTCTAGTCGATCGTAAAGTCGTTGCATCAGAGTTTAAATCAGAGCCACAGCAGCTTGAAATTTCTGTTTATCTTATATTGTTAAATCTTGACGTTTGCAAAAAATATCAGCATTTTACAGAACTGAGTAGCAATAACTTAACATTTTATTTGTGTATATATCACTCTCATTTTTTATAAATTCCTGATATGATTTATGTATGCTTATTGCCTCATCTTTAAAATACTGAGCAGTAAACATGATTCACTTTTTTAGTAGACAAGTCTAATTCTCTTCGATAATTTTCAAGAAACTGAACGGTTCATGCTACGACGCGGGTTTTATATTTACGCATATCAGACTAGTGAGTTGGCAAACTCAGCAGAGGGCGTAAAAGAGAGAGTCCAGTCAATGGAAGTTATCATAGTACATCTATATACATGCAAAATATATATATATGTCATCTACTGCTTATGTCTACTATCCTATACTATATATGGTAAATTCTCATTGGCTGAAGGCTCTTCTCTTTTGCACCCTCTAAGCTGAGATTGCCAGCTCCATAAGACATGAAAAGTGTTAGTCATCACATCAACAGTATTAATAGTGGGGAGGGTGTATAGTGCTAATTTTTAAATTTACCCTTCTCCACTGTTTCTATAGCACTGTATTCTATAATGCAATTGTTTATATACACTCGCAAATAAATGATTTTAGTCAGTAACGTAATGGCTGCCATCAATGACATGTTACCTTATGTAAACTCCTTGAATCTGCATATGTTGCCAAAGAAAGTTCTTCTTAAATACTTTGGCGATCAAATAGATACTATATATGAAGCTCTAAGTGAAAACTTAAAAAACGACTCTGATATTAAAGAACACTTACGTTGTTGTGACCATTATAATACAGAAAGAGATCAAATTGATGGTCCTGCACCAATGAAAAAAGAATGTTTAATGTGTAATCTGAAAACGACTGCAGATACTAGTGAGAAAAGAAAATTTATAGTCGATGTTCAAGGTTACCAAATTAACAAAAATAACTTCATTTTCAAAGAGGTAGCCATATTGAACATGAAAACCGACGCGAAACCATTAGTATTTCTTTTTAAAACTCCTTATCCATAGATATTTTTATCTAAGACAAATATGTGCCAAATATTATGGTTGGAAACTAACTTTCATGGAACACTTTGGATATCGGGAAAAATATCGTATGACAAAGTGCAGCATACAATACAATCAGTCATCAACATGAGTGATGAGGTATATGTTTAGGGATTAGAAAAAACTAAGTGGTTGGCTAGAATTTTGCCTGAATGGTAAGTTTTCAAGTTTTGGACTGGCAAACAAATCATTAAACTAATGAAATTGGTTTTCAGCTTAATTCATTATCTCGAAGATGTTGGGTGCCCAGCGCTTAACACTTTGAATGATAGATCAATATTTTGTGCTTATCATAAAGCATGCAACTATACGCTGGCCCAGTGCGCCTTACGTAATACTTACGCACTTAAAAAATGGATACAAAATTTAAAATGAAATGATAAATAAGTCAAGATTGACATTTCAGATAAATGTTATGGATAATGGATAAATGTTATTTATTCTAATAAATTATTTACTATTTAAATTGTAGTGCATTTTTAGTTTGAATGAAAAAGTATTTAGTTTATAGAAAAAATATTGTCTCTTTTTCATTGAACTTACCAATAAAACATATTTTGTTTTCAAGTTTGGTTTACAAAATTTAAATCATATGGTTAATCTCAAAAATAAAAGTAAATTATTTTGACTACAAAAATAATAAAGATATTCATTAAGCATTTCCATCCTAATAAAGTATTCATACCAACTGAGGATCCCAATAGTTTTAAATTTTATTTTTTTTTAATAATAACAAAGTATGCATGAGTAATTAGTAAAAGTAAATATCCTTCAGACAAAATACTTTTTAAATATTTCTTTATTAATAAAATCACGATCAAACATGTACAATATGTATTTTTATACATTTAGAATAATTTTGACAAAAAAAGTAATTAGAAATCAGTTGTAAAACATAACTGAAAGAATTTATTGAAATATTTTAATAATTACTTTGATAACCATATACAATAAAGATGATGATAATGACGTGATTATTATTATTGCGATCCACTTATTCGAATATTTAAATGCAGAGACTGCATAACCACCTATTCAAACCATTATAATAACACCACCTTCGTCCTTTCTTTCTATTTTGATTATAATATTTGAGCTGACATAACGAACATTTATCCTTACGCAAGATTGTTTTTCTTTCTACAAGTCCAATCATCGTTGGTTTCATTATCGTTTGTAATGAAAATAACTGTGCACTGTGACGAAAAACTAGAACCATTAAATGTTTCGTCAGAGTCAGAATCAGCGACACTTTTTAGTTTTAATACTGACTCACTGTCACTACCACTATTATGATAATCTTCGTTATCACTAACATCAATTGTGGTATCGACTGGTCCACTGTACCAGTCTGATAAATCACCTACTGAAACTAGAGATTTACAATCAGCACCACCATCACTATCATTAATACTATCGTTAACCACATTCCTTTTTTTTGAAGGAAGCTCATGATTAAATCCTAAATACCTATATTTTAATGGTAGTGAGATAACTGACAAACCGCCAACTGAAATAATAGAGTCACTTTCACTCACATCATTATTATCACTGTCATGATAATCATAATTGTTTTCATTTATTTTGTTTTTAATTTTATTTTTGTCATTGTCACCATTACTACCACTAACAACTCTACTATCGATTACAATCCTTTTTTTAAAGGAAAGTTTATGATCCAATCTAAAGTATCTATATTTCAATGGTAAAAAGATTTTTGGTAAGCCAATCACTGAAATACTAGGTTCACGATCGTTTTCTCTTTTTAAATTTTCATTTTTATCAATACTATCATAATTATCATCATCGCTTACATTTTTATCGTTATCAACACTATCACCATCATCATCGTTTACATTTTTATCGTTATCAACACTATCATAATCATTATCGTTTACATTTTCATCGTTTTCAACACTATCATCATCATCATCGTTTACATTTTCTTCGTTTTTAATGTTATTCGTATTACTATCACTTTTGGCACTATTGTCACTCACAATTATTTTTTTTTCTTAAAAAAACTCATTATTTATTTCATAGTCCTTATATTTAAGTGGTAATAAAATTTTTGGTTTCTCATCTAATGATAACACTCGCGGTTTTCCCGGCGCATAACGCACACTGGTATCTGAAACGAATACTTTTCGTTTTGCCACTGGTACTAAACAAGGTATTTTAAGTATGTTTAAATTTAAAATTTAAAACGTGAACGAAAATCTTTTCGATGGCTCACTCGCGTTATTTTCCAGGTTTGCAACATCCGAAGGTAGCATATCATCTGCCTTCTTCAAAAGAATCATACCCCTCATATTATTTTCCTCATGCCTTAACTCTCCATGTATGTTAAGATTCTGAGAATACGTGAGAGCTGCATAAGAGTTTATTTTTTATATGTATAGGTTACACATACCATGAAGATAAGAAGTGTATAAGATATTTCATTAATTTAATCATTATATATATTTATATCATTATATTATATATATCTTAAAGATTACTTTACTCATGACTTTATTCTTGGTACATGTTTTGAGGATACAAGAGCTCCATGATATAGAGGTTTATTTTTTATATGTATCGGTTACCTTTACCACGAAAAAAGTATTGTATTGTTCGAGTATCTTAATATTAGGGCTCTTGTTGAGCCTTACATCTCAGCTCATTCATATGATATTCACTGTGGAGCGTGACGCATCGAGCACGTTTATTCTTTCATCCCTTTCGAGTAACATAAGTACGCTTGCTATGGACAACTTCCCTCAACGATAGTGTGTATAAATTAGCAAGTGAGTGAATCACGTCCACACCAGTGGGATCAAAAGTATCATATTACGTTACACTTGATATCTGTGTTTGTGGCTCGATATTTTCTCTAGCAGAGTCATACGTAAAGAGTGCCTTATTTTGCAGCTCATCCATTTATGCATTGTGAAGCAAGACGCATCGAGCACGTTTATTCCTTCCGAGAGTGTGTATAAATTAGCAAGTAAGTGAATTACGTCCACACCTCTCAGTGGTCCAGAAAGCCCAAAAAGCGGTCAAAATTCTTGCTTCCCCTGGATTTTCACTCTATCCTCCTGATTTTGGTCTCATTTTGTTCATAAGATGATAGGCTTCTAGGATCCGTTTCCCTCAGAGGTTGGAATATTTGATATATATGAAAATGGTGTATACATGTTAAATTTCGGTAGTCCTATTACTCAGGGTGCATAAAAACAAGGTAAAAATAAATAAATTTGCACCAAACTTTGTATTCAAAAGTTTTTCGGGTCACTGATCACAAATACGGCGTTCAATTAGCCAAATTCAAGATGGCAGATCCAAGATGACGGCGAAAATTATCAAAAATTAATCGATTTGTACCAAATTTGGTATTCAGGGGTTTTTCGGGTCGCTGATCACGAATTCGGGGTCAAGTTAGCCAAATTCAAGATTGCGGAATCAATATGGCGGCAAAATTTATCAAAAGTCAACCGATTTGTGTCAAGTTTGGTTTACAAGTTGATTATGAATCGCTGATTACCAATCCGGGGTCCAATTAGCCAAGTTAAAAACGTTGGGTCCAAGATGGCGGTGAATATCATAAAAAACAACCAATTTGTACAAATTGCAGTAAGATTCAATTCACTTTATTCCAGAAAACCCAAAAACGGCTTAAATTCCTACTTTTTATGAATTCTCACTCCATTCACCTAATTTTGGGCTTATTTTGTTCCGTAGATAATAGGCTACAAGGATCCAACTCTCAGGGTTAAAAAAATCTGTCCAGTACATGCAAATAAAGTGTATGTACATATATATACATAATTATGGTGAATTTGAAAAATCTACTGGCTTTCTATCGATAAAGACAGAATGTAATTTGAGTACATCCATACCTTGGCACTTTTCTGTTGAATTTTACTTATAAAAGCGTTTCTTATTTTTTTGGCTGTCAAAAACCTGAAAAAACGTTGCATTTCGGTATTTGGAGCATTCCTCTCCATTTATCAGACAGCAAATAAAATTTATTGAAATCTATAGTCTATTTAATTATAACAGAAACGTATTAGACTGAAGTACATATCTTATATTTCCTTTCGTTGAATCGATGAATAATTTTTGTTAAGTATCTTACAGATCGCCCCTCCTCCTTTTAGAACGTTTTGATTGTTTTTTGGACGGATGAATTTGAAAAACTTTTTAGATCTTATTTCTATAGCCTTTAACATTGAAATCACCATACACCTAATTAAATGACAAATTTATACTTTTCCATATATTAATGCAAACCTTTATATGCACATACATTTGGCATTACTAAGTAACTGTAATGGGAAACAAGTTATTTTTAACTGTACGGGAATAGCTATTGAGATGAGGTTTATTAATGTAATACAATGTGGTACTCATTTCTGATACAATTTTCTATTCCAATACCATGCATACATTTACATGTTATTCACAAAATTATGCACACACTTATAAAAAATACACTATACTGTATAGACTATAGGTATTAAACAACTTTTTCTAGTACCTTTGTATTTGTGCACAGTGATTATTTTAACTGCCAAAAATCCCACGAATGTTTCTGGTTTATCTCCTTGCAACAGATTTTGCATTTTGTAACAAAACTTTAATGGTTTTGTTGAAGAAATAAAATAAACATTGATGTGTCTTATTTTTAATAGTTATTTACACGTGCTATAATTTTTCCGAAAATAATTTACCTTGATTCGAACGAGAAACATCGAAAAAACTAAAAATAGAGGGAACGGTTTTACATTAATTGACAGTTTTTTTTTTAATAACAATGTTTTGTTTAATGTGAGGAAGCGAACAAAAATTGTTACTTCTAGTCTTCCTTGCTTCCTTCTAAGGCTAATGCGAATTTTCTTAGATTCAGAGGTTATGTGCACACATGACCATGGAGCACCTGTCTTGTTTTATTTGTAATCTTTACCAAACATATCGTATTTTTTAATGAAATTAATACCGTGAATTACATAAAGATACATCTTGACTTCTCAAATATACCAAATAGAATGAAAAAAAGAGAACAGAAATACGGAGTCGAAAGACTAATATCAATTGCCAGAATTCTTTAAATAATTCGTCACTATTTTTAAATCTCTAATGTGAATGATAAAAACCTGTTTTGATTTAACATGTATAAGTTTGCAGTTGTATGTAAAATAATACACAAAAGTATAGTTTTGGTTTTTTTTTAATGTCTGTGAAAACTTTGAAAAAATTAGCATAAAATCTTTTTGGTTTATTTGAGTATTCGAGATGTATCCTCATGTTATTTACGGTATTAATTTCATAAAAAATATGCTGCGTTTGGTAAAGATTTCAAATAAAACAGGACAGGTGTTCCATGGTCATGTGTGCATACAACCTCTGAACCTAAGAAAATTCGCATTAGCTTTAGAAAGAAGCAAGGAAGACTAGAAATAACAATTTTTGTTAACTCCCTCACAATAAACAAAAGATTCTTGCAATAAAAAAAAACTGTTCACTCTATTTTTAGTTTATTCGATGTTTCTCGTTCGAATCAAGGTAAATCATTGTTGGAAAAATTATAGCACGTGCAAATAACTATTAAAAATAAGACACACCAACGTTTATTTAAAACCATTAAAGTTATGTTACAAAACGCATAATCTGTTGCAAGAAGATAAACTAGAAATATTCATGGGATTTTTGCCAGTTAAAACAATCACTGTACGTAAATACAAAGGTGCTAAAAAAAAGTTGTTTAATTCCTGTAGTCCATACAGTATAGTGTATTTTTTATAAAGGTGTGTATAATTTTGTGTATATACATGTGAATGTGTGCATGGTATTGGAATAGAAAATTGTATCAGAAATGAGTACCACTTTGTATTACATTAATGAACCTCATCTCAATAGCTATTCCCATACAGTTAAAAATAACTTGTTTCCCATTACAGTTACTTAGTAATGCCAAATGTATGTGCATATGAAGGTTTGCATCAATATATGGAAAAGTATAAATTTGTCATTTAATTAGATGTATCGTGCTTTCAATGTTAAAGGCTATAGAAACAAGATCTAAAAAGTTTTTTAAATTCATCCGTCCAAAAAACAATCAAAACGTTCTAAAAGGAGGAGGGGCAATCTGTAAAATACTTAACAAAAATTATTCATCGATTTAACGAAAGGAAATATAAGACATGAATTTTAGTCTGATACGTTTCTGTTATAATTAAATAGACTATAGATTTCAATAAATTTTATTTGCTGTCTGATAAATGAAGAGGAATGCTCCAAATACCGAAATGCAATGTTTTTTCAGGTTTTTGACAGCCAAAAAAATAAGAAGTGCTTTTATAAGTAAAATTCAACAGAAAAGTGCCAAGAAATAGATGTACTCAAATTACATTCTGTCTTTATCGATAGAAAGCCAGTAGATTTTTGGAATTCACCATCACTATGTATATATATGTACATACACCTTATTTGCATGTACTGAACAGATTTTTTTAACCCTAAGAGTTGGATCCTTGTAGCCTATTATCTACGGAACAAAATAAGCCCAAAATTAGGTGAATGGAGTGAGAATTCATAAAAAATAGGAATTGAAGCCGTTTTTGGGTTCTCTGGAATAAAGTGAATTGAATCTTACTGCAATTTGTACAAATTGGTTGTTTTTTATGATATTCACCACCATCTTGAACCCAAAGTTTTAAACTTGGCTAATTGGACCCCGGATTGGTAATCAGCGATCAATAATCACCTTGTAAACCAAACTTGACACAAATCGGTTGATTTTCGATAATTTTCGCCGCCATCTTGGATCTGCCATCTTAAATTTAGCTTACTTGACCCCAAATTCGTGATTAGCGACCAAAAAATCCCTGAATACTAAATTTGGTACGAATCGGTTGATTTTTGATAATTTTGGCCGTCATCTTAAATCCGCTATCTTGAATTTGGCTCATTGAACGCCGTATTCATGATCAGCGACCTGAAAAACTCCTGAATACCAAATTTGGTGCAAATTCATTTATTTTACCACGTTTTTATGTACCCTGAGTATTCGGACTACCGAAATTTAACATGTATATACCATTTTTATATATATCGAATATTCCAACCTCTGAGGGAAACGGATCCTTGAAGCCTATCATCCTATGAACAAAATGAGACTAAAATCAGGAGGATAGAGTGAAAATCCAGGGGAAGCAAGAATTTTGACCGCTTTTTGGGCTTTCTGGACCACTGTAAACCGGTGAGATCAAAAGTATGATATTACATTACACTTGATATCTGCGTTTGTGGCTCGATATTTTCTCCAGCAGAGTCATACGTAAATAGAGCCATATTACGCAGCTCATCCATGTATGCATTGTGAAGCAAGACGCATCGAGTCGAGCACGGTCCGGCGCTAGTAGGTATGCCTGACTGGCTCCGTAGGGGGATACGAGGCCAGAGTAGCTTCGTATCCGTAGGGGGATACGAGGCCAGAGTGGCTCCGTATTCGTAGGGGGATACGAGGCCACAGTGGCTCCGTATCCGTAGGGGGATACGAGGCCACAAGCCTGGCTGGCTACGTAGGGGGGTACGAGTAGATCTGGCGCTAGTACGTATGCCCGGCTGGCTTCATAGGGGGATACGAGGCCAGAGTGGCTCCGTGTCCGTAGGGGGATACGAGGCCAGAGTGGCTGCGTATCCATATGGGGATAGGAGGCCACAGTAGCTCCGTATCCTAGGGGGATATGGGGCCACTTGGCCTAGCTATACTACTCTTCCAGTAAGAGCAATATTTAATGTAATTAAGTATTATGAAATTAATAAATATTTTAAAATCGGTACTCTCCTGAAAAGTTAGAATATCTCCATAAAAATGCCTTTTAACACAACGAAAAGCTTTAGTAAGTTTTATGTATTGAGTTAATGTTTTGTAAGAAATTTACACACTGGCGATGAACAGTATTTTTTCTGAAGAATCCATAGCCTTGAAAAGTTATGAAATCAGTACATAAAAAATAGTCAAGTAAATAGAAAAACAGTATATATATAGTAGAGTATATGAATGGTAGAGTTTTTTTTTTTTTTTTAGTGCAGCATACATTTTGTATGACACTCGTAGTATAATACTGTTGACTATTTGTGCTTTAACAAAATTAAACAAAGTAATGTTGTGTGTTGCCCAAACATTTTTATATACTTTCGACATGTTAGGGTATTACTTTATTTGATGTAAGGTTTGCAGGAAGTACTAGTCGAAAGTCAATGTTACTTAGTTTAATTTTGCTGAAGTACGAGTACTAAACAGTATTATACTACAAGTTTCATACAAAATATATGTTGCACCAAAAAAAAGTTTTTACTATTTTTAAACATATTGATTTCAGAACTTTTGTGTATACAGAACATGTGTATACAGGCTTGGAAAATTTCTTACAAAATATTAACTCAATGCATCAAACTTACCTAACCATTTTGTTCTGTTGAAAGATATTTTTATGGGTAGAAATTACAATAGTAAAATTGTATTTATTTCCATGAGATACAAGACTTAAATGTATTATTTAAAACTAAAACATTGCATTATTAAATTTATTAACAAAATCTTAAGGTATGTCTAATTTTTACGAAATGGTTCATGTTTCATTGACAAAAAAAAACTTTGCAACGTATCGAAACATTTTGAAAAAGTATTTGCCTTACTAGTTATTCTTGAATTAAAAAACTATAGTATAAAATAGGTTGTAATTTTTTTATCTCTATAAAGAAGCACAATTGCTTAAAAGTCAAAAAATCGTCGAAACAACCTTGATAAGGCATGACAATTTTTTTTCCCAAGATACTAGAACAACCTTAAAAAGTAAACTTTTAAGGTCTAAATCATTGAAACAGATTAAAAAGTTTCTTGGATATGACTCATTACACACTTACAAATACATGCGAAAATCCACACATGAAATTTTATAAGAATTACCAATCAACTATCTTAGCTTTCATTATTTGAATTATTTCAAACAGTTCCTTTTCCTAAATAGGTAACCCACGTAGCATTGTGTATTTCATAAGCGTGTATTAGAAATGTTACCAACGTTTCCCTAAATATTAAAAAAGCGTTTCAAAAACGCTTACAAACCTTTTATGTATTATTAGGTACATAATTAAAAAGTTGTGGAACGTATGACTTGCCGTGCAATCAAAAATGTTGCTATGCGTTGTGAGGGATTGTTGTTGATAAGAAATAGTAGTTTAATCTAGATTATAACCTATAGCTTACTTTTTTCGTTCACTTCTACTAATAAAGTTTGGTTTTATTTTGTACAGTAACATACTTTAATCGTTATAAGTAAGCGTAACAATTTTTTAGGGCTTGTCTCGGATACGAATGTCAAAAATTTCGAGATTAAAGAAACCCTGTCTCAGATACACACCAACGGAAGAGGCCGAAACAAAGAAACGACAGCTTGAAAAATTCAAACAGCGGTGTCTAAAAGTGTACAATCAGCTGAAAAACACCATGAAAGTTATGAAAACTTGAGATGAAACGATGGGAAAATTTAAAAGTGAACCAGTTGAGTTGCAGAAAAATCGTGATGACTTGCAGGTTAAGCTTAACGATGCACAGCAGGAAAAAAGGGACAGACTACGCAAACATCAGGAGGTTCATGAAAGTACACTCCAGCAATTAAGATCAACTCTTGCTGATGCTCACAAGATGATCGTGGTTCTACAGTCCAAGTGGAATACAGTTTGAGCCGAACGGGACTCCCTCTTGAACGAAAGACAGTTACTACGAAGGAAAAACATGACTTCTAAAGGAAAACAAATCCATAGCATAAACCAGGAGAGTATTACTAAAAATATTCTACCACAACAGCCACAATCGCCACAAACACCACAGACATCATAGTCAATATCGGCTCAACATGCATCTTTTGGGCAAACTCTTTCTAATCGTTGAGTGGCAGGCTCATTCCTACTTTTTAATGTTCACATTAAAAATTATAACTACGGAACAAGAAACAGAAACTCGATAAAAATTTTTTAAATTGAGCTGCTGAATTACTAAAACTAATTTTAATAGTTTACCCTGAGTGTCCGTTTACTACTGAAAATAAAATTCTTTTTTAGGCATGTGACTCTAATGCTTGTTGGTAAATTAGAATTCAATACCTCCAATAGGTATACAAGCGAACGTCGATACACTTTAATCATTGCATCAATAGGCGCATATGTATAGATGGCGGTGCTCTTCATACAAGCACTCTCTATTACCATCCATACATGCCCTTTCTCAATATATAAGATATAGAAATAACTTGACAATACAAATCCACATAATTTCTTTTTCAAGAAATTTTCCTTTGGAGAAAATAATTCAGAACGAGAAAAAATCCTCCCCGGGTGCGGATCGAACACACAACCTCCTGTTTACTAGACAGTTGCTCTACCACTTGAGCTACCGAGGAGCTGTGCATTCACTCGCACCGTAAGTTTAGATAAGTTCTCGTTTTCAATTCTTAAGCTGTCTTTCACCTAAGCTCGATAATGTAGGCATGTGACTCTAATGCTTGTTGGTAAATTAGAATTCAATACGTCCAATAGGTATACAAGCGAACGTCGATACACTTTAATCATTGCATCAATAGGCGCATATGTATAGATGGCGGTGCTCTTCATACAAACACTCTCTATTACCATCCATACATGCCCTTTCTCAATATATAAGATATAGAAATAACTTGACAATACAAATCCACATAATTTCTTTTTCAAGAAATTTTCCTTTGGAGAAAATAATTCAGAACGAGAAAAAATCCTCCCCGGGTGCGGATCGAACACACAACCTCCTGTTTACTAGACAGTTGCTCTACCACTTGAGCTACCGAGGAGCTGTGCATTCACTCGCACCGTAAGTTTTCTTGAAAAAGAAATTATGTGGATTTGTATTGTCAAGTTATTTCTATATCTTATATATTGAGAAAGGGCATGTATGGATGGTAATAGAGAGTGCTTGTATGAAGAGCACCGCCATCTATACATATGCGCCTATTGATGCAATGATTAAAGTGTATCGACGTTCGCTTGTATACCTATTGGACGTATTGAATTCTAAAATTCTTTTTTCACAGTTTATTACAGGGATTACTGATAATTCCGTTTGGGAAATGCTTCAATAAGATAAGATCCAATCATTGGGAGTTGCTTTTCAACGGGAATTGAGGTTAAGGCTATTTCAAAGAAAATATGAGACTTCAACGGACTAATGTTGTTGCAGGAGCATACAGAGCAGTGCAGTCGATTTTAACCCAGGAGCAAGTCAGGAAAGGAAACCCTTGAATGTCACCAATGTTCCGTAAGGGAATTGTGGGAAAAAAAGGGATGGGAAGTATAACTGTCCTGAACTGCATGCGTTCATGCGTTCAATCGTCAGGACAAAAAAGTTTTGTTTAAATACCAGGAGCGAGTTTGAAAGTAAGCAATCTAGCTTTTTTACATTCAGTCTCGAATAACAGAAGGATTAGTGGGAATTTCAGTAAATCCACGTATAAAGGTACATTAAATAACCAAAATTGTAATTTTAAAATAGATTCTGGCTATGACGTAATAAAATTAAATACAAAATTTGTTAATTCAGTGAATATTAAAATTTTCATCAATTCCGAGACACTGAAGTATTCAACAGGTGAGGGTGTTTCTGCAAAGTTGAAGATTAAAGCATTACTGGTTTGAGGAAAAAACGAGGTTGAAATGATTAAGTATGTAGTGGATATGGTTGATAAATGTATTTTTGGAAGTGATTTTTTTTGTAAGATAGGTGTAAGAGAGAAAATCCGTAGTTTGATGTTTGAGGAAGTAAATTCGGAAGATAAAGATGATGCCCCTCTTCGACGCATTTTGAATCGACAGGACATCATTCTTACTAATTTACAGGATATTTTCCAGCAAAATTCTAAAAATTTCTTTTATCACCAGTAGTCTAAGTTTGCAGATTTGTTCATCAAATATCCAGATACTTGAATTAAATTGAAGATGATGATGTCGTGAAAAAATGCGATGTGGTTGTTATGACCGGACTTGTTCAGAGTAAGGTCTTGACTGTTTTATTTAAGTGTCATTCGTTGGGTTCTCAGATTTCAGCTCGTGAGCTTTATTTGTTATTTTTTTTTTATTGAATAATGATCTTTAATTGAATAATATGGGTAATTAATGTATTTCTTTACTGAAGCAATTTAATAATAATTTGTTCTTTTAAATACAATAATTGGGTCACTATAACAAGGTTCAACGTAAATTTTGTTACTAATATTGTACTTACATCTATCACTGACTATTTTTACTGCTGCTTCGGAATTTCCTAATGCTTCGTGCTGTAACCGTCAGTGTTTCCTTAACTTACACGAACAAGTTCGTGGCCAGTAGGATGTTGCGATTTCTGCTTCCTCTGCTATCGCCGGAATCACTTTCGGTGGGCCTCCTTTACTGTACCTCGCTCCTTAGCGTAGTCCAATACGTTTGATGTTCTCGATACGCACTTGAGTTGCCTCAGCCAACACGTTATGTCTTACGTGTATAAGGTATTTTCACTTGTGACGTCATTCCAAGATGGCGCGATCACTGGGTTTTTTTTCAAATTTGCACCAAATGTGCAAAACCAGCTGTGAAATTCACGAGGACGTCCCAACTAATGATAATGCGTTTAAAAACTTCAGGTTTTAATAAGCTATCGAATGAGCACTAAATTTTTTACATCTTCACTTGGTGAGCAATGCAAAAAAATGAATGAAATTATCGCGGGCATAAAGTTGATTAGAAAAACATTTTATTTTTTGTGCTTACCATGATCCAGTTATAACGAATATGAAATATAGTCAATAGCGATTCCCGATGCTTTAGAGGAAACTTTTCGTTTGTTTGCCAAAAGTGTAGTTTTAATGAAAATCAGTACAGAAAAAAAAGTACTGCAATCAGGCGGATTGTACCCGTCTACTATACATATATATATGGTTGCAAGCTTCCTCGCCTCCGCGATCATAATAAAGTCCCATAACCTCTGACGAGCTGTTAAAATTGAAGCAGTGTGTGGCAAAAACATGAATAAAAGTTGTTGTATAAGTGGTTGTCACGATAAATCTGCGAAATAATGTTGTCTTTTCATAGATAAAGAAATAATTTCATTTCGTTCCTCTGCACTGATACTTTTTTATTTTTTATTGTCCGGAGAAATCACAGATGGAATACGAAAAAAAGATTTCGCAGATTTATCGTGACAACCACTTATACAACAACTTTTATTCATGTTTTTGCCACACACTGCTTCAATTTTAACAGCTCGTCAGAGGTTATGGGACTTTGTTATGATCTCGGAGGCGAGGAAGCTTGCAACCATATATATATGTATAGTAGACGGGTACAATCTGCCTGATTGCAGTACTTTTTTTCCTGTACTGATTTTCATTAAAACTACACTTTTGGCAAACAAACGAAAAATTTCCTCTAAAGCATCGGGAATCGCTATTGACTATATTTCAAATTCGTTATAACTGGATCATGGTAAGCACAAAAAATAAAATGTTTTTCTAATCAACTTCATGCCCACGATAATTTCATTCATTTTTTTGCATTGCTCACCAAGTGAAGATGTAAAAAATTTAGTGCTCATTCGATAGCTTATTAAAACCTGAAGTTTTTAAACGCATTATCATTAGTTGGGACGTCCTCGTGAATTTCACAGCTGGTTTTGCACATTTGGTGCAAATTTGAAAAAAAACCCAGTGATCGCGCCATCTTGGAATGACGTCACAAGTGAAAATACCTTATAAGGTACTCACAAGTCGCGAGTGTCAAAACTAGACTAACACTTTAGAGGACAGGTGACAGACGTAAAAAGAGAAATTTTTCCTCTTGATGGTGCATTTTTATAGCATAAGAGCAAGTGAAAGAGGCATTT
Source organism: Copidosoma floridanum (assembly GCF_036245765.1). Taxonomy (NCBI): domain Eukaryota; kingdom Metazoa; phylum Arthropoda; class Insecta; order Hymenoptera; family Encyrtidae; genus Copidosoma; species Copidosoma floridanum. The sequence goes on from NW_028321881.1 coordinate 18,442,353, forward strand.
GGTTGAATTAGGTCGACCAATGAGCGATGTTCTTGCAGACTGCGTTGACAGTTGCATGATGATGTTACATGTTATGATTTTACATATTAAGAGATAACAATACAACAGTACCAATCACATTTTCTGACAAGTGCAATTGAGTTTTTGGGTCAGTGATGATGAAAGCTCCTATCAGCAGTATAAGAACGCCAAGTACAAGTTGAATTGTGACAGTAAGTTTACAATTTCGAAATTAATCCTTCTGAGGATTTTACAATCAATGTTGAATGTAATAAAGTAATGTGTGAATTACAAATTTTTAATAAGTATACATTATCAGAATTAAACAATTAATGAGCAAGTAACTATTCATTCATACATACATCCATTTTTACGATGAGGCTGGCCATATTCTATGTCAGCATATTATGAAGCATTCACCTTAAAGCTAATACACACACGCGCACACATAAACGACATACAAGCTCTTCTTGTTATATGAGCTTGCTTTATATTCACAATACGTCTTATCTGAATTTTGATGGACGGATAGTTTTTAGTTATAATATAATTCGTATCAACTCGTGATGTAACATGGTCGAGTATGAGACAGATACTTGGAAAAAGAAACACGATCAATTAGACAGCGACTAAGAGGAGTCCCTATTCACAAACAAGAAAAAGTTGACACTTTGACAAAAGTTATATAGAAACAAGGGGTTATTCGGAGATCATCAAGTTCCTGGTTCTTTACATTAGATTTAAAGAGTGGCTACTACCAAGTGAAAATCAAGAATAAAGATAGAAAAATTGCAGCTTTCTCTGTTAGACAAGAATTGTGGCAGTTCAAAGTTATGCCATTTGGATTATGTAGTGCACCAGCGACTTTTAAACGACTTATAAAAAAAGTACTTAAAAGATTGTTGTACAAAATCTACATAGTTTACTTAGATGGCATTGTAGTATTAGCAGACTCGATTAAGGAAATGTTAGTGAAACTGGAAGAGGTGTTTGTTTGTTTTTGAAAAGATATTCTTCGAATAAATAAAAAGACTAGTAATTTTTTCAAAAGAGAAATGCAATTTATTTACTACATTATATTGAAAGACAGGAAGAAGACAGTTCAGGAAAGATTAAAACTGTTTTGAAATGGCTGATTCTACATACAATTCATCAAAGGTTTTTCAGGTATTGCTAGACCTCAACTAACCTCAGGTTATAATTGTCAACCTGAACATTAAACAGGAGGAATGAGCCTGTCACTAAATGATTAGAAAAAGTTTGCCCAAAAGATGCATGTTGAGTCTATATTGACTATGATGTCTGGGGTGTTTGTGGTGATCCTGTTTTTTCTTGGTCGTAACTGCCTTTCGTTCAAGAGGAAGTCCCGTTCGGCTCAAACTGTATTCCACTGGGTCAGTAGAGCCACGATCATCTTGTGAGCAGCAGTAAGAGTTAATCTTAATTGCTGGAGTGTACTTTCATGAACCACCTGATGTTGACGTAGTCTGTCCCTCATTTCCTGCTGTACGTCATCAAGCTGAACCTGCAAGTTCAACTAGTTCTGCAGCTCAACTAGTTCGCTTTTGAATTTTTCTATCGTTTCATCCCAAGTTTTCATAACTTTCTTGGTTTTTTAGCTGTTTTTCTATTTTTAGGCACCGCTATTCAGATTTTCAAGCTGCCATTTCTTTGATTCGGTACCTTTTGTTGGTGTGTATCTGACGCACGGTTTCTTTAATCTCAAAATTCTTGACATTCATATCCAGGATAGACCCTCAAAATTGTAAAGCATACTTTCATAATTTATGAAGTAAGAATAGTAAAAGTGAACTTATTCTAAATTCTCATATGTCAATTACAAATATAATTTTCGAAGACCATTTAAGCTGCTCGTTTTTTAATGTCAAACTGTGGAAAGGTCAACAATGAGTAACAGAAACTTAATTTTATAAATCTATAACTAATTATAATTAAGTTTATTCTCTTTTTAAACGTTTTTAATATTGTTCAACTCAGTTTGGTAAATATTTAAGCATTGAGGAGTAGAATGAACCTAATATTAATTTTTATGTAAATTCGTAAGTATCAATTTAGTCTAATTTTATAAGCATTGTGGTATTAACTATAAATTATATTTGTAATTGACACATGAAAAATTAAGTAGAAGATTACTTTTACTATTCAAACTTTATAAATTATGAATTTAGGTTTCTGTAATACTTCAAATTGATATGTAAAAATTACTGTTAGGTTTAGTCTACTTTTGAAGGCATAAATATTTACAAAACTGAGTTAAAAATTCGATTAAAAGGTAAATAAACTCAATCATGATTAATAATAAATTTGTAAAACTCAATTATTGTTACAGATTACTTTGCACTGGGTACTTAGTTTACATGGACAAGTGTTGTAAATCTGGTATCTTATTATCTCTGGCCAAGTAGACGAGATAGTTGACTCACATCGTATTAGCTCGACTTAATGCCCCCTTTTCGTCAGATTTTTGATGCTTTAGTATTTTTTTTTTCATAAATTATATGAATTGAGATATTACTATGTGACAAAAAAACCCATATTTTTGATTATTTATAGTATTTAATTCTTTTAATATGAATAGCAAGTTTTATAAGCGTTTTTGAACTTTTTCTGAAACGTTAGGCTAAGCACTAACCTGCTAATTTTAGAATTTTACCGCAGACAAAAAGAGGTTTCTAAAACGTTTTTTTAATCTTTAGAATAACGTTCATAGACGTCAAAATACAGGTTTCTGAAACGGACAATGCTATATAGGAAACTATTTTAACAATTTTTCTGTACTTATCTGCTGCGAGCTGTAAGATATTGGCTTTGATTTTTTGTAACTAAAAAATAAAACTATTATTGCAATTTTGAGATACTCAAAAATAAGATATTTATTGCAGCAATATTGCGAGTTGATTTAGTCCTTATCAATGTGGAACAAAACCATAGCTCGAGTTGATTTAGAACACTTGTGTAACAACTATTAAAACTGTAGATTTTATCATGCATGTTTGATACTTAAATAATATTATGATTAAAACAATCTGCAGCATAAGAATATCTTTATTATTCTGAATAACCTTTATAAGTACGTTTTCTCTTTATACACACAAAATTGTAAGATATTAGAAAAACTTTTTAAGTCTCAGAAACTCATCATTCTTTTCTCAGTCTGAAATTATGGTGTAGTTATAAACCTCATATAGATTTTAAAAACGGTCATATCATGTTTTCTAAGCGTTTCTTTTTGGTTGATTAAATTTTTTCACTGATAAAAAATTTCAAAAGTAAGTAATTCACAGTAAAAAGCCACTAATTTTTAGACTCTTATTCAGATGAATTAAATTGTAGATAATCTATTAAGTGTTGCTGAGTAGTTCTTTTCTGTAATAAAATGTAAGACAAGAGAATAACATTAACTAAAACATAATGAATCAATCTTCATTTATTATTCTTTGTTACTGCTGAGATTTTTTTTTCATAATTTTTAAAACTATTTAATTTTGAAGTCTACATTAATTGAAAATTTTTTTTCGAGTGAATATTTTATAATTTTAATGAAAATTTCACATTAAAATAATTAAGTAAGTGTAACTGCTATACATGAAAACTTTTAACAAAAAAAAAAAAAAAAAAAATTATTTAGGAAGTTTTGTGTTAATTTAGTCGGAGCAATATTTTTTGTTAATAATTATTTAAAACGATTTCAATGTATAACTTAAGCGTGTATTTTTAAATTAGAAGATTTTAATTATTGTATAATTAAATAAAAATATTCTTACTCGGAACAGCATACTTATGAAATAAAAGGAAAAAAAAACTTTATAAATTTATAAAAATTATAGAGGCCATGGTAGTACAGTGGTTAAACCTGCGGATCTCATAGCCCGGCATGCTAGTTATACAGGTTTATCGAGATAAAGTCCCAATCTTTTCCAGCACTTCTGAGAATCTATTTTCTCATGTGCGTATTTAAAATGTGATCCTAGTACTAGTACTATCGATTGCGCTAGGTAAGAGAGACATATAGTTTTTAAGCGTTCTCACTGACATGGAATGTTTACTGTATATACTAGTAGGGCTTCGCCCCTCTGCACGCTGCCCGCGCCAGCCCACCATTTTTTGAATTTAGTTAAATACTTAATTTTTTTAGTATGCTTTTGAAACTTAAAAAAATACAAAAATCTTTGTAAAGTAGATTATAGTTGAGCTAGAAGTAATGTAAATTCAATAGCTGCTTAAATTTTAAACGATAACTTTTTTTTTATTTTTTATTAATCGTAACTTTTTTAATTTTATCATCAAAAATAATTTGCTATATTCATGTTACTACCTTTAATTTTTTAATTATTGTGAAACGTCTGGAATTTGAAGACAAACAATGTGAAAATTTTGTATTTATCCACACCAACTTAAATTTATTTATGATAAAATGATAACCATCACATATTGTTATTTTACTTAAATGGTTAATTCAACTAATAAAAAATCAAATACAGAGAAATCACGATTTTCAAAATTATATGTAAACAAAACATTAAATTTTTTTCATTGATGGCACAGACTGGTACATCATCAATATTACTTCCAAACAAAATCACCAGTCATAAAACATTTTGTTTACTATTAGACTTAAACAATATTACCAGAGCCAAATATAATTTATAAGGTGATGAAAATGATGATTTAAAAGAAACATTTTTTTATAAAAACATGTTTGATTTCAGTTATTCACAGTTGAATAACGATTAAAAATATATTTTAAAAACGAGATGTGGAGAAAAACATAAAATTTTTTTATTGATGGTCCAAGAGGTTCAGATAAAACATTTCTATATAAAACAATGGTATACTTTTTATTTTTAAGGGGAAATAAATTACATCAACGGCATGGACAGGTATAACGGCCATATCACTTCTGAAAAGGATAATAAATCATAGAAATTTTTGATAGCTATTAGATTTACAAAATACAGAAAGCTCATTTTTAGATTAAGATTTGTATGAAAAAAGTTAAGAGAAGTAGACTGACTTATATGGTATCAAGCTTCAATGATTCTTAAAAAAGCTTTGATAATTGTTAAAAAAACTTAACATGATTGATGAGACATGGATAAATTTTTCAGTGATAAAATTACAGTTTAATAAAAACATTAACAAAAGTCCACTTATTAAATAAACAAGAAATCATCAGTTCTTTAGCCATTATCATAAACTGTAACATTCAATGTAAACATGTGTTTCGTTAATTAATAATTTTTTGAATTACTTTTGAAAATAGGGGAAGAAGAAATAAAGTATTATAAAATACCAAAAAAATGAGAAACCACTGATGTTTGTTCCAATATTTTCCGTAATTTTACAAATTGGTCAATAAATATTGTAATTTGAATATCACATATTGCGTACATTTATTTTTTAAATAACAAGATATTGGAACATATTTCAGAAAATGCAAATATTTATTATAGTAATGATAGTGCCACTTATAAAAGAGTAGATAAAACTTACAAAAATATGTATATAAGCTTTTCTGTTGCATTAGTATTAGAGATGGTCTCCCACAGCATGAGTCAAACTTAAAAGTAGGTGCAATAATAATGTTGTTAAAAAATTTAAGTATAGCTAATAACTTATGTAACAGAAGACGTCTAAGATAAAAAAGTTTATTGAATACAATATAGAAACAAAATTATCACCGGAGAAAAAAGTGGGAATAGATTTTTTATACCTAGAATAACTTAGAATTGAGAAAACACGTCTTATTTGCTATTTATTTTAAATAGAAAATAATATCTATCAGTTCTGGCATTTTCCATAACAATAAATAAATTACAAGGTCAAAGTTTCGATAAAATTGGTTTATAATTGAAAAATCATTGATTTCTTATGGTCAGTTGTATGTAGCTTTGTCTCTATCCAAGAACTAAATAACATATTGATTTAAATGAATTCAAAAAATAATAGAAATATTGAGAATGTTGTCTGGAAAGAAATATTTGTTATGTACTTTACATATTGTTTAATTTTTAATCAATAAAGTTGTGTAACATTATAATAAGAAAACATTTATCGTTGTTACGCATCATTGTAGATATATAACTGCTTTTTGTTAACCTATAAATTGGTTGTGTTTGATAAAAAAAATTAAGTGATAGAATAAGTAAAGAATATTGCGCCATCGAATTTTTTTATAGTGCACGCACAAGGTCTCACAAATTAATAAAACCTAATGCGGCATAGCAGTATCTCTTGGGTGGTGTAGAAACCGACTTTATAAAATAAAATGTATTAATGAATGGTCATGTGTTTGTACATTTATAACTTTTTTTACAACAAGATGAGTGGGGGAAACAGTAGGGAAGCAAAATAAATTTTGTGGGGGACAAGTGGAGGAGCAGGAAAGTGCTGACCAAAAAAATATTAAGTTGAAGACCATGGAAAAACTAGGGAATAACCATGTAATTTGTGGGGTTACTGTTGAGAGGCTGCGCAGGAGCATTAAGGGAGGAAGGGGGAGCTGGAAGGAGCCGGGGGAACTGATAGCTGTACACAATACAACTATATATACATATATACAACCGTTTAATGAAAATGAGAGATCAAAAAATATTTATAGGTGGTCATTTGAAGGACTACCTCATTCGCTTAATACAAGTACATGTGCTAAATCGACCACCACGTGGCTCCGCGAATTTTGGTTGACTTATTTTGACCTAGAGTATGATTAAATAACGACTCATTGACTTTTATTACATTTACATGTCACAGAGTTTCGATCTTTTTTTGGGAGCTAATGAGAACATTCATTCAATTGATTGTTAAACGAGTTAAAATCGATCAACAACTAAATACAGTATAGATACCTAATAAAATATACACCGATTGTATCAGGCAAACGAGATACCGCGAGTACCTTGTTTCAAAAATAGTTATTTCTTGTTTTTATTTGAATCAAGTTTGAAAACAAGTGAATATAGATGCACGTGGAAGAAACAGCAAGCAAAAAAGGGTCAGGGGAGAAGAGCACAAAGGGACGCGAGCTTTTTGATTCAATCGCCGATGAGCCGCGAGGAAAAAAACTGAGCGATGCATCACAATAGAAACGTAAGGCGTTTGTAAGCTCGTCCATAAATAGACGCGAAAAGAGGCCAGTGGTATTATTATTTTCTTTTTTTTTATTATTTCTTTTTTTTCTCAACAATAGTACATCAATTTTAAAGTTTGGGTTTGAAGCGCTGTAAGTTATGTGCTTCCGATGATATTTTTTGAGCTAAGAGTAGTTTCACACTCGAGCGAGGCAAAATTTATATTTATGGAGGTGTGTGTGTATGCGTGTCAACACGAACACACACACATTCATATTTCTATATTATACAGTTGTTTAAGTAAGGTGTTTCACACCACCCCCATCGCTTCTCACAGTCCCCTTTTGACCCCCCCCCCCCCCACAAACTGCAGAGAAATTTAATCGTTTTCTTCCTTATTCAGACTTAGCTTACTTTTTGTATGGACTCCTCCACAACCTTCTAGTGGCCCCCCAAACACCCTCTACAATACAGAATCCCAGAATGTGTTTTCACCTTCACCGCCCATTACACCATTTTTCTGAAATCTTACTAACCTGTTAACCTTTTCAGACCACAACACTTACTGAGACACATACATGTATACATATTATTTAATTTTCAAATGTATTAGATTAGCAAACTTCGATAATACATAAACTAATACATACATGAATGTGTATGTTAATAAACATTATTTTCTGGTATTATACATGTTAATAACATGTTTAACAAATACCGACGTCACTTCCATTATTCTTACATATTGATTTTTATGAAGATATCCTACACTTCATCACTGACCTGATACACACTTGAATATTTACTTAGAAATACATATTTTCACATATTTTCCACATCACCCAGGATTCAAATAGATGAACTTCATACATACGAATTATTAATAAAGTATTTTATTTATACAACTGAAAGTAAGATGATAAGTTAATTTTTATTAATTCTATTTTGTTACATATAAAAGTATGCAGTTTTTGGTGCACTCATCTTTTTATTGGTAATATAAGTGATGAACTCTGTTGAAATTTTCAATTTTTTATTTATTTTGTATGACAGGATACTAACAGATATATACATTTGAGTAACACTAATACAATAATACGATTCGAAGAAGTATCACCCTACTAGGGAGACTGTTGTAATGAGTCAACTTACAGAACCAGTCAAGTGATTTGATTCATACATATTGTACTGTTTTATGTATGTATGTTAATAAGAAACTTTTGCTACTATTTGTATTTCAGTAGAATATGATGAAATTGATATACTCTACTCTCTTAAAGGTTAAAAAATTAAAAATATGAATATAAAACTTAAAAAAGTAGGTTTATTTGAAAATTGTTTGCTAACTTTCATTGAAATTTTATCAAGGGGAAAAGTTCTTTTTACCGAGTATTTCATTAAATATGGAAGGGAAATAGGATCGAAGAATGGTTCGATACTATCACGGAAAAAGTATCGAAATCTAGAAAAAATTATACACATTAGAGATAAATACAAACAGTTCCTTACTATTAAACGTACTCCGAGCAAGAGCTATCTCACATTGCACAAATAAATTTCTCATGTAAATAGATAGAAGTTAGTGCGCGAGGTGTGCAGAAGGAGCAAAGACCCACTAGTGTATTTATGTAACCATTAAAAAAATTTTGTCAAGTTGAGGAGGGTCTGTAGGACCACTCAACGTAACTGCAGGGAATTGTAAAAAGAGGGAGGGCTATGAAGAGTCAGGATGAAAAATAAGCTAAGGTAAAATAAGGGAGAAAATGACGAAGTTTCACCTTATTTGATGAAAGCAGGGGGTCTATGAAGATTTGCAAGGTATGCCCTACGCAAACAACTCTGTAGTATAGGTAAATATACACGGTGTATCGAGATAGATTCCGGAAAATTATATAGTGGGATTAGACTTGGTAAATTCAACAAAGAAGCTCATTGTACGTTTCTTACTGGATGCGTTGTATAAACAATATGGTGCATAAACAGTTTGCAAAATTAACCAATCAACGACAGCTATGCGATGTAGGATCGTGGCCTCATACAGTGGAAAGAGAAGAGAGGCAAGTAATAAAAGTGGGTGAAAAACGTAAGACACGGTGGCAAAAGAATAATAATGATCCAACCATAGTTAAGGTCAAAACAGTAAATGTTGTACCTTCTTAGGGTATAATAGAGTGGCAGGATTTTTCAAAAGAACCAAGACGATGACCGCAGTTGATAACACACGTAAGAAGGTAAGCACATTGTAAATTTTTGACAGGCGCTTAGTAACCATATTGTTTTTTATAATGACTACATAAAGTATTCGATTGAAAAGTCAAAAAGCATGAGTTAAAAGTAATAAAAATTAAAATCATCACTAACTCACGCACTTTTGATACTGTAAAAGGCAGGTGCAATAAGTTTTGTATTAGTGACGCTTAGCCTATTGATAAGTAAGGAATAAAGCATCAGAGTTAAGTATTCTAGTTGTTTTCTAATTAAAAATCATAAATAACTAATGGGTAGGAGATAAAGATTCAAAGTTAAACATCATAATTTATTTCTATTCAAACAAAATCTTAACGCTCTAACAATGACTTAACGCTCTTTCTGCAAGCGCGTTTATTTTATTAATCGAATAAAATCCCAAAGAGCTAATTCTTCTCACCCCGACGCACTTAATACCTGCGCGTTCATTTTTTTATTTTAATCAAATTCCAAGCTACTAATCCTTTATACCCCGACACAGTTACTACCAGCCCGTTGATTTTTTAATTATGCTAAAATACTAAACAGCTCATTATTTATAACTAGACGCGCTTACTACTAACGCAGATAATTGTTTCATTACAAAAAATCCCGAGCAGTGTATCCTTTATGATCAGACATGCTTACTACCAGAGCATTTACTGTTTATGTAAATAAAATTTTGAGCATTTAATACTTTATAAGCCAATGCCAAAACTACGAGTGCAATTATTATTTTACAAAATTGACATCCTGAGCAGCTTATCCTTCATACCTTGACGAGCTTACTACAAGCCTGTTTATTGTATTAATATAAAAAATTCCTAAACAGCTCATCTTTAAGGTAGTCCATCACCCACAGGCCTATCTACAATGCATCATCTGTTAGTGCATTCAAAATACGCATAACGCTTAAATGTAGAAAAGGCTTATTATCACGTCCTGCTGAGATATGACAATAGTATCGATCAGCTCGTCATAGTCGGCATACATTTACTATACACAAACACTTTCATAATGGTATATATACATATGGCTGCTCTATAAAATCCCAAGCAGCTGATCCCTTTTACCCTAAAGCGCTTACTACCAGGGCGCACATTTTTTTATTAAAATAAAATCTTGGGCAGATAATCCTTTGTAAGCTAAGGCGCTTACCACGAGGACAATTATTTTTTTACTAAATTAAACAACCCGAGCACCTTATCCTTTATAATCTGACATGATTTCTACCAGCACGATGTTTTTTTCAAAGAAATTTAATCACGAGCAGCTAATACTTTATAGCCCAACGCGCTCACTGCCAGCCTGTTGAATTTCTTATTTTAATTAAATTCTTAGCAGCTAATTCTTTATACCCTAACTCGTTTACTACCAGCCCGTTTGTTTTTTAATCAAAATAAAATTTTGAGCAGCTAATCTTTTTAAACCCAACGCGCTTACTGCCAGCTCGTTTATTCATTAATTATGATAAAATCCTAAGCAGCTCATCCTTAATAACCAGACGCGATATCTACCAGTGCAATTAATTTGTACATTACAATAAAATCCCAAGCAGTATATCCTCTATGACCAGACGCGCTTACTACCAGTGCGTTCATTTTCTTACGCAAATAAAACTTTGGGAGGATAATTCTTTATGAGACAATGCTCTTACTTCTAGTGCGATCATTTTTTAACTAAATTAATATCCCAAAACAGCTTAATCTTTATACCCTGACAAGCTTACTACCAGCCTGTTTATTCTTTAATTAAAAAAAAATTCTGAGCAGCTTATTATTTCTAGCCAGCCGCACTTGCTTACAGCTTTTTTATTTCAATTAAATCTTAAACACATTTAATACACCCTAACGCGCTTACTACCATCTTGTGTGTTTCTAATTATAATAAAATCTCAAGCAGCTTTACCTTTAAAACCAAATGCACTTACTACCAGCACGATTGTTTTTTTATTAATATTAAATCCTAAGTAGCTAATCCTAATTTATTGCACGAACCTGATACCTTGAACTGTAAATGTTTGAGCTGTATAAAGAGATTTCGCTCTGAGAAACTTTGACATCCGCCTTTCAGCTGTTTATCTACAAGATTATATACAATAGGTATGTTCAGGGACCGAGATTGGGCGTACGCAGACTATACCCGCGCTCGCCTGTGATCGCCCGAACTTAACCAAAGAACGCTCGTTCTCGGAAGGTTTCCGTCGATTTTGGGCGAGAGTCAGCTAATATATACAGATATATAAGAACGTGTGATTTGGTGAAAAAAGATTAGTCTGCAATCACAACAGTTCGTTCAGGTTTTACTGGAGGGAGGGGGGATGTCAGAAGGAAAGACTCCAGCCAATCAGAACCCTCAGTGGCTAAGCTGACTCTCGCCCGAAGTCGATGGAAACCTCCCGAGAACGAACGTTCTTTGGTTAAGTTCGGGCGAGCGCAGGCGAACGCGGGTTGCCAATCTTGGTCCCCGAAGATACCTTGTAAATAGGAACTGAGATAAACAATAATAACCTCGTTCATAAGACAGTGAGCTGAAGTTCAGGGTAGGTGTAGTCTGCTGCGCGCTCATACGGTGTATACTTTTTTACAAAATCAATCATAATATCCGTTAAACATAACATGAAGATCAAAAACTTTATACAGACATTTTCGAGACTATGAGGAACAAATTTCTCGCTGGAAGTTTTCTGAAAGTAAGCAATAAATTGTATTTTTTTTAAATCAAAAATATGCTCAGACCTTTACAGTGAGAGAGAATATAGAGCATAGTACTGGCCGACCACACTACCAATTATTATATCCAGCCCTTCAATTTAGTTTTATGCAATGGTCTGTTACGTCCGAACTTCTCTAAGTGAAGGGCGGAGCTCCTAGATTCGTTCTATAAACAAATAATTTTTAATTTTTGTTCGTCAGGAACGAGCCGTAGGACCAAAGGCCTTATTTGCTTTTACTTACAGTATACTTTTCTTTTAAATCATTGAGTTGGGGTTGTGGTGGTAGGCTTCACCGATCGATATGTATGGAGTGGTGTACGCCGAGCTGACGTTGACCTACTGTTTGAGTTTATGTCTCATGTCACACGGTAGTAGCGTATTTTATTCGTCTTTTTATCTAACGTCCTGGTAAAGGTCTTTGTCATACGTTGTCTATTTAATTTTTCCTCGATATTTAATTTAGTCATCAAAGTAAGAATTATGTGTCAATCAATTAGAATATTACATTTTGAAATGTTTTATATAATTTAGTAATTGGAACGTTTTTGAATTAAAGAAATTAATTTAATCAACAACCAAGTTATGTCTTATCTGATGATTTGATAAACTTAGAAAAGCCAGAAATAGTTAATTTTATAAACAGTATAGATAATAATGTTTTAGATTCGTATTTACAACATTATAAAATTTATAGTCTCCTTAATTTAACTTACTTCTACGATCATTAGTTAGCCGCTGCTTGCGTACAAGCAGTCGCAAGATCTTACAAAGTTGACCGCAACGATGTTCCTGATCCTACACGAGAGCACTCATGACGATGACAATAATTAGGCTTCTGCTTTTAACGTCGGAACCCAAGTCGACGGTCCTTTCTTTCCTGTTCCTTCTTGATTTACTTTTTAGGCGAGTTCACAGTGGCCTGGTTTGCTCGAGCTTTTCTCACATAGCTTAGTCGCCGAGCTAAGTCTTACATTTGCTGAAAATGTACGCTTTTAACACGTAGCTTAAGCACCGAACTAAGTCTTACATCCGCTTAAACGACGCAACAAAACTCACTCTCCAACCTTTATAGTTACTTTGGAGCACTTGATGAAAGAGAAAAGGTAAATATTGTTATGTGCAAGGAGTTTTTATACTCTTGCGTTTAAAGAGAACACGTCAGTTGGAGATCCGAACGACCAATCAGAGCTTAACCTTGTTACTCTCGATTGTCACGAGCACAGTCGTGTTGTAATAGTTGCGCATTAATTGATGGTTAAAACTGCTGATCTCTCAGATTTTATATTGAGCACAAGTTATCCAAATTGTGTATGATATGTTATGTAGACATACGCAGTAAAAAATATTGAAATTGTTGATTATTTGCATTCTTGGAGGTACCACTGCGGATTGATGTCGTAAGATAAGCGCTTCATAAGATTGTTGGAGGTTGCACGCATGGTCCGAGTTTAGCGACGGTAGCTTGTTTCAAAAGAAGTAAGTTATATGTCTCGCGATTGCAGAATCAGGTGTATCGCTTGATGTTTTAAGATCGCTAAGCTTTGGCTTTTTATAATTTATAAACGGAACTCTGTGTTTGGAAGTGATGAATATTAAGTATATGACATGGGATGTCACAGTCTATATTATTTTGGTTCGCTCTGTACAATTTAAGGAATTTAGTTTGCTAATAATTATAAAATTATGTAATTTTTCGCTCGTTTCCTAAAAATAAAACTCTTACGACGCGTGCTGGTGGTTTTTTTCTTTTTGTTTTTTTTTTTTCTAACTCCGATAATAAATGCAAGAGTAAAGTAATACTAAATTATAAATGAAGTATGTGCTTCACACATTTTTTACGTTACATAAATATAATCACTGTCATATTGACTCTTCTGTTGTTCAAGTAATAATATTTATGTTTGTACGAGAATCATTTTATGAACGTTTCATTTAATAATACATTTTGTATTTTTTAAAGATGAAATATTTTTTTATGGAATTATTTCGCAATAAAATTAAAAAATTTTGGTTGGATGCAGTTTACTGATTTTTGAGATTTATAATATTTTGAATATGTATGAAACTAAAAAAAGGCCTTGTAAAGGTGGAGCACAAGAAGCAACGAGAAAAAAAAACAAAAGTTAATGGCAGAAGATGCAAAATCATGTCATTCCTTGAAAACTGTGTTTGAAAAAAAACTGAACAAAGCTCAGATAGTCCAACAGGGGAAAAAAGTTTGGCATTAGCAGAATTAAATGATGTTCGAGAAAATTGAGAGAAAGTAGATGAAACCAATGATTATCTTGTCATTTCGACACCTGCTGTAAATGCGAATGTCAATAATCGTAACGTAGATTTTTTACTTACAACTGGAAAAAAAATTTAGTTGAAAAAAACAATTCAGTAGACACTTGACAAAAAGATGTTAACTTTTTCAAAAAACCATCAAGCTCTGACCTGCAGTACTTTTTAAATTTTCACCCTCAGAAGCCTTTGACGTCCGATGTTTCTTTTAACGTTAGGAAAGTATTTTACATAAAAAAATGGCCTAAAAAGAAAATGAGTGTCTTATTGTGAAGAACATAAGTCTCTCTATTGTTCTATCTGTTTCATTTATACTAATAAAGACCGAAACGTATTTTTTGAGGGAGGTTTCAATTATTGGTCTCGATTAACGCAAAAATTAGAAGAGCATGCATGTACTCTCGTTTATAAGCAGAATGTTGATAAGCTCTTTTTAAATTAAAATAGTAACATACTAAAAAGTTTTTTGGAAAAAGTTCCAGCCTCAAACAAAGCTCACATTGAAAAAAAACTGAGAAGTTTCAAAAAGAATTATTGAAGTTGTGAGAGTGATAGGTAAACGAGGCTTAAGTTTTAGAGGATCTTCTTTTAAAAGTGCATAATACCTAAAAGATAATTCGTTGGACCATGGGAATTTTTTGGAATTAATTTTGTTGTTGATTTAATTTGATCCTATATTACAAGCTCATATTGATCAAGTAATTAAAAAAAGTGACTTAGCTTTTCAAAAACGTGTAGCAAACAATAAATCAAATAAAACCAATAAAAAACCCCAAGGAAGCGGTAGTTTAGTTACATTTTTATCAAATAACATATTTAATAATATAGTGCAAGTTATTAAGCAGTTAATTATGAAGAACATCGTTGAAGAAGTAAAATAAGTTAAAATCTATACGATTCAAATTGATTCTACAGAAGATATACGAGTAACTGACCTATTTTCGATAATTATTCGATATGTCAAAGAGTCACCAGCGTTTTCAGTTCGAGAACGATTAAATGGTCTGGTAAAAAGTAGTTCCAGCACAGGAGGATCAATTTTTGAGCTTTTAAAAAATAAGTTAATAGAGCTTGGCATCGATGTGAGGTATTGTATTGGATGCTCGACAGATGGAGCCAGTAACATGAGGGGGACCCGACCCTGCTGCGCAACCGTCGGTAAAAGAGTAGGGTCGGGTCCCCACAGGGGGGCTTACAATGGCTGTATTAGCTGGTTGACCTCGATCTCGTCAGGCCACATTTTTGTTTGGAGTAATTCCCATCGATTGAATTTGGTAATTTGTGATGCAACCAAAAGTATTTCTCAAATTTCTTCTTTTTTTGGGTTACTTAATTGTTGTGCATCTTTTTTAAAAGAATCACCCCAAAGAATGGACGTACGAAAAATATTGTGGTAACAAAAAACGCTTAAATTTAAGTGGAGATACAAGGAGGTGGGCGAAAGATCAATATCTCCGAAAAATATTCGGAACATTCTCGGAGAATTCTAATAAATTATTTGTAGAATTACTTCTTACGTTTAAAGAAATTCACGATTACACAATAGGCCATGATAAGGCCTTTTATCAGTCAGAATCATACATGAATAATCCTTCCTACTTTGAAACTAAACTAACAGCACATATTTTCTTTAAAATATTTGCTATAACAACGCTTTTATCAGAATATCTTCAATCTGGACTCAATATATTATCTGCATATGGAATGGTGAAAAAAAGCCTTGAACTAGAATATATTTGAAATGATTTTAAAAACATAAAGAAAGAATCTATTTTATTTATTGAACGGGAAAGTTCTGAGCTAGCAAAAAAAGATGAGTAATATTTTGATTAGTTCAGTATTTAAGAAAGCGCGAATAAAAAAAAAAAAAAAAAAAAAATTAGCTGGTGAGTCTTGTTATGATGAACCAACTGTAGAAGCAGAGAAAAAATTTATTGTCGAAGTACGTTACATGCATATTGATCAAATAATTACGAGTATTGAGAGCCGATTTGATAAAGAAAAATTTTTTAATGCTGATATAAGTTTGTTTTATCCCAAGAATTTCGACAGCATAAAAGAAGGCCTTACTAAAAATACTCTGTAAGCAATCAATTCTAAGTTGATTGAGCTCGTTGATTTCGCAAATGAATGGAAATTATTGAAAGAAAATTTAAAAGAGATGTATTCAAAAAGTACAAGTAATACGCCATTAATCAATAAAGATATTATTCATTCAGAATACAACGAAAGTGACTTTGAAGAAGAAGATGAAGATTTAATTAACAATCAAGAATTTATAAATAAAGAATCTTTATGTAGTCAAGAAAAATGTAACGAGTATATAGTTTGTTGTTACATGATTTCACATAAGTATAATTTGTACTGATGCGCTTACCCCAATTTGAGAATAGCCTACAAGCACTTACCTTCCTTATCTGTAACAGAAGTGGCTTGTGAGGGATGTTTTTCAATTTTAAAATATATTTTAAATAGGTTGAAATGTACCTTGACACAAGAAAATTTAGAAGCTTTTATGTTAATGTCGATTGCAAAGGAAACTTTGTATGATTGAGAAATTGATTCGATTATTATACTCTCTCTTTCATACATAAGTAAATTACTTCGTAGATTGTTATTAGGTAATAAATTCTTACCGTAACATTTTTTGTTAAATTAACACAGAATTCAGATAATTTTTTTTCAAATTACTACAAAATTAATTCTCAATGACTTAATCACGAATAAATATATTTAATAGTTTTAATTTGAAAAATTTTTGTTTATACAATTTTGAAAATACTAGAATATATTGCGATTTTTTTAGCTTAGTAAATTACAAGCAATTAAGCTACGAAAACTTACAGTAAAATTTTTCAACTTAACTTTCGGTATTATATTATGTGAAACTGTTATACGAGATATTGTAAAGTTATATAATTGATAGTCTTAGTAAGAGAATTTTCTAGTCCGTAACAATGTATTTTAGATAAGCAAAATGAGTTACTGATTATATCAGCATCTGGTATGTACTTTTAATAAAGAAAAACTTGTGCAATTGCATATCGAACATTTTTCATTAATCTACATATTTAATAAATCAAAGATTGGAAAAAATGATATTAAACTTTTGAAGGTTACAACTGCATTCCGCATTTTTATTTTTTTTGATGGACTGGCCTGCTAAGAGAGTGGCCCGTCGGTGATTGCACGGATTCGTTAACATTGCCAGTACCCCCTGTATGTGGTGGTCGGGTATGAATGACGACGTAGAATCCATTGTAAAGTCGTGCAAAGTTTGTCTTGAGGATCATAAAAAGCCACCTCACGTACCTTTAACACCTTGTCTTTGGCCAGAGAAGTCATGAAGCCGTATACACGCCAATTTCTTGGGACCAGTTTACGGCAACATGTGTCTCGTAGTTCTGGACGCTCATTCAAAATGGCCAGAAATAATAAATTTTAAACAAAATACAAAGGCTGCAAAACTGATAGAAAAGTTCAAACAATTATTCGCGCAATACGGTTTCCCATTGCATTTGGTAAAGGACAATGGTCCACAATTAAGAAGTGAACTATTCGAACATAATTTAGAATTCAATGGCATTAGGCACAGTTTCTCTCCTCGTTACCATCCCGCGACGAACGGCGTAGCTGAAAATTTAGCGAACACGTTCAAAAAAAGGTAGAAAAAATTGTAAAAGGGGGGGAGACACTGCAAGATGCAATCAATTTATTCCTAATAGATTACCGTAGTATACCAAACTGTACAATAAAGCACAGCCCTGCTAGTTTATTGTAGGGACTAAAAGCCTACTATACAAGAATATTCTAAAGCTCCTCAAGTGCTTAAGAATATCCCTGTATAAATGTCACCTGAAGAATACTATTGGCCTGGAGCAAGAGAGATAGACCTTAGTTGTGTGAACTCGTTTATTGTGCTATAGTCTGACCGACTTGGTCAGTGGCTACAGGTGTACTGCTGTGCACAGTTTTAAGCTTACTCTCTCTCTCTCTCTCTCTCTCTCTCTCTCTCTCTCTCTCCTTGTACTCACTTACGTGGAGTGGGAGTGACTCCCTACACTACTCCTCCTAAGTTTTAATGCAATTAAAACTTATAAAAGAAAATAAAGAAAAATTTCCAACAATTTTTACATTCGGAGAGAGAGATATTTGACAAAAATATGACAGTTTGCACTTAAACGGATTTAAATTTCCAATTGTGTTACAATTCTGTTGTAATACCAGTGTTTAGGTGCACTTACAAGCTTTTATTACTCTTTAACATGTTAATAGTTCTTACTTGCTTATATACAATGCTTTATCGTTTAAAACAATGATCAAATATTATATTCAAGTTGTTTTACTGTTCATTTATTTCGTAGCACAATTTTTGTTTTTTTATATTATTTCAATATAACTTTGATAAATTTTTTTTTTTTTTTTTCACGCACAAACGTTAATAGTATTAGTCACATATTTATATAAAATTTATAGTCAAACATCAATACATAGAAGGTAGACACAGAATCACGGCTAAGAAAATATACTATTAGCACTGAGTTCGCTTTCAAACTAAATAACTAATAACTTTAACAATAATTAACGTTTCAGTAACGTAAAAAAATTTAATACTCCAACTATTTACTGCCATTATGGCACGCTTGAAAATTAATATATAGTATTTTTATGATCGACCAGAGAAAACTATAATAATAGAAAAATTGTCGTGAGCTGTAGCATATAACTGTTGTAAGGATAACGACTTAAAAATTGATGGCTACACGAGATGTTAATGTTACGCAACGACGACAAAATAAACAAAATTTTTTCTACGCAGTGCATTAGTTTGGAGGAACCACGTTGTGGGTTTACAAATAGAAGAGGTGTTTTTTGTTGCTCATGCTCCGTACTTGCCGGTTGGTTTCTAGACACGTGATTTCGCTTTAGTCTCTGCCACTATGATCCTGTCATGAGGAAGGAACATAACTGTTTGCTGCTGGCCTACTATGGGGCTTAACAACATGAATGTTCCGTAACAATAAATAATTAATTTGTTAAATGAGGTGTACCACAAAAAGCCAGAATCATCTATGCACTAGGATGACACAAAATACAGTAAATACGGATATTATAAAAAATTTAACATAAGTCATAACAAAATTAGTATACTTATTACAATAGTATATATCTTGAACAGTAATTAGTGTAAAATATAATAAATAAATACACAGTACCATAGTGTGTCTTGCAACCTTGCAATCAGTTATTACTACAGTTGGTAACGCCTGCTATAGCAGCCGTGCAGCAAAGTTTGAAAAGAAAGCGGCTAGGCTAACGACTCTAGGCCGGAAGCACAAATGCTTTGTTTATGTTTATCGAAGGTGGAGTAAAGAAAAGGCGGGCCGAGCGCTTTATAAGTTAATATGGCCGCCAATTCGCACGGAAACGACAAAAGTCGCTTTAACACAGTGAAGACCCAGCCAATATGGCTAACCTTAAATTTTAAGCAGTGATTGCAAGGCACAAAAAAATTTGTAAATTACATAGTACTCCTAGTTCACCTTATATCTCTAAACTCGCTAGTCCTACATGCCGCTCGCGTCACGATTTACCAGGATTCTACTGCCGATGATTTTAGGCGCCTCACTTTTAGAAGCCTACTATATATACATGTCACCTCAAGAATACTATTGTCCTGGAGGAAGGCGGAAATGACCTGAAGCAAGAGAGATAGACCTTAGTTGTGTGAAGTCGTTTATTGCGCAATAGTCTGACCGACTTGGTCAGTGGCTACAGGTGTACTGCTGTGTGCAGCTTTAAGCTTACTCTCTCTCTCTCCTTGTTATTACTTACGTGGAGTAAGGGTGACTCCCTATATTATTTTTTAAACCTAAGATGAGAATGCATTTCAACTAACTTAGACTTAAAGTGCCTGATACTATTTTCAAAAAACAAAAGGCGAAAATTTTGGAACGTAGAGGTAACAGGAAGCTATCGCTTACATAAGGGAACGCGGTCATGATTGATAATTACGGTGTCACCGGTAGCAAGAGGGTTAAAGCCAAAATCTCAAGACAATCATCACCATCTACCTTGAAAGTAGAACTAGCTCCGGGCGTTACGTGTAAGCAACATGCCGATCAAATCATTAATGTAGAAAGTAAGCGATCCCTGCTACCTCGACGTTCGCCTCGACTAGCTAGTAAGAATATTGAATCGCAGTGAGTTATTGTATCTTAAAAGAGAGAGAAAATGTAGTGTTTGTGCGTAATACAATACGATGCAAGCGTATTTCGTAGGAGTGCTAGGTTAGTCAAACCCTACGAGCGTGCGGTAAAACATGTATCTTTGCTATGTTTATGTGATAATTTTATCCATAGTTAAACTTCTACATCCGTGTTATTATTCGCCGTGCATTCTATTACAATGACACATAATACAGCTAATCCTTTATATCTCGACGCACTTACAACTAGCCCGATTTTTTAACCATCACAAAATCCTGAGCAGCTCACCCATTATAACGAGACGCAATTACTACCAGTTTTTTATTACAATAAAATCCACAAAAAATAATCCTTTCTACTCCAACGCGCTCACTACCAGCGCGTTTATTTTCACTTTTGAATAAAATCGTGAGCAGAAAATCCTTCATGAGCCAATGCGCTTACTACTAGCGATATTATTTTTTTACTAAATTAAAATCTTAACTAGCGTATCCGTCAAACTCTGACAAGCTCACTACCAGCGTGACTATTTTTTTAACCAAATCGAATCACGAGCAGCTAATGCTTCACATCCCAAAGCGCTTACTAGCAGCCCGTTTATTTTCTCATTTAAATAAAATCCGTAGAAGCTAATCCTTTATATTCCAACGCGCTGACTATGAGCCCGTTCGTTTTTTAATTCTTTTTTACCCTGACGAGCTTACTACAAGCCTTTTTAATGATGATGAAATCGTAAATAGCTAATTCTTTATAACCAGACACGATCACTATTAGAACGATTAATTTTTTCATCACATCAAAATCCCGAGCAGCGTATCCTGTATAACTAAACGCGCTTACTACTAGCGAGTTTATTTGTTCATGCAAATATAACTTCGGGCTGATAATCCTTTATAAGCCAATGTGCTAACTACCAGTACAATTACGTTTTTTACTAAATTAATATCCTAAGCCGCTTATCATTTCTACCCTGATGAGCTTACTACCAGCCTGTTTATTCTTTTATTTACATAAAACTCTTAGCAGCTGATCGTTTGTAACAAGACGCCTATACTATCAGCGCGATTATTTTGTTATAAAAATGAAATTCTAAGCAGCGTATTTTTTATAAAATAATGCATTGACTACTAGCACGATGATTTTCCAACTGTATTAAACTTTGAGCAGCTAATCTTTAACAGGGCAACGAGCTAATTTCCAGCGAGTTAATTTTTTTATTTGAATAACATCCTAAGCAGAAAATCCTTTATTCCCCGACGTGCTTACGACCATCTCGTTTATGTTTTAATTATAATGAAATCCTTAGCAGCTTATTTATTATAAAGAGACGGGATGACTACCAGCGCATTAATTTTTTTATCATAATAAAATCCTAAGCAGCTTACCATTTATAGCTAGAAATACTTAAGCCACGCTTACTAATAGCACTTCTATTTTATCATCTAAATTAAATCTCAAGCAACTTATCCTTTATATTCCAACGCGCTTACTACCAGACCGTTAATTTTTAATTATAACAATATCCTAAGCAACTCATTCCTTACAACCAGACGCGCTTACTACCAACGGAATTATTATTTTTATTAAAATAAAATCTCAAGCAGCGTACTTTTTATAACCCAACACATTAACTACCAGCGTGATTATTTTTTTAATCGAACTAAATTTTGAGCAGCTAATCTTTAACGGCTTGACGCACTTACTTCCAACATGTTTATTTTTCTATTTAAATGAAGTCCGAAGCAGCTAATCTTTTTAACCCCGACACGTTTACTACCAGCCTATTCTTTCGTTCATTACAATAAAATTCTTAGCAGCTCATCCTGTATAAACAGACGCGCCTACTACCACTGCGATTGATTTTTTTATTACAATAAAATCCCGAGCAGCGTATCCCAAATGACCAGACACGTTTACTACCAGAGCGATTATTGTTTTACTAAAACTTCGGGCAGATAATCGTTTATAAGACAATTCGCAAGCTACCAGCGCGATTTTTTTTTTTTTATATTAAATCTCAAACAAATAATCATTTTGATCCCGACGCGCTTACTACCCACACTATTTATTAATATAAATAGAATCCCAAGAAACTTATCCTTTATACTTTGACGCGCTTTCGCAAATAAAACCTCGGCCAGATAATCCTTTATAACCCAATGCGCTTACTACCGGCGCGATAATTTTTTTAATTAAATTAAATCTTGAGCAGCTCATCTTTCACAGCCTTACATGCTTATGCTTAGCGCGATGAATTTTTTATTTAAATTAAATGCCAAGCACCTTATCCCTCATACTTTAATAAGCTTACTACCAGCACGATAATTTTTTTATAAAAATGAAATCCTGAGCAGTATATTTTTTATTACCCAATGCACTTACTACCAGCGCATATATTTTTTCAATAAAATTAAATTTTAAGCAGCTAGCTCATAATAGCCTGACGCGCTTCTTTCAAGTGCGTTATTTTTTTTACTTTAATAAAATCCTAAGAAACTAATCCTTTCCATCCCGACGCGCTTACTATCAGCACAATTATTTTCTCTTTTAAATAAAATCTTAGGCAGATAATCCTTTATGAGCCAATGCGCTTACTACTTGCGATATTGATTTTTTACTAAATTAAAATTTTTAGCAGCTTTTCCTTTATATTCTGACAAGCTTACTACCAGCGCAAATATTTTTTTAAACAAATCAAATCACAAACAGCTTATACGACACAGACAGACGCACTTACTACCAGCCCGTTTAATTTCTTATTCAAAAAAATTCCTTCACAGCTAATCCTTTATACTCCGACACGCTTACTACCAACCCAATTCTTTTTTAACTATAATAAAATCCTAAGCAGCTAATCTTTTCTCCCTTAATGCGCTTAATGCCAGCACGATTATTTTTTAATAATGATAAAATTATAAGTAACTCATGCTTTATAACCAGACGCGCTTACTACCAGCGTGATTAATTTTTACATTACAATAAAATCTTAAGAAAAGTATCCTCTATAACTGGACGCGCTTACTACCAGCACGTTTATTTTTTTAGGCAAGTGAAACTTTGGAAAGAGAATTCTTCATGAGACAATGCACCAACTTCAAACGCGATTATTTTTTAACTAAATGAATATCCCAAAGAGCTTATTCTTTATACCCTGACGGTTGTACTACTAGCCTTTTTATTATCTTATTGGAATAAAATCCTTAGCAGCTAATCTTTTCTGACCAGCCGCAATCACTAATACAGCGTTTAATTTATTATTTTAATTAGATCTCAAGAACCATATCCTTTATACCTCGATGCGCTTACTAGCAGCGCATTTGTTTTTTAATTGTAATAATAAAATCCTGATCAGCTCACCCACTATAACCAGACACGATTACTACTAGCACGGCTATTGTTTAATTATAATACAATTCTAAGCAACTCATCCTTTATAACTAGATGCGCTTAGTACCAGCACAATTATTGTCTCATTGAAATAAAATCTCGAGCAGCTAATCCTTTTTATCTTGATGCATTTACTAAAAGCGCGCTTGTTTTCTTATTTAAATACAATTTTAGGCAGACAATCCTTTATAAGCAAATGCGCATACTACCAGCGCAATTCTTTTTTTACTAAATTAAAATCCCGAGAAGCTTATCCTCTGTTCCCTGACAATCTTACTACGAGTGCTATTATTTAAAAAAAAAGAACCGAACTACAAGCAACTAATACTTTACAGCCTTATGCGCTTTTTTATTAGCCCTATTATTATCTTATTTAAGTGAAATCCGTAGCATCTTATCGTTTATACCCTGACGCTTTTACCACCAACCCATTTATTTTCTAACTATCATAAAATCCTGAGCAACGCATCCCTTACAACCAGACGCGCTCACTATCAGCGTGATTGTTTTTTTATTATAATTTTATTCTGAACAGCGTATTTTTTGTAACCCCATGCACTTACTTCCAGTGCGATTATTTTTTCAATTGAAATAAATCTTGAGCAGCTCATCCTTAACAGCCCAACGTACTTACTTCCAGCGCGTTTACTTTTTTGTTTGAATTTAATCCTAAGCAGCTAATCGTTAATACCCCAACGCGCTTACGACCAGCTCTTTTATTTTTGATCAAAATAAAATCCTCAGCAGCTCATTCTTTATAACCAGATGTGCTTACTACCAGCACGATTGGTTTTCTATTTAATCAAAATTCGGAGCAGCTAAAGCTTTTAACATCGACGCGCTTACAATCAGTCCAATTATTTTTTAATTATACTAAAATCCTGAGCAGCTTATCTGTTTACCCCAACACGCTTACTACCAGGCCGTTTATCGTTTTATTATAATTAAATCCTAGCTGCTCATACTTTATAACCAGACGCGCTTCTAACCAGCGCAAGAAAATTTTTTATCACAATACAATCACAAGCAGCGTATCCTTTATGACCCAAGGCGCCTACTACCAACGCGTTCATTTTTTTGTGCAAATATAACACTAAAGCCGATAGGAAAACTTTTAAATCCATCAGTTTTATAAATAAAAGGCGCACATTGGATTGTTTTGTATTGCTAGCCTCAGGGTCTGTAGTGCTAGGAGTCTACGATAAAAGCAAGGTAAAAATTTACTTAAAAACTGACGCAAGTCTCATAGCGATGAATTTCAGAAAAGTGGCGCATGCTTTAAAGCCACGCATAGAGAAAGAAATTTTACGGATGTCAAGTCTCGGACATTTAGAGGCGGTTGATGAAAGCGAATGGGCTACATCAATCGTACCAATTTTCAAATCTAATGGTGATATATGAATATGTGGTGATTTTAGTGTCGCATTTAATTGATTTGTTGTAATTGACAAATACCCGCTGTACACGATTGACGAAATTTTCGGTATTACGAGGAGGCGTTTCTTTCTCTGAATTGGATTCGAAACATGCGTACATGCAATTTTCCGTTGTTGATAAATGTTAAGATTTTCTGACTATTGTTACGCATAAAGGGCTTTTTCGGTACACAAAAGTGCCGGAGGCTATATCACCTGCACTGGCAGATGTGCAGAAAAAGATAGATAAGTGTTTAAGGGGACGTGAAGGTGCAGTAGCGTTTATCGCTTATATCTATGTAACCCGTGGTACGTAAAAATAATATTTAGTTAATTTAAAACAAGTGTGTTTATCTTTACAAAAAAGTGGTTTCATGCTCAACAAAAGTAGATGTAAATTTATGCAAGACCGTATTGAAGTGCTTGGTTTTGTGACGGATAAAAATGTGTTACATAAAGCAAAATGTACGGTAGACGCGATGATAAATGCACCATGCCCCACTAATAAAAAAGGATTAGCATCATTCTTGGGGCTTGTAAATTTTTATGCCAGATTTCGAGATAACAAATCAGAGGGACTGAAACCACTTTACGATGCATTGAATGACAAAGTATTTGAATGGAATGATGACTGTGAAAATTTTTTTTTAAACGGGTAAAAAATGAATTAATTTCTCCAAAAGTACAAGCTCATTATGATCCCAATGAGCAGCCAGTTCTGGCTTGTGATACATCTACTAATGGGCTATCGGCAATACTGTTACACAAATACAAGGATGGAAGCGAGAGACCAATAACATATGCATCAAAACAAATACTAAAGAAATAGCTCAACCGTACAATATTAGACAAAGAAGCTATGGCTATTATGTTTGAGTTGAAGCATTTTTATCAGTTTGTTTTTGGTAAAGAGGTAATTTTGCGCACTCATAACAAGCCACTACAGCTGATCTTAGGAACACGTAAAGAGATACCGATTACAGCGGATAACAGAATGCGGTGTTTGGCATACTATCTGTCGGGATTTAGATATTTAATTAAATATATTAAATCGGAAGCGAATACGAATGTTGATGGGTTGTCTAGGTTGCAGGTCACAGACAATACTAAGCTAATAGACACCTTGTTTTTGCAGGTAAAATTCTTGGAAGAAAATGTAGGTGCATTTAGTTATAAAATGTTGGCAAACAAAAGTAAAGAAAGATACTCTTTTAAGTAGAATAAGTGAATGTGTTCTCAATAACCGGCCTGAAGCAAGTCATATAATTAATAATGAACAAATTTTTTTTCTATAAGATTAGAGCGTACAGTTGGAAAGGGATGTTTATTTTGGGGTTTGAGACCAGTCATTCTGGACTCCATGCAAAAATTAGTTTTAAATAAATTGCATGCCACGCATTTCAGCATTGTAAAAATCAAGATGTTTGCACGCTCATATGTTTGGTGGCAAATATTTATAATGATATTAAAAGCCTGTTTAAAGATTGTAGAATTCGTTTAGTTCAACTTAAAAAGCCACCACAAACACCGTTAACTACTTGGTTACGGCCAGATAAGTCGTGGAGCCGCATACATTGCGATTTTTCTGGTCCATTTTTCAGAAAAGTGTTATTAATTATTGTGGATGCACATTCCAAATGGCCACACGCTCTCGCCCTCGTATCATCCAGCGACGAATAGTGCGGTGGAGAGTTTCGTTTAAACTTTTATAAATAAGGTCGCAAAAATTGTAAAATGGGGAGAGAATTTGGATACTGCAATAAGTATGTTTTAGTGGGACTATCGTAGTATAGAGCACTTTACAACGAGAAGAACACTAGCGTATCTGATACATAAGAGAACTGAGGACGCTTTTAAATCTAACAAAGCTTAATGTAAACGGCAAGGTATTTAAAAATCAAAAGGTACAAATACAAGTACGACCAGGCAAAAGTTAGTTAGAGTTGAATGAAAATGACAGCATTATGATCAATGGTTATAGTGCGCGCTCTAAAAAGCAAATTAAAGTCACGATTGTCAAACAAACAGTGCCTAGCACGTATGTGGTCGAAGATACGAACAACTATTTACAAAAGAGACACGCGGACCAGATAATCAAATGTAACAGTGCGAAGCTGTTTCCAAGACGATCCCCAAAGCTCCACCCTAATATGTAAAGGGGATAGAGTTGTAATATATAAGTACAATGGTGATCGATTATGTCAATAACGCGTCGCACTACTCGAAAGCTCCAAAAGCATCTAGTGCCTAACCAGCCAGCTAATTAGCTGATCGAGTGCGTACCTGGTCAACTATTGAGCAACGATACTTGTTATATTCGTACTTATTTACACCTTTCTTATTTTACATACTAAATAAACTTTCAATTATATTCATATTTCAATAATAGTGTAAACATTTAACTATCAAATACATTGCAGGGCAGATAATCCATTATAACCTCATGCGCTCATTATAAACATAATTATTATTTTACTAAACTAGGGGGCTCCGCCCGCTGCGTACTGCGCGCGCGAACCCCCAAAATTTAATCAAACATTTATTTTCCGTATTTAAAAAAAAATACAATAATTATATCTTCGTCGTAACACGTAATATTGTAATATTTATCAACTTACAAATTAAAATGACTTCGCTGATTTTTCAAAATCTCATTTTTAAATCTACCCACGCTTGCTTGGTCTCAGCCAACCACGTGATGAATAAACAGGCTTCATCACGTGACCCATCGTTTTTTTAAGATAGGATTAATCTACCCAGTAGCTTATCCCTTATACCTTGACAGTTTTACTACCAGTCTGCTTATTGTCTTATTTATAAAAAATTCTTTAGCAGTTAATTTTTCCTAACCAGCAGCGATGACTATTAGCGCGTTTATTATTTTATTTTAATTAAATTTCAAGTGACTAATTCGTTATGCCCCATCGCGCTTACTACCAGCCAGTTTACTTTTTATTATTATAAAATTCTAAGCACCTCATTCTTTACAATCACACACGCTTACTACCACCGCGTTTGTTTTATAATTATAACAAAATTCTGAGCAATTCATCCTTTGAAACCAGACGCGCTTACTACCAGCACGATAAGGTTTTTCATAACAATAAAATCCCGAGCAGCGTATTTTTTATGACCGAACGCGCTTATGAACAGCAAGTTAATGTTTTTACGTAAATAAAACTTTGGGCAGATATTCCTTTATAAGTCAATAATATTTTCTTACGAATCAGAGTTCCAAGAAGCTTATCCTTTATACTCTGACGATCTTACTACTAGTCTGTTCATTTTTTTATTTATATAAAACCCTTAGCAGCTATATTTTTCTAACCAGCCAGGATTACTTCTACCACGTTAATTTATTTATTTCAAATAAATTACAAGCAACTTAACCGTTATACCCTGACGTGATTACTACCAGCCCGTTTATGTTTAATTGTAATAAAATCCTGAGCAGCCCATTCTTACTACCAGCGCAATTATTTTTCTTATTAAAATAAAATCCTAAACAGATTATCCTTTAATGTCGGTTATGCTTACGACCAGCCCATTTGTTTTTGAATTATAATAAAATCCTGAGCAGCTTATCCATTAAAACCAAACGTGATTACTACCAGCAAGATTTTTTTTTTTAAATGAAATTCTGAGCAGCTGATTGTAAAGGAGGTATGAAAGGAAATTTTAAAACGTAGATTCTCACGAAAAAAATTTATGTTATTTTTAAGCATATCAGGAGTGTATGTGAATTTTTTCATATTTTTTACCAGAAAAATTTTTTAAAAAAAATTATTGAAGATTAACAGTTAAACGCGGTCTTTCATAAAATAACAAGATTAACTAGCCTTTTTATTAAAGTAAGGGTGTATTATAATTGTTTTAGGATAATAAAACGATTTTATAGATTTCTCAGTACAAAAAAAAGATGTTTTACAAAGTAATCAAGCCTTGCCATGCATTTTTTAAAAATATAATCACTTATAGTCGTATAGTTTCAAGTTTCTGGAGTGCAAGGAAAGGTGCACGGCAAGGAGGAAACATCTGCGCGGACCAATGGGACTTCATTTTTCTCGCCTCTCTGAATAATACTTCTAAGCCTCCTTAATTACCAGACGCGATTACTACCAGCACAACTACTTTTTTAATAAAATTCAATTTCGACCAGCTTATTTTTAATATCCCGAAGCGTTTACCAACAGCCCGATAGTATTTTTAGTGAAATAAATTTACTAAACAGCTCGTTACTTATATTCCAAAGCGCTCACTACCAGCGAATTTATTTTGTAATTTAAATAAAACCTCGAGCAGCTACGCTCTTACTACTAGTGCGTTAATTTTATCATATAAATTTAATCCCAAGCAACTTATCCTTCAAACTCCAACGCGCTAACCACCAGCCTGATTTTTTTCTTCACACCAATAAAACCTCGGGCAGATATTGCTCTACATGTCGTTGCGATTACTACCAGCGTAATAATTTTTTTTCTAAAGTAACATTATGAGCAGCTTATATTTTATACCCTGACGATCTCACTACTAGCCCGTTTACCACCAGCACTACTAGCGGTGCACAGTATGACGAAACGGACTTTTTTGTGTAAAAATAAAATAGCACCGACTGTGATTACACGATTTAAATAATTTTTTTTGGGAGGTTATAGACTAAACCATACAGAATACGCAAAAAATGGTCCGAACTAAAAAAGTTTGAGAGGTTGTTAAAACAACCCTTAAGACGGAAAAAATATGAAATCTGACACCTGCACTGAGAAAGATTTGGCACCGTCAGAATACCACCGGTAGTACAGTGCTAGTTTGGAAGTTTAGTGCATCAGCAATACCAGTTAAGACGAGAGCTGCACAAGACCTGTATATGCGATGCACCTTACCTATGATACATACGTCGAACCACACTATAGGTAACGCTACTATACTTGGGCTCGTACGTACGCTGTTCCGACTGGGATACCTGCTATCGCAGTAGTCAGAGACAGCAGACTAATAGTGATTTGGTATAGCTGCTGTAGAGGGAGGAACAACTGCAGCACCAAATCTTTCTCAGTGTGAGTAAGTATATTTTCTTGAAATAAGAATTACAAGTGTCAATCAATGTTACAATCAAAAAACAATGGTCAGATGGTAATAAAAAGACCTACAGGGTAAATTCAATACATACAGTAGTAAAACGACATAAAACCACCCCTTACCGTGAATTAACTGGTAAATTTTAAAATTTTATAATGGTGGATACAAAATAGCGAACGCAAAAATCAGAAAAATAATCAAAACTACCCCTAAAATAAAAATTTTTCTTCAATTCGTGTCAAATAAATTATACTATTGTAAATTACTTTTAAATCAAATATTAATATGAATTACCTTCTCTCAAATTTTTTTAAATGTAAAAAAGACGTAGACTTGAATGAATTAGAAAAATTCTGTTGGGAGACCTACATTTTATACCACAGATTGTATCCTTGGACCAGAATGAGCCCCAGTCTTCATAAGCTTTTAGCCCATGGAACCGCAATAGCGAGACGATTTCCTTTATCTTTAGCTTATTATGCAAAAGATGCTCAGGAGTACAGTCACAAAATACTTTGAAAAAATTTTATTCGTCATTCGCGACAGAATAGCAAGGTAGCACGGCTAAATGACACGTTTAATAGAGCCATATAAAAATTGACCCTATGATTGCGCTGACTTATGTTAATGATCGTATAAGAAAAAACAAAGTAATGTCACTCACTGAAGACATAAAAAGGTTTATCATAACTCACAAGTAAACCAACCCAAGTGTCAGTCACCGATTTTGATGAAACTTTGCATAGTGGTACCGAATTAAAAAATAAATAAGACGTGTTTTTTTTATCGGCGGAGAATGGTTCCTAAGAGGTGAAATCTACCCTTTAGTTTTTACCCTTAAAACACATGTTCTGCAATATTTTCTTTTAAACTCACTATTAAAAAAAAAAAAAATTATACGAAAATTGTTCCCATCAAAAAATACTTATAATTTAAAAAATATTTTACAGTCAGGGTTGCATCCCCCATATTTTAACGGTTGAAACTACGTTTTTATAGTAAGTTTTTCTGAAAATTCTGAAATTCGTTGAAAATTGATCAAAAAAATGTTTTTGCATGTTACATAACATGTGCAGTTAACCAATATTTGTATTTTTCTTAAAACAACCTTCTTTTAGGGGTGAACAACCCCTATTCAAAATAAATTACTAGATCCGTTAAAAACAACAAGTTAAGCATAAAAATTGATATACGGTGGTTTTTCGGGTCGCTGATTGCGTATTCGTTGTCAGATTTTTGAAATTAAAAAATGATAAATCCAATATGGCGGAACACACATAAAAATTCAACACATCAAGGACAGCAAGGGATTAGAAATTATGATTTTTAACTGATTTTTATACTTTTCAATAATTTATGCATGAATTCTCTTGGTAAATATAAAATACATAAGAAATGTTTTTTATTAAGAACCTAATTTGTTTCTTCGTGGTTTACTGAACTATATCTATCTTTAAAATTTCTTCCGTATTATTTTCTTAACATTTTTTTTACTGTTCTTTTATTTTAAAACGTACGGAAGCTCTTTTTTTGCTGTACAACGATATAATAGATAACTTTACATAAATGTTGAATGAGTTAATCAAACTAGAATTTCCAAAATTCGTTTTGAAAAAAAAATATTCATTGTCAGAAACGACTCAAATTTATATACTGTCACTTAAGTGTGTACTGATATCCTATAAAATTACTCCTAACTGAAAAATAACTACATATCAAATTCTAATGTATTATTTTATTGACGATACTAATGTACGCTGAAAAAAGCATTGGTACATAAATCGTCTAGGTTCTCCGCAAAAATTCACAAAATTTTGAAAAATGTGATTTTGTAGATTTTTGCTGCATATTAAACAATTATTATTTAACGTTATGATAGCCAACCAGTGCTAAAAGTATTAATTGAACGTTGTTCTTTTTTGTATCCAGTTTTTGTATCTGATTTGTATCCAGTAAGCCTCAAACGTACGGGGTTTTATATATATTTAACACGTGTATTCCCAGGAGCTTATGATTTTTATATATAAAGGTGTAGATCATACGTTTTGTATGCACGTAAAAACTCCGTAGGTTCTAAGTTTACTCGTCCCAAAATTAGTCAATTTAGCGGGTCATCGTTGACGTATTGTTAAATTACAAGGTTCGACAATTGAGACTAAGCATGAAAAAAATTTTTTTTTATTTGGCCTGTCTAGTAGACTTTTGGAAAATAGCCAACACGTAATTTTTCTTTTTTCTACAAAATAAAAATTGTAAAAGATACAGTAACTTAAAGTTATGATTTTTTAATAGTTAAAAAAACGCCTTATATATGTGACGTTGTAAAGCATACACTACACATGTATATTTTACGATCAATTACGAAAAAAATAAGATGCGTAACATCAATATGGATTTAAAACTTTCCAAGATACAGCGATTTAAAAAAAGTAACAAACGTTTATCTAACCTCAAATAACACGGAAACGGTTAAATAACATTGGTGAAAATACATCAACATAATATCAAATCCAAGTATTCTTGAAGGTTTAAAAAAAAATATTTATTTTTACTCAAGTTATAGTGTAATTGTAACGTCAAATATGCAGGGAGTATATCTATAGCAAGAATAATAGAGAAACCTTAAGGTACTATACCTTTTGGTATTTTTATTTTCAGAAAAAACAAAAAATACGTGTCAACTATTTTTTAAAACTTAACAAGACGTTTAAAATAGAATTTTTCATGTAAAATGCTAATTATTTTAACATAAGTACCAGTTTGCTGTCAAAACGTTAAGTAACAATTGTTTAATATGAAGCTGAAACTTTCAAAAAACAAGTTTTTTTTAAACTTGGTTAATGTTTGTGGAAAACCAATGGATTGAAAAAAAAAAAAAAGATTTTTTTAACTTAAGATAAACCAAGGAATCAGAAAATGTTTATATTTTGTTGAAAAAAAAAATTTTTATATTGTTTCAGGGGGGGAATTTACATAGTAACACTTTTAATTTTGGGGAGCTCGTTTGTCCACCAGGTCAACCTTGGCTCATAGATAAAAATTAAAGGTATTAGCGTGGTGTCAGTTTTGGTACATGGTTCGTACAAAAATCAGTTTTGTTTCTGAATTTCCACTTTTATACTTTTATTCGATGACATTAACAGATTTAATTATGACATTAAATTCAGCACTGTCAAAACTTACTGGATGAGAAAAGTTTGTAGTGTTTAAAAAAAATTAGTTTTCCTACAACCATGTACCTAAACTGACACCACGCTAATAGCATAAATATGTATGAATATACCAAGGTCTTACTAGCTGTCAATTAGGTAGTATCGTTCATAAATTATTATATTACAATTCCGTACTTATTTATTTTAAAGTCAGGAAGACGTACCTTTATATACACTAAAGTAATTATGAATCAATACGAGTTCTTTAGAACCTCTGTTTCATATTTTATGTTAAGTGTTTTTTGTCTGTATAAATCCAACTCACCCGTCATACAGTTATATGTGTTTGGAAGAATCAAGAGAAATATTGGTATGCATTTACCTTTTTATGGTTCAATTAATTAAAAAATACTAAATTTAATTGTAAATTTTAAATTCATAGCTACATACATAATTTTCATGAATCCGAGGAATATTTTAAAAGTAATAAATCAAAACTTTAAGGATCTAATTTTTGATGTAGAATCCGTTACAACAAAAAAAAATATATCGATTGCTCTTCACCTAGAAAATTTGATAAAAAATGCGGTTAACTGTCGAGTAGGGGTAAGTGTACCTATCTCCGTGGCACGTACTGAAAATTCCAACTTAAATGCACCATAAATAATGGTATACTAAAATTTTTTGGAATATTTTTTTTTTTAAATTTTACATAATCTCTTACGGAATATTTAAAAAAATTTTATGAAGCTAAAACTGCAGTAGAATATTTTTAAAACGAATAAAAACGGTATGCTGGTATTACCGTGGTTGTGTACCTATTACCGTGTACGTATTACCGCGGATGTCCCAATCACCGTGATCGTATTACCGTGGGTGAAGAAAGTTGTATTTGCGGAATATAAAAAAATGCAAATTTCACCTACATTTTCTACATGACTTATTTATTGTTTTAAAAAAAATATTACTTTTTTTTGTACTTGCTTATTCATTTAGAAGGAATCTTATACATTTTTGAGCACTCAGCAATAGATTTTCCAGAATAGATACTTTTCAAAGCTAATTTTAATGTCTCTGGAGAGTAACACTTTTTGTTTTTCTTTATTTCGATCGATTTCTCGCCTTTCTTGCCTTTTTTAGTTTTCTTCATCTCGGTTACGTTAGATCGACGTGCTTACCTACTAATTGATTACGCGTTAACTGTCGTGCGTTCTGTGAGTATAGGGTTATGTTTACGTACGCTCACCGCGGAAATACGTACACAATCAGTTAATGAGCGCGTTGTACCGAATACCGTGGAAAATAATTATTTACTCAAAATATACACAAATATTTCTGTTTGAATTGCATCTACATTAACGTCATTTTAGATTATTAAAATTGAAAAATTATTTTATCTGAAATATTTCTTATTTTGAGCAAGTAATCATCAGTTTTTCAAAATCCACGGTAATAGGGCAGAGCACGGAGATAGGTACACTTACCCCTATTTGTTGATACTTACGAAAGTTTATGCTTTAACGATTGTAGTGCAGTACCTGAACCTGTTGCAGTTAAAGATGATGAAGACAATGTCTTTAATAATAATTGTACGACTTACAACGATAAATCTGATAAACAGATTGATCTCGAGTATAAAAAAAAGCAATACAGTTTTGGCGTTCAGGAAAAAGAAAGATAAGAAGTTTTGAGTCAGTACAACAAAAATTCAAGAAAGTTTCAAATGAGAGAACACTGTATAGATGGGAAAAACAATTCAACGAGGGTGGGAGAAGAATTAATAAATTGTGTCATGTATCAGAGTACGTTTTGGAAAAGTTCAATGCAGCATCTAACAAATCTGTCGCTATACATGATATCGATTTAAGGCGATGGGCTTTGAAAGCCAGAGAAGATGTTGGGTTGTCTGATAATTTAATTAAAGTATTATCTTAATGGTTGCATACATTTAAAATACAACATCAAATCGTATCTAGAAAAATTAATAAGTCCGTGACACATAAAAAACTATTAAATAAAGCCGAACTTCGAGAAAGTGCTTCTAAATTTGTAGAACATGTAAAACTGGAGATATCGCAAATCGGAGCAGCAAATGTGTACAACACAGATCAATCAGATTTTAATTTAGAAATACATGCAGGTCGTACACTTTCAGTAAAGGGTTAATCAAAGATTGAATGTGTCGCGCAATCGCTAACGTCTTTAACACACAGTCATACATTCCAACCTTCAATAAATGCAGATGGTAAGTTGAAATCACCCTTACTCATTGTTCTGCAAAAGACAAATGGTAAGTTCCCACCAATAGTCGAGAAAAAGATACATCGATCTGAAAATATTGTCGTTTTCCCCTCTAAGTCGGGAAAATTAACCTCAGATCTAGTCACTGAATGATTCAAAAAGGTATTCATACAGACAGCCAGGAAGAGATCGATTTTGTGTCTAGACTCTTTGACGGGTCAAAAAGAGAAGATATTTATGAACATTGATAAAAACGATAAAGAAATAAAAGTTCTAGCTATACCAGCTGGAACAACTGGTCTTATACAACCACTTGGTGTATACACTTTCAGACCCTTGAAAATCTTTATAAAGTTTTTTTCAGATCTCATCCTTTTGTATGATTACAATATTGACTTGCTTTTGAGAAACTATCTTCTAAAAATTCAGTCGCTTATCCACAATCAGTTCTCTTCTCCTCGATTCATCAACATGCTTAAACATGCATGGTGGAAGAGTGGTTACATTTCAGATTAGCCTGGTCCTTTTGAAACACCCGTTGATTTTTGTTTCAAAAACACTGGTACAAACTGTATGTTGTGTGACGAAATCGCAATCATGAAATGCTCGTGGTGTACTGTATCATTGTGCATACAACACTTCTTTGCAGTAGAATTGAATAAAAATCTACCTAATTATTGTAATCAGTATAAGGAATAATAAAGAGTCATCATTGGTAACCAAAGAAACAACATCTTTCTATTGTTATAAAATACGTTATACATTTTTTCTTGCCAACCCCTAACTTATCGTTAGTTTAAGTTGAAATCATCAGTTAAAAATTATTATTTCTAATCCCTCGCTCACCTTGATGTGTTGAATTTTTATGTGTGTTCCGCTATATTGGATTCATTGTTTTAATTTCCAAAATCTGACAACGAATACGCAATCAGCAACCCAAAAACCCCCGTATATCAATTTTCATGCTTAACTTGTTGTCTTCAACGGCTCTAGTAATTTATTTTGAATAGCGGTTTTTCACCTCTAAAAGGGGGTTGTTTTAAGAAAAATACAAATATGGGTTAACTACACATGTTATGTAACATGCAAAAACTTTTTTTCGATTTATTTTCAAAGAATTTCAGAATTTTCAGAAAAAAAACTTACTATAAAAAACATAGTTCTAACCCTTAAAATATAGGGGACGCAACCCTGACTGTAAAAAATTTTTTAAATTATAAGTATTTTTTGATGGAAACAATTTTCATATAATTTTTTTTTTTAATATTGAGTTTAAAAGAAAATATTGCAGAACATGTGTTTTAAGGGTAAAAACTGAAGGGTAAATTTTACCTCTTAGGAACCGTTCTCCGCCGATAAAAGAAAACATGTGTTATTTTTTTTTGATTCTCTACCACTATGCAAAGTTTCATTAAAATCGGTGACTGACACTTGGGTAGGTTTACTTGTCATTAAGTATAAACAAACGTATAAGGATTTGTATAGCAAAATCAATACTAAAAATATATTACAATATTTTTGGAAATGATACAAGTGTTAATATGAAAAATTGTTTAGAAGGCAGAAATAATGATAATGAATACAGCGATGAAGACAGTGCAGAATATAGTGAGCTAGACGACACAGAAGAAAGTGGC
Organism: Copidosoma floridanum; assembly: GCF_036245765.1. Classification (NCBI taxonomy): domain Eukaryota; kingdom Metazoa; phylum Arthropoda; class Insecta; order Hymenoptera; family Encyrtidae; genus Copidosoma; species Copidosoma floridanum. Next base: position 18,479,792 of record NW_028321881.1, read on the forward strand.
GATGATCATGATTTATGATAGTGTGTAGTACAATAAAAGTAAAACAATTAGTATGTCACAAAGTTTACCTACTTTGTATACCAAACGCTACTTTGTTTTGTGATGATTCCATACGAAACTACTTATAATGCATTGAGCTTACATATTGTTCAATCATCTTTATAAATTTAAATTATGACACAAGTGTTTGAATACCACCTTTCTAAATGTATTAATGAAAATTTAAATACAACAATTTTCCATCGTTTATCTAAAGTAACTTGAAAAAGTTAGGGATCAAATATATTAAAAACCCCTCATTTTGTAAAATTAATGTATAATTTTAAATGTAATATGCAAATACGTAATCAGAAACCCTGAGAACCCCAGTATGTGAAAAAAACACATAATTTTCTGGTTTTGCAATCGCCAATTTGTGTCCGCCATTTTTAATTTTCAAAATCTGACTAAGATCTTGTAATGAGCAGTTTCCAGTGTAACCTCAAAGGAAAAAAAATCAGATATTCTGAGTTGAAATAGTGTAATTTATTTGACACCGAATCAATAAGAATTTCACTTTAGGAGTATGGTTTTGATTGTTTTTCTGATTTTTCAGGACACCATTTTGTGTCAACCTTTTTTAATTTTAAAGTTGGACAGTATATTTGTAATTTGTGATCTCGAAAATTATAAGACACAAAGTAAAAATAGTATAATTTGTTTGACACGAATTGAAGAAAAATAAATTAAATTTTAGGGGTAGTTTTGACTATTTTTCTGATTTTTGCGTTCGCCATTTTGTATCCACCATTATGAAATTTTAAAATTTACCGGTTAATTCATGATCAGTGATCTTCAAAATGATGGTAAAATAATCTAGACATATGTTATTTTATTAATGCTAATTAGACGCGAAATTCTCGGTAAGGGATGGTTTTATATCGTTTCACCCCTGTATGTAGTGAATTTACTCTGTAGGTCTTTTGATCAATATTGAGGTCCTAAGATTTAAGTTTACGCGCTTGATTAAATCCACCAATCAGTCACTAGTACGCCGAGTTTCAAGACAACCAATCGCAATGCGCCGCGTCTGTTTAGTTAGTCAATAGCTTTGTAAAGTAAGCAGCGGCTTGCTCTTTAGATGTAGCTGCGCGATGTAATTGCCAGTTTGCACTCGGTCATTTGCACGAGCACACACATACGCCTCTTTTTTAAGTTTTACACGTGCACTTCAACGATCAATTTACTGCCGTTCTTTATAACTCGATCACTCCTATTACTTCTCGTTTCAATTGTTCCGAATCTTTACCTCAGAAAAGTAAAGTGTTTGTATCAAAAATATCAATTTGGTGCTTCTATTTAATATATACGTTCAAGAGTGTTAAATACAAAATCAGTCTAATTTACTTAACATAGAAGTTCACTCCCACTCCAATACTCGACATTTTTGGCGCCCGAATAGGGACACGAATCGAGTAGTAACGTAAGTAGTGTGCCACGTGGTGTAACGGTCGAGTGCGTTTAGTATCACTGCCAAGTCGCTCTATCCGCCATATTGGAAGTCTCAACGACCATGCGAACGCCAAAACGACATCGAGGTCGTCTTGTTAAAGTGTGTGCTCATTAGAAAGTAAAGTGTATAGTGTCGTTACGCACCATTAATAGCGCGCAGCACGCGCAACAGCCTTTAGCCATTGTGACAACACATCCAGTTTAGTGTTTGCTATAAGTTTAATACGCTGGTTCACTTTACTTTTCGTAGGTGCTGTACTCATACGTACACACACATATAGAGCGCGGCTCTCTCATAGCCATTATATCCGCCATCTTTTGATCGACGATTCTCTTTACTTCCGTAGGTGCTGTACTCATACGTACCCACACATGCAGAGTGCGGCTCTCTCATAGCCATTATATCCGCCATCTTTTGATCGACGATTCTCCTTAGTTTACGTTGGTGTTTTACTCACATGTACACACACACATGGAGCGCAGCTCTCTCACAGACTGGATTTCGGCCATTTTGTGACTTAGTTCTTTCTTTCTAGTACGTTATTTCTTCGCCTACGGTGAAGTAATAGCTTACCATAGCTATAATTGCTGCAGGCAGACCACGCCTGCCCCACTAGCTAATCAATCCTACCAGCCAGTCTACCTCGCCTGCTTGAGCTGCAGGCCCTCTACACCTGTAGCAGGCCATCCACGCCTGCTCCACCAGACAGTCTACGTCGCCTGCTTAAGCTGCAGGCCCTCTACACCTGTAGCAGGTCATATACGCCTGCTCCACCAGCCAGTCTACGTCGCCTGCTTGAACTGCAGGCCCTCTACACCTGTAGCAGGCCATCTACGCTTGCTCCACCAGCCAGTCTACGTCGCCTGCTTAAGCTGCAGGCCCTCTACACCTGTAGCAGGTTGTCCACGCCTGCTCCACCATTCAGTCTACGTCGCCTGCTTGAGTTGCAGGCCCTCTACACCTTAGCAGACCATACACGTCTGCCCCAGCTGCTGTCCACATCGGTGCCTGCTAGTACAGCAAGCCATTCTCGACGCACGCTCTTGCACTTTTTCTGCGGACTACTTATGTCTGCTGCCGGAGCTACAGTATAGAATTCTTGTGCTAGTAGAGACTTTAAGTTTTAGATTAAGATCTTAGTTTTAGTTTTTAAGTTTCTCGTTCGAAAATCAGTGTGTCGTTTACGAATATGGAGGATCTTTATACCACACAGACTAAATTGCACAAAAGGATTAGCAATTGCTTTGAAAACTTTAAGAAATCAAGTAGTAAAAGGATGTCTCGTGGTAAAGCAGAAGCTATGGTACTGGCTTCGAAAGATTATTTAGAAAGACTTCGTAAAAATCATCAAGACATTCTTTCACTTACTGATTTAGATTATAAGCATTTATATTATACTAGTGAACTTTTTGATATGACTGAGGACGTGTACTATTTAGTAAAGGGAGATTTTGCCGAGTACATTAGATGTCTCCATTTTGAAAACCCCCCGCCCGCTCCGAACCCAAATCCCACTTTGGTAGTTCCGCCCATTAGTAATTCTTACCTCTCAAGAATCGAACTCCCTAAGTTTACTGGTAAATATTCTGATTAGGAGAATTTTTGGGATACCTTTAGGTCTTTAGTGCATCGTTAGGAAGACAACGATAATATTATTAAATTCCATCAATTACGTACTCATTTAGGTGGTGAGGCCTTAGACTTAATCAAATCCATTCGTTTAACAGAAGATCAATACTCTACAGCTTGGCAAACTCTCATCGAATATTATGATAGTCATCGTCATATAGTTAATAGCTATTAGTTTTAGTATTATGAATTGTAAGGCTATGAAATCTGAGTCTGGTACCGAGCTTAAACGGATTTATAAAGAAATGTTGAATCCTATGGATTCACTTCAAGCTATGGGCCGTGACTTAGGAAGTAGCGATCTTTATATTGCTCTAGTAGTTAGTAGGTTTGATGCTTCAACAAATAAAGATTGGCAAAAGTTTGTCGGTAGTGAGTCCCAACCTCCTACTCTAACGTAATTAAGGCAGTTCTTAAATTCTCAAATCATAATATTAGAGGCTTGCAAGAATTTATCAATTAAACCTCAACTTAGCAAAGTTAGTAGTAAATTACCTATTGTAGCTTCTCATCAGTCAAACCTCGATAGTGAATTAGTAGCTAGCAATGTTACTTCGCAAAGTCCTCAAAAGTGTGTAGCTTGTCAAGGAGATCATTTTCTTGGTAAATGTGAGTCATTCAAGACCTTTTCACTAGATTCTAGAAGAGATTTAGTTAGTCGACAACGGTTGTGTTTTAACTGTCTGGGTAATCATTTGATTAAAAATTGCAAATCCAAGGGCACTTGCTTAACCTGTAAAAGGAAACATCATACACTGTTGCATATTTCCAAACCCCAGCAGGTTGAATCTTCTGAGGCTTCTCAAGTCATTGATTCTCATGCACTTTCGTCTCAACATTGTGAAGTACCTCAAGCCGTCCATCATAGTAAAGATTCTCTCTCTAGAGGTATTGGTGTGCTATTGACCACTGTTCGTCTCTATGTCCTGGGCCCCACAGGTATTAGATTGATGGTAAGGGCTTTGGTTGATCAATGCTCCTAGTGTTGAATAGTTTATGATGCTCTATGTACATTGTTAAAACTTAAGCGTCAATGTTTAAATATCCCAATTAGTGGTTCTGGTGGTACTTTAGTTGCTATAGCTAGGAGTGTGGTTGAATTTACTATTTCGCCTAGGTTTCCTTTGGAGATTAAGCTGTCCGTCACTGCTTAAGTACTATCTCGGGTTTCTTCATACTTGGAGCTGATAAGCATGCTCAAATAGTCGAAGGTTCAGTCCGGAAGGGCAAACTTAATGAGCCTATTGCTACTCGTACTTGATTAGGGTGGATTATCTCAGGTTCTATGGGTTTCGAGGAAGCAACTAGTGGTAGTGCAGTTTCTTTGCATTGCGCTGAAGAGGATCAACTTATTCCCTTGTTGTTGAAGCGTTCTTGGGAAATAGAGGAACTCCCTGCTGACCCAAATTCTCTTTGGACAGGGGATGAAAGAGCTTGTGACCAACATTTTATTGACACCCGTTACAGAGATAGCACTGGTAGATGTGTAGTTAGACTTCCATTTAAGACTGATCCGAAACCTTTAGTTAAAGAACGTGATCCAAGACTCTGTCTATCACTATGCAGAAAAATTTAAAGCGTAGATTTCATAATAACTCAGCATTGTTTGATGCTTATAGTTTGTTCATGCATGAGTATGTATATCGATCTTAATCATATGGTGGAGTTAAAACTCGATGAGACCAATGATTGTTGGTTCTTACCCCACCATGGAGTAATTAAACTTGCAAGTACAACTACGAAACTCCGTACCGTGTTTAATGGATCAGCTAAATTCAAAGCGGGCATCTCTCTGAATGATTTACTCCATGTTGGGCCCAATTTGTTATGTAATCTTTTTGATCTTATCACTTCTTGGAGATCTTACAAGTTTGTTTTTTTGTCTGATATAGAAAAGATGTTTTGTCAGGTTTGTGTAGATGAGATTGATCAGAAACATCAGTGTATCTTTTGGCGCTTCTCTAGCTTAGAACCCGTTTTAGCTTATCAATTAAAAACCGTGACTAATGGACTAGTTTTTTCTCCGTACTTAGCTTGTAGAGTGATCAAGCGGTTGGCTAGTGATTACAAATTTGAGTTCCCTTTAGCTTATCTTATTTTGATGAAAGAAATTTATATGGACGATGTTTTGTCAGGAGCTCATAGATTAAGTGACGCAGTTGAGAAACGAGATCAGCTCTTAAAGGTTATGTCATTGGGTGGTTCTTTCCTTAGGAAGTGGTCTTCGAACGATCCAGATGTTTTGGTTGGTTTGCCCAGTACACTTTTAAGATCTTCGCCCATTATTCCATTGAATGAAGGTGATTCCTCGGTAGAAGTGCTCGGCATCGTCTGGTATCCTAAAGAAGATGTTTCTAGTTTTAAAGTTAAATTTCCATTAGTACCGACGTCATGGACCAAAAGAGCTGTACTCTCCCATATAGCTAGATTATACGACCCACTTGGTTGGTTAGGATCTGTCGTTATTTTTGCTAAAATTTTCATGCAATCTCTGTGGCTTCTTAAATTAGAATGGGATTCATTGATACCAGAGAACTTACTGTCAGATTGGCTTCGTTGGTTTCAAGAAATCCAATTATTGAATCAAATTAAAATTCCTCGTTGGACTCAATTTTTACCAGTTGTTCAATCTATAGAGCTGCATGGTTACGCTGATGCTTTTAAACTAACCTATGCAGCTGTCTTATATCTGCGTGTTGTTGTTAATCAAGAAGTTTATGTTTCACTTTCATCGGCTCAAACGAAAGTAGCCCCTCTTACAACATTAAGTGTTCCGAAGCTCGAACTTTGCGCTGCCCAATTGTTATCAAAATTAGTACACCATTACAGTCAAAGTCAGGATCACAGAGTAGATGCAGTCCATCTGTGGTCTCATTCAAAAGACGTGTTGTATTGGTTAAGTTCTCAGCCGTCTCGTTGGCCTACTTTCGTAGCTAATCGTTGTAGTCATATCAAACAGTTAGTTCCTACAGCTACGTGGCACCATGTTTCAGGCAAGAGCAATCCTGCTGACATAGCCTCTAGAGGCGTTTGTCCCGCTCAGTCACTGGAGCATTCGTTGTGGTTCCAAGGACCTCTTGAGATTCATCAGCTATCCACAGAGTATCCTGTTTTTACTTCAAATAAAAATTATGAAGTTTCTAGCGAAGCTTCTGATGCTGTCTCTCATCATCAAAGTGCTAAACCTGAAACTTGGGATCTTTATCATCGATATTCAACTCTAGAAAAGCTTTTAATAATTACTGCTTATTGCCTTAGATTTATTTATAAGCTATATGTTCGCATCTTCAATAAGTCTCAATTAGATTTTTTTAATTTAACCGTCATAATAAATAGTTTTAGTGCGTGCCCTACTGTTTCTAAACTTTATAATGCTAAACTCCTGATGGTTCATTTGCATCAATTGATTTATTTTACAGCTGAATTTCATTTGCTCAATTGAGTCATTCATTCTGTTAATAAAGTTAAGTTCAAACTTCCGTCAAATAGTTCGATGATCCCGTTAAAACCGTTAGTCAAGAATCAACTCATTAGAGTGGTGGGTCGTTTGAGTAATTCGTTGCTGCCATTTGAAACAAAGCATCCTTTAGTGTTGGCGGCTCGCGATCACTTTACTGAATTGGTCATAAACTATGCTCATAAGATCACCTTGCATGGCAGTCCTCAACTTACTTTAAGTACTATTCGTCGGGAGTTTTGGATTATCAGGGGACGACAGAGGATTCGTTCAGCTTTTGTAAATTGTATCACTTGTAGACAGTACTCTGGTTCTATCTTAACTCAACAAATGGCGGATTTACCTAGTGCTCTAGTTCAACCTGTACCCGCATTTTTAAAGACTGGAGTGGATTATGCCAGTCCATTTTTAGTTAAGTTATCTAGGTCTAGAGGTAGAGGTACTACCAAAGGTTACGTAGCCTTTTTCACTTGTATGTGTACCAGGGCTGTTCATTTAGAAATCGTAGAAGATTATAGTTCTGACGCCTTTATTGCTGCCTTCCAGCATTTCATTTCTCGTCGAGGCCATTGCTCCGATCTGTATAGTGATCGTGGTACTAATTTTGTGGGTGCTGATATTGAATTGCGTAGAAGGTGGTACGAATTTAAGGAGTCTAAATCTTTTCAGTATCAAATGAGTTCCTTGAAAACTCAATGGCATTTTAACCCTCCCGCTGCTCCGAACTTTGGTGGAGTCTGGGAATCAGTTGTAAAGTTGATGAAGCATCATCTCCGGCGAGTAGTTTGTAAAGATTTTAACGTTTGTCGAATACTCCACATTGCTTTGTACAGTCAAAGTTTGTATGAATTCGCGACCTCTATCTCCTTTAAGAGATGATCCTAGTGATTTAGACGTTTTGACCCCTGCCCATCTGCTTAATCTCAAGCCAGTGACGCTGCTACCGGAGCTAGATTATACTGATGTTAAAATTTCATGTTTGCAACGTTGGAAGTTAATAACTCAACTTTCTCAGCAATTTTGGCGTCGTTGGCATCAGGAGTACCTTACGAATTTGCAAAGTAGATCTAAATGGTATCATCCACAGAGATCATTAGAGGTAGGCGATTTGGTTTTGATTAAAGACGAGAATACTCCTCCTAGTTGTTGGGTGTTAGCTCGAGTTGAGGAAACTTTTCCAGGTCCTGATCTATTAATTTGTACTGATCGAGTTCGCACTGCTACCTCTAACTTTGTCCGACAAATTTTCAAACTTGTCCTTTTACGGATGAATGAGGATTTGTAGTTAGATTATTAATCTTCCTTCTCCTCTCGTCGAAGCAAGCGAGAGGGAATGTTCAATATTGAGATCCTAAGATTTAAGTTTACGCACTTGATTAAATCTACCAATCAGTCACTAGTACGCCGAGTTTCAAGACAACCAATCGCAATGCGCCGCGTCTCTTTAGTTAGTCAATAGCTTTGTAAAGTAAGCAGCGGCTTGCTCTTCAGATGTAGCTGCGCGACGTAATAGCCAGTTCGTACTCGGTCGTTGAGCAAGGTGCTCGCACCTTTGCACGAGCACACACATACGCCTCTTTTCAAAGTTTTATACGTGCACTTCAACGATCAATTTACTGCCGTTCTTAATAACTCGATTACTCTTATTACTTCTTGTTTCGATTGTTCCGAATCTTTACCTCAGAAAAGTGAAGTGTTTGTATCAAAAATATTAATTTGGTGCTTGAATTCAATAAATACGTTTAAGAGTGTTAAATACAAAATCAGTCTAATTTACTTAACATAGAAGTATACTCCCGCTCCGATACTCGACATCTTTTTTTATTAGCATCGGACCATTGCTGTTCAATTGTAACATTGATTGACACTTGTAATTCTTATTTCAAGAAAATATACTTACTCAGGTATCAGATTTCATATTTTTTCCGTCTTAAGGGTGGTTTCAACAACCCCTCAAACTTTTTTTTTAGTTCGGACCATTTTTCCCGTATTCTGTATGGTTTAACGTATAAACTCCAAAAAAAATTATTTAAATGGTGTAATCACAGCCAGTGCTATTTTAGTTTTACACAAAAAAGTCCGTTTCGTCACACTGTGCGGCGCTTACCAACAGTGCGTTCTTTTTCTTACGCACATAAAACCTTGAACAGATAGTCCTTTATAACCTCATGCGCTTACTATCTACGCGATTGTTGTTTCAATTATATTAAATCTTGAGTAGCTAATCCCTAACAGCCTGACGTGCTTACGCTCAGTGCAATATTTTATCTAAATTAAATGCCAAACAATTCATCTTTCATACTTTGACGCACTTACTGCCAGCTCGTTTATTTTTTAATCAGAATGGAATACTGATAAGCTCATTTTTTACAACTAGACACGCTTACTTTTAGCTTTTTTTTTTTTTTTTTTTTTTTTTTTTTTTTTTTTTTTTTTTTTTTTTTTCATTATTTTATTAAAATAAAATTCTAAGCAGCTAATCCGCTAATCCTTTTTATTTCGGCGTGTTTACCACCAGCCTGTATATATTTTTAATTTAAAAAATGTTACATTCAAGCACCTGTACATTTGGGAAAATTCAAAAAAGTTTAAGTACTTCAACGGCAGTTGAAGTACTAATTACTGTATACTCTAATTCTAACGCATCTTTTTTGCATAGTATGCGCTGGAAGCAGTAGTTATGCGCTACTACAAGCTCATTCACGCACAGTGTCGATAACCAACGCGTCTAACTTTGGAGGAATACAGGGAAATGGTGCGGTTATTTTACAAGGGTGGTAGAAACCTTGAACAAGCTCTACGCATACGATTGTATGAGGTACGTTGACCAAATCGTCACTATCTTGATCCAGCTACCATAGCTTTAGTTTATCGGCAGTTCATCGAGACAGGTAGCGTTTTGCCACTTCGTGTGGATGCTGATCGCGGACGCCCACGTGAAGTCTTGCTTCCTGCAGTGGAAAAGTGCATTAAAGAGCTGTGTGTCGAGGACCTAACCAACTCTATTCGCGGTGTCGCTCGTTAGGTTGGAGTATCTCTTGGCTGTGTCCAAACTGTGATTAGTGATATCGGAAAATATCCATATCCTTACCGCAGCGTACAGGAGTTGCTGCTACGTGATTATGAGCCCCGTGTCAATTTTTGTGCAGGATTATTAGCTCAAGTGCACGCCGATGCGAATTTTTTGAATAAAATTTTGTGGTCCGACAAATGCACATTTACTAAAAATGGAATGCTAAATCAACAAAATCAATTTTACTAGGCTCATGAAAATTTGAGACTAACACGTCCCACAATATTTTAATTTTGTTGGCGTATTAACGTTTGGGGTGGCATTATCGGTGATCGACTTGTAAGTGTTAAGTAACTATTAAATTATTAGAAATAAATTGTGGAGTCACTTTTTTGTAACATACTCTACGTCGGAGACTTTTTTTATTATGCTACTGCTAGTTAAAATATTTTTTTAAGGCATGGCTTTAATTTCGTTAAGTCTGTTTCTTTATGATACTGTAAATTAGATGTTTCACATTTTTCTTTTAGCCTACTAGAAAATTAAATTAAAATATATTTTAGAATTTTCACGAAATTTAACAAAAACTGATATGAAGGCTTTCGGGATAACGGCCTTATAAACATTTTGGGACAATTTTAAGTGAATTTTTAATAACTTTTTTATCCGTCGTGATTTCCTCTTTAACACATGTACGCTAGCGCTAGACTACATCCCACAATCTTTGAGTGCATGTCATTTATTAAGCTTCATATCTCCCAACTTAAAAATTTACGTGTCTTTAGTTGATCAGCTAAGCTTTTGACTAATGCAAGTTAAAAAAAAGTTAGGTGTGGTCTTAGGACACCCGGCACAAGTGAAACTTCCAACTCAAATGTTATTAAACTCGGTATAAAAAAAACTGAGAAAATTAGAGTACACCTATTTTCAATAGATCTTTAAGAATTCCATATTAAAATGGTAAAAAATTTCAATATTATTACGTATTCCAGCTTGCACGTGCATATAGTACATTTACTTCAATATTAATATTGAAATTCACTCGTGCTTAACTAATTTCTACTAATCTCAAAGTTAATAAAAAGAGTATAGGTTTTGGTCACGTGACAATTTTTCTTATAACACATTATAGAGAACAGAAAATAAATCAATTTATAGGTAGGATATGAAGGCTGTAGCTTTGCCTTTTGGATACGACTTGTTATTTTTAGGATTATAATGACTATTTGTATGAATCCGTGTTACATATTTTTGCACCTCAATACTTTTTTTCTAAACGTGAAATTATTTTTGGCCTATCCGGCTTCCTTTTCGAGATACGACTGTTTGTCTAATTTTAGGAGGTTATGTTGCAACAAAAATTTTCCGAAGATTTTTTCAACTTCCGTATAAATTTCCCAAACATGCCATACTAAATAAAAAATTTTTTGACCTATTTTTTTAAGATACAGTCGAAAAATAAAAAATTGAGGTTATGTTTGTTCATAGTCTAACCCCTCTCTATTTATGCACCTCGATCATGTAGATCCTCTGTAGGGAACCTGTAGAACATTGTTTACCTGATAGTACCTTAGCTGTAAGAGAGGCCCAGTTGAGCCCACATTACAGCCACGTTACGATTTCCACCATGCAGAGGTAGGTATACCTACTACCGACAGGGTGGCACAGCGGTAGAGTTACAGTCTCTTCAATACGAAAATTTAAGCAGAGTTGGTCACGGTTGGTAGTCGGATGAGTGACCGCTCGACTATGAATCCGTTCGCATGCACTGGTGATTTTTCGGATCGATTGACTGTCTACTTTATGTATAGAGACAGAGAAAAGCCATATCATTTATACAGATAGAGTAATTGCGGCACAATATAGTTCGCATGCGAGAGGGAGGGAGAGAGAAGAAGGGAGATAGACAAAACACATCCCCTGCCTGCGGCTCAGCTAGTATACGTACATATATACATCGATACATATGTGCATGGCTGCGCTCGCTCACTCGCTCGCTCACTTGTTTCATGGGTTAACTCCTTGTATAAGACGTGCCTAAGGAAGTTTTACTTACAAAAAAAAGGACTTAGAGAAAAAAACAGAACAAACTTGAAAATTGATTAAGGCAAGAAAAAAAATTTTTAACGTATAACGTGACTGCACTACCTGAATGAGCCGGTGAAAATCTATCTATTCATGTATTTTCATTGTTATTTTAACTTTTTTCCATCCGTTGGAAACAAATTGAAAAGAACGCTTTAGATGTAAAAAAGGCGCCACGCACGCCATGTGTTCTGCTTGGCTTGACGTGCCCTACAGTGTTTCTAAAAATTTTTATAGTATTGTTACGTAGGATAGATATCGGTAAGAAGGTGCTTCGCGAGAATGATCAACACTTATTATTTCAAGGACCTTTATTCAAAATACCCTAATCATAAGCAAGATAGCGCGTGTGTTCCCTTCAAAGGCTAGTCGTGTACTCCCCCAATAGACTCTCTCCTTGCTCGCGCTCCCCTTCCCTTGGCCCTAGGGCCCCTCGATATGAGGTTTGAGGAGAGAGATCGTAGAGTCTCACCTATGCTATCGTACGTTACACGTCCGAGGCCGCGACGTCGTTGTCCTCGACGACGCTGACTTTATAATTTATATAGTTTTGAGTCTGTATACTTGTTTGTAACTTTATGTATGTGTGTATGGTATCCTGTTGTTTGTGTTGTTTATGCAGTTTGGTTTTTTTTTTTTTTTTTTTTTTTTTTTTTTTTTTTTTTTTTTTTACACTCATTCTTCCAGTCAATTATAAGGAACCGCTGTTTCTTTACGTTAATATTTTTGCTTTTTCAATTATTCAATTTCCTCTCATCGTGTATCGAGTGTATAACAATATTGTTTGTGTATGTGCTTTGCCTTCTATTACAATTATGTACAAAATTGCCGTGAGGTGGGCATTTCCTTAATACTACTTTACATTAGGTGATGTTTCACAATATAGTTTCCATTTTAACTTTTGCATGTGTTTAATTACAAAAAAAATTCCGTACAAACTTCTTATTATAGTATTCAAGTGAACAAAAAAAAATCTTTTTGGATCTTGTCCTCCGAACTGCGCCCCCCGATACAGTCGAGCGAATCCTTGCGCTCCCTTTCGTCCACATTCTTATCATCATTATTATTAATATTGTAGCTACAATTACGTTTTTTTGTTTCACTTTATTTTGTTTAATTTTTTTTCAATAGACTTTAACATAACTCTCTCGCTGTTACATATTTTGGGAAGAAAAAAAAATTCTTTACAAGTATCGTCCTACGGACTGCGCCTCCCGATACAGTCGAGCGACTCCCAGCGCTCACCCTCTATCCCTTATTACTATTATTATTGTTATTATCAACCTTATTACTATTATAGTTATAGCTACAATCCTCATATATGTGTTTTTTTTTTATTTTTTTATTTTTTTATAGAAACTTAAAACAAATTTTTCGATGTTACATATTTCGGAAATAGAAAAATTCTTTCTTAGTGTCGTCCTACGGACTGCGCCCTCTGATATAGTCGAGCGACTCCCGACGCTCATACTCGTTGTCTCGCGAATTTTAATTTTGTGTCATGGCCAACGGGAATTCTAGTATTCGTATGGAGTGTGGTAAATACTTGTCGTAACACTATTTACATCCCATCGACAGGTATTTATTATAGTGTATTACCGTATGTACCTTACCCTTTCTCTTATATTCCCCCTTTATTTGGTTAGCGTTGAGCTGCGAGTGTGGCTCTCTCCTCACATATAAAGTATATAACAATGAACGTATCCTTTTATTATCTTGCTTTCCTTCTTGTACAAATGTTATTGCCTATTTATTACTTTTATTTATGTCGGTACTTTTTGTACGTTTCAAAATTTTCTATCGCAAATATGTTTTTTTTTGTCATTGCTTATTTTACATCGGCTCTACGTGTGCATATGAGTCGGTTACTGAGTATGTGAATGGTCGGTTATAGTATTGTGCGCCCTATCATGCCTACGGAGTCATCTAACATATTTGAGAAGACTGTATAGTCAGATAATTTGTATTTTGGTAGCGACGAGCTTGGAGGTATGAATTAAAAAGAATCGTTTTACGGCCGTGTATTCCGCATTTACATTTAGACCTGTATCGTACATTTTTATAGTGTTTTTTTTTATCTTTACATTTTCTGATACTATATTTTTTCTGCTACTCTTCCTCTCTATTTTCTAACATGATGAGGTTTAGCATACGGATTATATGAATATATCTCGTTTGCTTTTACTCTTAACGCCACGCCGTAGACGCATTTGCTGATTTCGTTCGTTGCTCTTTCGCTCATTTTCCCCTCAAAAACAAAACTTCTATTTTTTATTTTTTTTTTGTTCTCTTGGTCTCTGGAGAAAGTGCGCTTTCTAAGGTGTTTGGGCCGTTGTCTGAGTTTCCGAAGCTAAGCTTCGATACTGCTCATGTGACAACATGATTTTTCGCACCACAAGAATCTCTGTGTGCTGTCCTCATGGACGCAATACTGCAGGAGCAGCCTACGTGAACTAATGCACAATATCGTTGTGTAGGTAGTGGCTTTAATAATTACAAGCATTTTTGCTTTTTTTTGGTTTTTGTAGATCTCCATGCCTTCTTTTCAGTATCAACGCCACTGGTTGAACGAGGGTCGGCTGGTAACGTGGTATTGTTGTCCAGGAGGTGTTCCAGGATCCCACGAGGGCTTTCCAGCTGTCCTTTGACGACCAAGTCCTGAGGAAACACTGCCACACGCTGGGTGGGGTTGATTATTCCGTTTGAGGTGGATGGTCTGACGAACGGGCTGTTCGTTATTTTACCCATGGCAGTCCGTTCTATATCTCGTAACGATTATGTGTGACGTTCCAGGTGTATGGTTATTAGCATATCATGATGGTAGGAGTGGGATTGTTTCTCATGGAGAACAACAGAAGGAAGGAAGAAGAGAAGGTTCAATCTTTCATACTCAACGTGGGCTCGTGGGCCTTTTCAAAAAATAGTTTTATTTTTTCTGAAATTGCTCTATTTATTTTTTATCATTCCTCCATGCTCCTCTCTACCTAACAATGATTGCTAAAAATTTTTTTTTTACAATAATGAAGTCAATCGGGTATTTAAGAATAAAATTATTTTAATTTACAAGTATATGTCAGCCTATACGTATGTTTTTTCCTTTTTATTTGTCTTTACCATCCATAATTTGTACATTTGGCCTGTGAGTTAATTCTACACCTATCGAGTACGTCTACTCACTAGAGAGTGCCACACGAGCCCCTCATTCGCTTTGCTTTTTCTCCATTTACATTATATCAAATTGCAACTGATTAATTTTATTAATGCTTTGTTCATGCGTACCTCCCTATAATAGTTGTTTTTTTTGCTTGCAAATTTAAGTCTAACGTATGTGAATATCTAGTTCGCGGCGCGTCCGGGGGCCGCGAAAAAAAGTTTTATCGTAAACCTAATTAATCCCCCTCTTCTTGTCATATTTTCGCGCTGCATCCGGGGGCCGCGAAAATTTTACGTACGATCAGATGTTTAAGGAGGTTCTTTTGTGTGCTTCACCCTGTTAGCATTCTCTGGTGGTACCTTTACCATACATGTTTCGTTGATCTTATCTACGTGCGACACTCTTATTTCGTCGCCCCTCTGAAATTTGACGTTCTTGTTCATATAGTCAATGCCTGTTATTTCGTACGGGCCCTCGTATTGTGAGTCATATTTATTCTTCGATGGCTCTTTCAGCACGTAGACCATTTCTCCCTCCAAGAAATACCTTGTATTTAGTTTGCGGTCATAGTAATACTTTGATCGGTATTTAGCCTGAACTTGGTTCATTGCTTCGATGGTTCTCATCTCTGTCAGGGTCTCAACTAACTCTTTGAAATATTCATCCGAAGTTTGGCCCGTAGGTGGCAGTCTGATACTAGATGGTGTTCTAGCTCTTTGTCCGAAAACTAATTCGTGCGGTGAGTATTCCGTACTTTGATGGTCCGTTGAGTTGTATAAGTGCATGCACATCGGTAAATGTTCGTCCCAGTAATCATTTTGTTCTACATATGCCTTGATGTATTTCGTGAGAGTATGGTGCATTCTTTTGATGGCACCGTTTGTTTGTGGGTGGAACGCTGTGCTGCCCATTTCGTCTATCTTAAATAGCCTTGCAAGTTCATCCATACTTCTATTCATAAAGTGTGTGCCTTGGTCCAATAATAAATGTTCCGGCAGCCCAAAGTACGCTATAAACTTATCTGTTATCGCTCTTACCGTTTCTTCGGCTGTTGCTCTCTTCACAGGTGCGAGAACTATAAATTTTGTAAGCCAGTCTTGTATAGATAAAAAAAGTGTATACTTATTTGCTGAGGGTTTACTGATGGGCCCATAGAAGTCGATAGAGATTTTTTCGAACGGTCTACTCGGTGTGTCGGTGATGAGCATGGCTTGCTTCGTTTGAATTCGGACGAGTTTTTTCGTCTGGCATGATGTACATCCCAGGATGACTTGTCTTACATCTGGGCGCATGTTTATCCAATAGTAGTCTTTGGCGATTCTGTTATATGTCTTATTCATTCCCCTATGTCCACCTATTGCTGCTTCGTAGTATTCTCTAATAATTTTAAATCTTTGATTTGCTGGTGGGATTACCAGAGTTCGTTTAGAGTACTGCTGCTAGTCTAATATCTTTGAATATTTCCTCAAAGGTATCGACAAAGTATCCCCACTGGGTTCGATTGAGAATCGCTAGATCCCTAACAATAACAATCGTTTTTATTTCGTTTGCTACTACTACCTCTTGAAGGGCCTTAAAACACTTTTTAATGCTTGATTTAAGCGCCGTTTCTTCAAAATGTTGCTTCACATACATATGCATAATTTTTATTCTCCTTGTATTTATTATTTTAGTTTCTCATACTCTTTTCCCTTCGTTATTCATGCATGTTGGATTAATGTATCCCCTCTCGTGCATCGCATCTATGACCTCTGTGTTCGGTACTGCCTCTGCTATTGTCATGAACGCTAGATTGTCTAAGTACTTAAATGGGTGGCCCTCTTTTGGTGCCCATGGTGGCCTTGCCGTTGGTAGGCGTGTTCTGCACACTCTATATTTTTCTATCGATGGTGAGTGTATGACTGTGTCAGCTTCGTTCTCGCTCTCTGTTTTGCATAGCGCGTCTTTTAACTTTCTTTCTTCCTTTGCTGTACTTTCATTGCTGACATCGCCGCTGCTTGTTTGCTGTCTGTTCTCTCTCCGTTTTTTAGTGTGCTTACTTGTATCCACTGCACTTTCAGAAGTGTCTTGCTCCTTTTCTGAATGACTTTTGTCCTCCTTCCCTCGCTTGCCTCTGTCTACTCTTGTCTAGTTCGGACCCATGCTTACGCTCCTCGCTTCCTTCACTACTGCTACGGTCTTTTTGTGGCTCTGTCCCTGACTCATGCTCCGCATTTATCGCACTAGAGGCCTGTATGAGAGGCGTGTAATGTGCATTTTCACCTACACCTTCTAGATGTAAATGGCCAAATTCGCCGTCGGTCGTAGCAATGTAATGAGTGTAAATGTAGCTTCCATTGGTTAACGCGAAATGCACACAGATATTTCTCTTGAATTCTTGGAAAAACAAATAAGTACAATCGCTGTTCCCGTACATTGTTTGTGACTCCAAAATTTTTTTTGTTTCTTCAGGTTCTTGAGTTCATGTCGAGTTCGTATAACCATATAAGGCTGTGGAATAAGCAGTTTCCGGGTGGGTCGTACGGTATTTCCGATTTTTTTGTCAGGGTGCTACCAGATTTTGCGCAATCACAGGTTTCTCTTCGCATTTTGTCCTTTAAATAATCTAGCCATTTATCTGGGGGTGCAACTTCTGAGTGATCGTTGCGTTCGTCTCGTACCGCGTTCTCACTTTCCTCCAACTGGACCATGTTCACCCCGTCATGGGTGTTTTTGTTTTCGTCTGCTGACGTGTAACGCTGCTTTCTCTGTTGTTATTATCTCACTAGGTTCCCACATATCTATCCTCATTCTCGCTCTGCCTTCTACGTCTCGCTTTTTTAATGTCTATCATTACTAGAGCCCATAGTTCGTCGGACCTTCCCTCTAATAAATCGTGTATGTTCGGCTCTTCTTGTTCATTTGTTGAAAGTTCCTCCTTCACTTATTTTATGCTTTCTTCCTTTCCTTCTGTAGTGATTTCCTGTTCCTCTGTAATTACTTCCTGATTTTTGCTAGTAACGTTATGTAATGGTGTATCACAATTAGATATTATTATTTCTCTCGATGGATTCGTCGTCAGTTGTGTAGTTGAAAAGCGCGGTTTCTGTCTATGCAAAGTGTCAAGTTGTCGTTTGCGTGCCTTTCGTAATTTTTCAATTTTTCTCTTCGTGCTAGTATTGCTGGCGTACTTGTAGCAGTTATTCCCTTTCGAAGGCCTGGCTCTTTCTTAATGTAGCCCAGTTTTCCGTCTGCTGTCCCCTGAGAAATTAATTCTCCTTTTTCTGCAACATCTCGTACTTTTCCCTCGTTTTGATTCCTTAGTCCTTGCTGCAGTGGCGAATTGTTTTCGTTAGGCTCCTCTGATTCAGAGTTCGCATCGCCGTTTTCTTGACCTTCTGTACTCATATCTGAACCTTTTTTGCTATTCTCGCCACGATATCGTGTTTTTTTTCGTGTTATACCGTTCAAGTTTTCTGAGTCGGTGCCCTGGATTTTTATTTTCTTCAGGTTGCCTTGAATTCTTTTCTTACGAGTTGCCCGTACTTTAGTTATGCGCGCCGGTGGTCCGTCGCTATCGGCCGGTTCTTTATTCTCTTGTTCGTCTGCTACCTGGTAGAGCTCTTGGCGTGGCCATATGAGATTCACTTCCCCCTCTTTTAGTATTGGGTTTCACGATAATGCGTCTGGTGGACCGTTGTTTACGCCCGGGTGGTATATAACTTCGAAATCATATCCTCTCAGTTCCGCTTTAAGCCTGTTAAAACGAATGTCCAGTTTTTTAGATGAGTGAAAGTGCTTCAGTGGCTCGTGGTCTGTAATCAACGTAAATTTGCACCCGTATAAATATAGTCTGAATTGCTCCTTTGCAAATACGATCGCAAATAGCTCTTTGCCGTATGTCGGGTAGCGAAGTTCACTCCATTTAAGGCAGCGAGACGCGTACTCACACGGTCTATCTTTTTCGATCTCTCCTTGACTAAGGATCGCTCCAATCGCGTAATCTGACGCGTCTGTCGTGAAAATAAAGGGTTTTTCTAAGTCTGGGGCAACGAGCACTAGTCCGCTACACAGTATTTCGATAAGAGTTTTGAATGCGTTATTTTCGCTGTCACTCCACGTAAATTTTGTACCCCTCTTTAATAGCATAGATAGGGGTCGGGCGAACTTCGCATAGCCTTCTATGAATCGCCTATAATATCCGGAAAATCCTAAAAATTGTTTCACCTTTTTTGCGTTTGTCAAACGTATGTATTTTTTTGGCTGCTTCGATCTTCTTAGGATCGGTCTTTATTTGTCCATTACCTATGATACGGCCCAACACCTTTGCTTCCCTCTTCAAAAATTGGCACTTCTTGGGTTCGACTGTCAAGTTTGCGTCTGCTAATCGTTTCAATAATTAAGTAAATCGCTCCCCATATTCTTTAAGATTGGTTGCAAAAACCATTATGTCATCAAGATACACTTCGACCTCATGACCTTGCAAGCCTGCGAGTGCTGGCGCTATTGCCCTTAAAAATGTGTTCGGCGAGTTTTTACACCCCATGGGCATTCTTCTATATTAGTAATGCCCGTCCGGCCCCGAAAATGCCGTTTTGTGCACGTCATCTTTGTGCACTTCAATTTTAAAAAAGGAAATTAAAACAACAAACCAGGGGGTTTTAATGGGTCATGGGACCCACGGTAAGAACGAAGTTCTTTAAACATGAGATGGGTATAGATACAATTTCTCAGGTAAGAAGGGGGTCGCCAGACCCACAGGAAGAACGAAGCTCTGTAAACGTCAGTACTGCATTCATGTTGTTTACTAAAACAAAAACTTGAAAAACGAATGAAAAAAAAAAGAAAACAATAAGTAGTTTAGTACTCACGATGTTCGAACTTCGTGAGAACGTCGTGCATAAATACAGTACTCACGAATTTCAACCATTGTGAGTAGTAAAATATTTTTTTTTTATCCGTTTATTAAGTTTTTGTTTTAGTAAGCAACATGAAAGCAGTACTGACGTTTACAGAGCTTCGTTCTTCCTGTGGGTCTGGCGACCCCCTTGTTACCTGAGAAATCGTGTCTATACCCATCTCATGTTTAAAGAACTTCGTTCTTACCGTGGGTCCCAAGACCCATTGATGCCCCCTGGTTTGTTGTTTTAATTTCCTTTATAATTTTTTCATTTGTTTTTTTTTCTTTTAATTTCTTGTTTTTATTTTTTCTTCATTTCTTGTTGAATTCTTTTTTTTCATTTCTTGTTTTATTTTTTTTCATATTTTATTTTATTGCATTTTTTACATTTTTTTGTATTTCTTTTATTTAATTTCTTTTTTTATTTGTATATTTAATCTTTATTTTCATTCCCTTTTTTATTTCAATTTTTTTTCATTCCGTTGTATTTATTCATGTGTTTTATTCATGAATTTTATTTTGTGTTATATTTATATTTCATTTTATCAATTAAAAAAATTTTTTTTTCACTTATTTTTTTGCGATTTTATAGCCCATTAATACAATTTTTGTTTTATTTTTATATAATTACTCAATGACATTGTGCCATTATTTAATTATCAAATTAAAAATAAGTGCTCAGAAAAACCATTAAAATGATATGAAACTTGAAATATATTTATATAATGATCTTACATAATTCATTTATAATTGATTGAATAAATTACTTTATTTACGTAATTCTGTGATAATGCAACATAATTTGTTTGTCGAATTCGAAATAAGCGCCTTTAAGAACTATTGATACGTTCTTCAACTCTATTCTACATGTTTATTTTAATTTTTTTTTTTTTTTAGAAAACAAATACATAATTTATAAAACAAATGCATAATTGAATGTTTTATCAGTAAATACATATGAAAATGGAATGTTATAGTTACGAACCACACCACAAGTACAAGAAACCGAGTTTCTATAGTCGGCAGCGTCGTAGCAAAGTGGGTAAGGTACTGGACTCATATGCAGGAGGTCGAGGGTTCAAATCTCTTTATTGGAAAATGTTTTTTTTTTCTTTTTTTTTTTTTTTAAAATTGTAAAAGAAAAAAATTTAATGTGAAATAAAAATTACTGTGGGAAAATAAAATAAAACTTCGTTTAAAAATTAATTGCTTGGGAGTGTGACGGGAAATGGTGGGTAAAGGTGTGCAGAAGAGTAACACGGCACATTTGGCAGATATACATATATAGTGGGGAAAGGGGAAGCGTATAGAGAATAGTCAATGAGGGGGGCGGGGTAAGGGGGGAAACTTGAGAGGAAAAGTAAAACACTTTCGTTTGAAAAAAAAAAATCTGTCGGTTTTAAAATTCCAGCCCCCCAAGTAATGCGACATAAAGAACGTCGTTTTAAAAATCGTGACTTGAGATCGACTACTGTAATGTAGCGTGCAGATGCTAGGTTTTCTAAAATATTACTTTGAAATGGTAATGGATAGCACGATCCCACCGTGACTTCGTTAAGCAGACGAAAATCTGCGAGGACCCTTACTCTTTTTTCGTTGTTTGGCCCCGGTTGTTTTGCTACTATCCAAGTGTTTGAGCTGTACGGGGAGGTAGATTGTTCCACTATCCTTTGCTCTAGCATTTTCTCTAGTTCTGTTTTCATTTGGTCTCTGATCGACGGTAGGTATCTATACCTCTTTGTAACTATTGGTTTATCTGTTGTCGTCTTTATTCGGTGTTTGACAAGATGCGTTGCGTTTAGAGGTTCTTCGTCAAGGCCGAATACGTAAGAGTTTGACTCAATCAGTCTTCTCACATGCTCTATTTCTTCATCGTTGCAACCGGCTGTGTCTACGAGTTGCATTATTCTATCCACCCGTTTCCAGCCATTTTCTGCTTTATTTCTACCATTTTTTACTCGCACATAAATAATTTGTTTCGATCTTGCAGAAATTTTAAAACACTTCGGCTTTAACAGTGGTTTCTCTACATCTTTTAATTTAATCATATTCTCTACGGCGCGTATCTGGCCCCGATATCGCTTAAAAGTATCCCACCCTATGATTCTTTCCGCGTCAATAGGAAATTCATGGGGGACAACATGTAATGTGCACTCCAGCCCTTGTAGCTGAGCCTGTACTGTGCCCAATATTTTGCGTGCTCCTTGAGTCACGCCAATAATAGCCACTCGATACCTGCTATCTATTAGCATGTCTGTGCTAAGAAAATTTTCCTTTATAATCGAAATCTCTGCGCCTGTATCCGAATAAAAAGTCGCCTTTCCATTCTTTAACTGTGGTCCCCGTAACTGGACCCATGGTGGCATATGCCCTGTTCTTGCGAGTTTTATAGTTTTTCTGGGAAGCTGCTCTATTTTTTCGTCCTACTCTGAAAGCTTGGGTTCGTCATTCTCTATATATGTGTCCGACGCCTTTGTCCGAATACTCTTTTTGCGGGCTCTCCTCCCTCTTCTTGTGCATTTGCCCCCGCGTTGTCTAGGAGTATTTTCGCATTCTGCTTTATAACTTTTAATTTTTTTCTTCACTGCGTTAGTATTCGGACTGTTGTGCGTCTCCGCCTCCACTACTTCTTGCTCCACCAATTGCGGCTTCTCTCTTGCACCTTCTTCTTCGCCAGTCACGCTTTTTTCCGTTTCTCTCTCTCTTTGTAGTTTATGCTTGGCGTTTGGGGACCACGCCGAACATTCTGCGAGTTTAAAACAGCCGATCCGTCTCTCTTATTATCAGGGCCGTATTCGCCGCTTCTTTGCTGCGGTGGGCCCCTATTTTGTGGTGGCCCAGGTCTTACAAAGTTTCTTTTATAGCCGTCCCTACTGTCCTGATTTTTATTGTTGTGTCCATAACGGTTGAATGTTTTCCCGTTGTTGTTATTATAAGGGTCACCGTAGCCGCGGTTGGAGTAATAATTACTGCCCGTAGGATTGAAGTTATTGTACCTATTACTATAATCATTCCTATCATTATAATTGGTATTTCTATTGTTGTAATTTCTGTTTCCGTTCTTTCCAGTATTGTAATTGTTGTTTCTGTTGTAGTAGTTATCATTTCTGTTGTACGGCTTCGATGGGCCATTGTTATAGCCACTGTTATAATTGTTGTTATTATTGTAATTATTGTACTTATCATTTCTGCCCCCGAAATTATAGGCGTTTCTGTTGATATTGGTATTTTCTACAGGTTGGTTATACCCTTCGTTTCGCTGTTTCTCCTCTTCCTCTCTGTCTTGCTTACGTGAGCAGCAGTCTCTCGCATAGTGTCCCAGTCTCTGACAATAGTTGCAGTTTCCTTTTAGTTCCCTCCCGTTATCTCTTGACTTTTTCCTGTTTTATCAAAGCCATCAATCTTCGGCATTCCTCAACTGAGTGTTCGGTTCGGCCGTCGCAGTATATACAGCGTTTTTCACTAGCTGCTGCCCCTTGTGCCCCATTAGTAATCTCCGTTCTTTTTTCCTTCTTTGCTTGCTAGATTTACTCGTGGTACCATCTCGGTCGTCGTATTATGTGTAGGCAGTGCACTCACCGGTATTGCATGCCGCAAACTAAGGTCGCTCTCTATTTTCAGCGCCTCTATGATTGCTTCGCAGAGGGTCCTTGGATTCAAGCATGTGATCTTACATCTGTATGTTGGATGCAAGCCGTATGTGAATTGCTTGACTGCCTCTGCTTCTGCGCTTTCTTTTAGAACCTGCTTTTGAATCGGAAACAGGCTCGGATTCGAGTCATGCAGCATCGTTAGCCTATTGTACAGTCCTTGTACTCTTCCGCTGTAGTCCTCTATTGATTTTCGGCTTTGCCATCAGCGTGTCCACGTTGTTGATGCTGCCGTATCTCCTCGACAGTTCCCGAAGAAATTCCTGGACTGTCCCAAATTGAGTTAGTCTGGGCGCAAAATGTTCGGCCACTTTTCCTTTCAGTCTGCTCGCAAGCGTGCCGAGTAAAAATAGCTCGTTCTCCGGACCCACCATTTGCGCGGTCATCCTCACTATCCTTTCGAATAGCGGCAGATTGATTGGATCACCATCAAAAAACGGGATGCTGCTTGCCATATGACCGAGTGAGAGCAGAATGTTATGCTGCGTATTCTGTGGTCTGCGTGGGTGATTATAGCTGTTTGTCGCTTGTGTGTAGTCCGTGAATTGGGGTCTAGTGTGGTCTGTATCACCCCATATTCTATCCCTATTTGCCTCATAATCGACTTGGTTTGTATAGTTACCATTCGATTGTGGTATCGCTGTTGTGAACGCGACTTCCTTCCTCCTTTCCAGTTCATCGCTCATCTTTTTTATATTGTCCAGTAGCTGTTGATTGTGCAAGTCTCTTATCCTGATATTCCCAGGCTCTTTCTATTCGAAGCAAGTTGCAGCAAAATTTGGCCACCCTTGTCTCTCTGGCATGCCCCATTGTATCTCCAGCGTATTCGTTCTGTCTGCTCGAGCTTCGCATATTTCCTCGGTTCTTCTCACGCTTTGCTCGATGACTCGTTCACACGAAAGAAGACCGGCCCCTCTGTTCTCAAGTTCCATGTTTGTTTCTGTGTCGCGAAACATACCTTTGGGATGAATCTTTTTCGGTGATTTTTTTTTTTTTTTTTTCGGTGACTTCGGACGGTCTTTGTGACCGTTCAGTGTTGTACATCCGTTTTCTCCGCTTTCTTCGACTTTGCCCTAATCTCTGAAAACAGGCCCATTACTATCGCCTTAGTTTTCTCGTCTAGAGCGTCAAGTTTCTCACACCCCTCTGGTTCCAGCTCTAATTCCAACATCCGTTCCTTCATGTTTTCCTTTTGCTGTTTTTTACTGGGCCCTGGTCTGCACGTGTCGGTTATTATATTACCCAGGCCTTCGTTGTTGCTTTCTGACTCATGGGTACTGTCGCCGAGATGAATCATTTTTGTTCTTCCTTTTTTTTTTTTTACTTCTCTTACATTCCGACAGAGCTTATTTAATCTCTTTGTGATTTGCCTCCGTTTAATTACTTGTGTCGCGGCCTAATAATAATCGGACAAAAGAATAATAAGGGGCGGGACAAGAAAGTAAAGGGCCCCATTTAACTCATCTGTTCTTTTAAAACCCTTTCCACATTTTTCACATATTTGTTTTTCATGGTTTTTATGAATTAACAAACGTCTGTTTTAATGTGACGATCATCAAAGTTACATATTTTTTAATTACTGAAAAATTTCTAGCTAAACAATATTTTTAATTTCTGATTTATTCTCGGATGCAATTTGAATAAAATGTCTTTTTGGATTCTTACATTTTGATAAAGCAACGTATAATTGTCCGTAAGAGTTTTTTAACATACAATCCTAAAGAATTAAAACTATGTTTTTCTGATTTTTTAATAAATATATAACATGCTAATACAAAGGGGAACTGTTTTCTATAGCAGACAAAAGGTAATGATAATAAGGTGCCAGTATTCAATGTTATTCTAGGAATATAAACTTTGCTTTTTTTTCTCCCATGATTACTTCTGCTTCTATATTATACTTAAATAATTTTGTTATTTTTAATCTTGTGACTCTACAGAGACCGTCTGATATACTTAAAGTTCTTATTAACGCTACTTTAGCATTCATTTTTAATTTTAATTCGTGTAATGGAAGACCCTCTCTAATATTATTTAAAAATATTATTGGAAAATTAATATTTATGTTAATTTAATTATGTTAACTTAATCATATGTTTCAACTCCTTTGTAAGTAACGTAGTCTGCTGTTGTGAATAAATTTTCAGCCTGCATTGATAAATACACGAGTAATGTCGTTAATTTGTCTACTCAATCTATTAGTGGGGGGTTGGCGCGCGGAGCGCGCAGGGGGGCATTTGCCCCACTAGTGTATATATATATATATATATATATATATATATATATATGAGCGCGCGGTAGCTCAGTCGGCTAGGTCGTGGATTGGTACGCGGAATTCCCGGCCAGTGCGACTTTTTCGGGCAAGTACCTCTGTGATTTTTTACATGTGCTTTTTTACCACGCAATGCTCCTCGAGGAGGGTTAAGGCGACCTTCTCGCAGCAAAAATTGCATAATTTTCCTCTACCCCCCTCTCAGTAATGGGAGGCCTCTCATCCCTCTTTCCTTCCTTCTCCCAAATGCTAAGTGCCAATAGTAGTGCCCTTATTAAAAGGAGCCGGACGTAGAGCACTCTGATATTATATATATATATATATATATATATATTTATATATCGAGAATAAAAGAATAAAAATATAACGCTCTTGTCTCTACCTAATTAGTGCCTCTCCTATTTTGCCTTGGGAGTAAGGAATACAATTAATTTTACTAAATATGTACTCATGTGGTAGTCGATATGCACACCAATTGGAATAAAATTTTTGGGACTATTTCCCTTGCCTCTTGTCTTCTTGATCCTGTGATTATCAGCAATCGTTACCCTAGTCCTGTTGGCTTCCGGACTGCTGTAACCGCTGCTTGTAAACTGGCACTCTTGCCTCTAATTGGATCCTCGGCTCTTGATTTCAAATCGTTGTGTTCTCGCGGCACTGCACTATGTGTGCTTCTCGGCGGAATATTTCGAAACGCATAAAATAAAAGAAAAAAAAAATTCTGACTCTTCCAGACCCCACTCTTAGCACCGAAACTGTGACGTAGGATAGATATTGGTAAGGAGGTGCTTCGCGAGAATGATCAACACTTATTATTTCAAGGACCTTTATTCAAAATACCGTAATCATAGGCAAGATAGCACGTGTGTTCCCTTCAAAGGTTCGTCGTGTACTCCCCCGATAGACTCTCTCGTTGCTCGCGCTTCCCTTCCCTTGGCCCTAGGGCCCCTCGTTATGAGGTTTGAGGAGAGAGAGCGTAGAGTCTCACCTATGCTATCGTACGTTACAGTATCAAATAATAGAAGAATAAAAAATACTTTGTAAAAAACGTTTTATAGGTCAGCTCAGTTTTTCTGCCACCCCAAATAAATAGAGCAGGTTACTTAGAGTTCCTCCAAGAGACGCACAGTCGGCGATTTTGGGTTTTTTTTTGTGTTTTTTTTTTTTTGTTTTTTTTTTGTTTTTTGTTTTTTTTTTTTAAGTAAATAGCGCCAAAACGAAGAAAGGTAGAGTACTGATTTTATTATTATTTTTTTTTTAAGTTTATGATCTACAGAATCTAGGAAAACTATGCAGAAAAATATTACAAAATACGTTGCTTAGGTTTCTGAAAGATTTGCCGTTAGCGATTTGAAGGAATATATTGTATCAACACGATAGTTCATTCCTATACTTTTTGGCTAATGTCAGAGCACACCTGGACCACACTTCTCCAGATGACTGGATTAGACGGAATGGTCCCATAACCTGACCTGCCCGATCTTCTGTTATAACACCATAAGATTACTTTTTATGGGGATGTATCAAAGAGATTGTGTACAAGAAACCAACAAAAGGATCAGACGACTGCCAAAAACGCATTGTCAGAGCCTTTGTTGAGGTATGGGAAAAACGACATGTTCAACGTGCTATTGATAACATGATGCAGAGAGCTACTCTGGTCGTAAAGGATGAGCTGCTCAGGATTTTATTACAGTTACAAATAAACGGGCTAGTAGTAAGCGCGTCGAGCTGTAGAATATTAGCTGCTTAAAATTTAATTTGGCTGAAAAAATAGTCACGCTGGTAGTAAGTACATTGAGTAATAAGGGATTATCTGACCTTTGTTTGCATAAAAAAATAAATGCGATATTGTTAGGAACGGCTGGTTAGGAAGGATGAGCTGCTGAAGATTTTATTTGAATAAGAGAATGAACAGGCTGGTAGTAAGCTTGTAAAGGTATAAAGCATACGCTTCTCGAGATATTAATTTAGTAAAAAAATAATTGCACTGGTAGTAAGCGCAGTGGCTTTTGAAGGATTATCTGCAAAACGTTTTATTTGCGTGAAAAAATAAACGTGCTGGTTGTAAGCACTTCTGCTTATAAATGATACTTTGCTTGGCATTTTATTGCAATAAAAAATCTCATTGCGCTGGTAGTAAGCGAGTCTGGTTATAAAGAATGAGCTGCTCAGGATTTTATAATAATTAAGAAATAAACGTGCTGACAGTAAGCACGTCAGGATGTAAAGGATCAACTGATAAGGATTTTATTTAAGTAAGAAAACAAATGGGCTGGTAGTAATCGCGTCGGGCTATGAAAGATTAGCTGCTTATGATTGAATTTGTTTGAAAAAATAATCACGCTGATAGTGAGCTTGTCAGGGTATAAAGGATAAGCTGCTCGAAAATTAAAGTAAAAAAATAATTGCACTTGTAGTAAGAGTGTCGGGTTAAAGGACTAGGTGCTTGGGATTTTATTTTAACAAAAAAATAATTGCTCTGGTAGTAAGCGCGTCTGGGTATAAAGGATGAGCTGCTAAGAATTTTACTATAATTAAAAGACAAAAGCTCTGATAGTAAACGCTTCGGACTGAAAAGGATAAGCTGCTCTAGATTTCATTCTATTTAAAAAATAATTGCGCTGTTAGTAAGCGCATAGGCTTATAAAGGATTATCTGCCTACGATTTTATTTAAATGAGAAAATAGACGCGCTAGTAGTTAGCATGTTGGGGTAGAAGAGATTAGCTGTTTGGAAATTCATTTCAATAAAAAAATAATTGCGCTGGTAGTAAGTGCGTTCAGTCATAGGGGATTAGCTGCGTAGAATTTTATCGAAATAATAAAATAAACGAGCTGGTAATAAGCACGTCGTATTATAAAGGATAAGCGGCTTGGGATTTTATTTGAATAGAAAAATAAATTAGGTTTAGCTTTGAATCATAGGCTATGAGTCACTAACACAAGGTTTTCAACGTCTGCCTTCTACAGTATCAAAAGTGATTAAGTAATGTTTTAAAATTCAATCAGTTTCTACACATGGTTTTTGACTTCTTAATGAAATACTTTATTTAATCGTTATAAAAAGCAATATGGTTACTGAGCACCTTTAAAAAAAATACAATGCGCTTACCTTCTTATGTTCAGTGTGTTATCAACTGCGATGATAGTCTTGGTTTTTTTGAAGAAGTCCGCCACTTTATTT
The DNA here is from genome assembly GCF_036245765.1 of Copidosoma floridanum. Lineage (NCBI taxonomy): Eukaryota > Metazoa > Arthropoda > Insecta > Hymenoptera > Encyrtidae > Copidosoma > Copidosoma floridanum. The sequence goes on from NW_028321881.1 coordinate 18,508,609, forward strand.
TATTCTAAGAAGGTACAACATTCACTGAATCGATCTTTCCTATGGTTGGATCATTATCATTCTTTTACTACCGTGTCTTACCTTTTTGCCTGCTTCTACTACTTGCCTCTCTTCTTTTTTCACTAAATAAGGCCACACCCCTACATCGCACAGCTGTTGTTGATTAGTTGATTCCACCAACAGTTTATGCGTCGTATTGTTTAAACAACGCGTCTAATTGAAAAAGTGCAATGAGGTTTTCTGTTCAACTCAACGAGCTTAATCCCATCATAAAATTTTCCGGAATCTACTTAGATACACCGTGTACATATACATACCTACAGACTGGTTTTGCAATTTTCCAGTAATTTGCAGTGGGACTGACTTGATGTATACTTAAGACATTCACAGCATGTACTGTGCCTGATTAAACCGTATTTACCAAGTAGAAGAGAGATCTCACCAACTCTCTGAACAGTTTTTTTGCTTGCCATAGCAAAATCCGGGGTTTGTATCTACTTAAACGTTCCATTTGTTTTCAAGCTCTTTTCTGTCTCACTGTTTTTATTTACCACTTGGTTAACGTCCATAGGTGTTCTTTGGGAATTCATCCCACTATATTTGAAGTGCTTCAACATTTTAACAATTTACTTCTGTAAAGTTAGTAGTATAGTGTGAGTAAATATGTCTCGCTTCATATTTATTTCTCAGAATGTTTTTGGCTCTCACATGTCAATCATGCCATACTCAAACTTTAACTTGCACTTTATTTTTCCTAGCTTTCCAACATCGTTACTAGCAATGAATATACATGTATTATCCAAGTACAATGAAAAATCAGAAACGTGCCCTTCTCTTCCAGGTGAACAGATTTAGTTTTAACTTGTAGGTTTTAAGCCAAGTTTCATTGCCGTTTGCCTTAATTTCTTATTTTATTTTTTGGGGTTTTCTTAATGCCGTACAAGACCCGTCGTATCGTACGTACCTTCTTTTATTAAATTTATGCAGAAATATTGTACTATTCGAGTGTTTTCATGTTAATCTCATAGTCTATCTTTCCATTAAAAAATGCTGTTTTTACATTTCTCTGGCATGCCTTTATGTCAAACTTATTTATATAACTTATTAATTTGGTCTATCTATTTCTCTAGCTTTTGGTTCATCTACTATTATTAACATTTTATTTTTTGTTATAGAATCTAGTTTGGTTTCTACTGACTTCCCAATTCTCGTTCATCAGATAACATGACTTCTCTATACGTTAAAAGGGGCATTATATTATTCGAACTATGTGATTTTCTACTCTATTAATACACTGCCACGCTGAACACCAAATCTCACATGGTTTCCGGTAGTTTTGTCTCATATATCAGTGATCTAACTTTACACCTGTTACACCTTGCTTTCGGCCTGGGTCAGGCTTCTCGCTTGTGACCTTTGTTGCAACAATTTTATCACGACCTATCCGATCTCTTCACGGTGCAGCTAGAAAAGGCTGTAGTATGTGGCTGCTCATGCCTTACAGCATTTTGACCTTTCTTTCTAGCTAAATAAAATAAGTTTTTAATGAATCCAATGTTAAGTATTTTTCTGTTAAACATTTGTTTGAAAATTAAATAATTCTAATTACAGTTTTGTTACTTTACCCCGGGTAAGTTATCTTATGTTCTAATTATTCTATTAAAATTATCTTAAAATATTGAGGCTGATTCTTTATTCGGAAGATATTTGAAATTATACAATTTTCTATTAAGTCCAGCTAATAACAGCATTTTTTTACTATCCTATAATTTTTTGATTTTTTCAACTAAGTCTTTGGGATCTCAAATATGGACTACTTTTGAATGATGTGTGTGATCTATCACTAATTATTATGTCTCTGACCTTTACTTACTCTTTCTTTTACATTTTCGTATCAATTTGTTTTTCTGATTTTACATTTTCGTGTATTACATATAAAAAATGTATAATTCTCAGTTTAGAATCTACATAATCTATGAAAGATTGCTTGATAAATTTTCAGGTGTATTTATAATTTCGTCTTTAGCAAAATCGCAATTTGATGCTTCGACGGGTATTTTATTTTGAGAGAGTATTTTTTAAGAATTACACTCAGCTCACTTTTTTCGATCGATTGACTAAGTTTTTCTTCATATTTTATATATTTTATTATTATTTTATACAATGATATCCTATTAGATTTGCTGTCCTTTACCTTGTTTTTAATCTCATTTAGATTTACAGCTTCATTAACTTGTTCCACATCCAACGATTTTCTTTTTAAGCGTGTTTAGATCAAGCATTGTTTTATATTTTCTAATCTGTTAACCATTTCTTTAGAACAACAGAAATCTCTGGATCCCATTCAAACATGTTTTCAAACTTATCTAATTTTGGGGACTCGAAAAACAATTTGGGTGTTGTGTCTCTAACTTTTTTTTGAAAGTAGAGAGTAGAAAGTGAGTGGAGTCAAAGGATCTCTTTGATTTACCATCTTCGGGCTCCTCTGTCTTCTAACGGCTCATTGTTTGCGTTGCTTTTAGCTGACACCTCTTTCACAACTCAAACTATTTCTGTACTTAAAAATTTCTAAGTAAGAAAATAACAATTTTATTGTACACTTTGCAATCTTTGACAAACAACAACCAAAGATTGCAGTACTTTTGAATAATGATGAGTAGATGCTCCTTTTAGCGAGCGTCAGCTGAGAGAGCAGCATTTTACTTATGTCTCGTGATTAGCAATTTCAGAAAAAAAAACACTTCAAACAGTAATCTAGCTTTACCAATATCATATATTATTTTTTTGTAAATACTTAAGAATACTTGTCCCCGTTAACTTCTCAAACCAATTATCCAACCAAATTTTTTTTCATGCCACCGAGCTTGCTATTATGTATCAGGATAGTAATATATTTTAAAGACAGTAGATAGTGCAACATTTTTCAAAAAAATTAAATACCAAACGTTTAAGGATACTGCAACCGCGATGGATTCAACCAATCATGAAATCGATAAATAAACTCAAATCGATAATACTTTCGAAGAAGCAATTACTTCAAGACTAGCTAATCAATTAAGACAATATTTAGGGTAAATACAGAATAAAAAAAAAAAAACCACACAAAATTTTTTAATAATAGAAATAATCGAGCTCTTTTATAAAATAACTAAATTTCAGAAGTAGAAGATAAATTATGTCAATATTTTAATCCACCTATCCCGAAAGGAATTAAAGCTACACAAAATCTTATAGATGGAAAAATATGTTTTAGTAAGGAAATGTTTAACTTATTCAACATAAAATAAAGTAATGATAAGAAAAAATATTACATATAATTTAAAACAAAAATGATAAAATTTTCTTCATTGATAGTTCTGGAGATTCAAGGAAAACTTATTTACATAAAACATTAAGTTATTATTAAATTATTTTATTTTTCAAGGTAAACAAAAGTTGTTAATGGCTTGAACTAGCATAGTGTCAGTAGTATTTTCAAAAGCTATGGCAAGTAGTAGAACTTTCAGACTTACGTTAGATTGAACAATATCAAAAGCATGTTTTTAGAACTCAAAAACAATAATGAAAAGTTACGAGAAAATGATTTTACTAATTAGGATAGAGCTTTTATGATTCCAAAAAAGCCAAAAGTTAACAGAAATTTAAGAAATATACGTAATTTAAATACATATATATATATATATATATATATATATATACATCGGAAATAAACGGATTATTTTAGAAAGAAATTTTTGTTAAATTTTTCCACTTATACTTACATTAAATAACGAATTTTAATTTAGAAAACTATTAAATTAATTTTTTTGTAGATATTTCAAACTTTAAAATTATCAATCAATACAGCAATCTGTTAAAGCAAAGATAACGCAACGTATGAAGGGGTTTATAAGTAAGATAATAATTATTAATATTAAGAAGCAAACTTGGTATTAATTATGATGACTAAGGAGCAAGTAAAAGGAGTACATAACTATGTAAGATAATATTTATATCAATTTTTGAATAGATATGTTAAATTGTATCTATGAAAGTTTACCACTTGATGAACTCAATTTAATGAGAAGTACAATAGTAATACTAATTAGAAATTTGAGTATATCAGACGGTATATGTTATGACATTTGATTAGTTATCACTAAATTATTAAAACTGGAGAAAAAATAGGTGGACATAAAATTTTTGTCTTAAGAATAATTTTCAACACTAGGAGCACCTCAATACTATCTTTTATTTCATATCGTCAGCGATTCCCAATACTTACGGCATTTACTATGACCATCAATCAGTCTTCAGGTCAAAGTTGATAATGTTGGTTTATACTTAAGAAAACCAGTATTCTCTTACGGCCAATTAAATGTAGCTTAAGAAAGTTACAAAAATAACAATAATATATTTATTCAAGTTTATAGAGATACGTAAATCAAAAATATAGTTTGGGAGAAAAATGAAAAAGAAGTGTTTTAATTAAAAATTTTAGTATATACATATAGACATGAGTTTTCACATTGACTTGTAATTTTATCAACGAATCATCATTGTTTTCTAAGTTATAATTTACGTCATGGTGTATTTTTAATTTATAACTAAAATTTTTGTTACAAAAAGTTTTTTTTGAAACCATTATAGAACAAGTATAATTAATTAACTTTTGTAACAAAATTCAGTGTTAAGATAATAAGCTTGGCATTTATGCTAAAAAAAATTTCAACGTACCAATTTCATTATGGTATCCTATTTGATGATCAACAGTATTAAAATTAAAGAAGTACAAACATGAATTTAGATTGACCTCAATTGTTCTTTCATAATTGATTTATAACACTAATACGTCGAAGGATCAGGTGACCCAAGAAACATTTATTTTTAAGTTTTGGAAATAACTATTTAATAACATTTAAAAAAATTAATTAAATAAACAATTTGTTAATTGATATAATATATAATCGAACCTAATAAATAAGTAAACAGTAAGTGAATATCAAAATGAGAGATGCGTTACGAACTAATCTCGAACAAGCAGAAAGAGGTTAAGCTATTATAAAGGTTACTTGTAGCAAAGTGGACAGAGTACTCAGTTAGTGTGCAGAAAATTGCTGGTTTGATTCTCAAGGAAAGCGCTTTTTTTTTTTTTTTTTTTTCATAGAATTAGGTGTAAAATAAATGTCACTATTTAAAAACTTTCTTTCTTCGCATGTGCGCTTTGGTAGTGTAGTGTAGCGTGGTGGGATCGGCAAAATAAAATAGAAATTTCACTTCAGTTACACATTTTCTCTAAGTCATTAATCTAAAATCGTCAGTTTTAAGAATCTTAAATTCAAATTTTACATTTGTTTCTATTTCGTTTATTTAATGGAAAGACTTTTCGTTCAAGTTAAGAGTAGTGGGGAACTGGCTCGCGCAGTGTGCAGAGGGGCGGAGCCTTACTAATATATAAATACTTTTATAAACATAAGTGTTTGTACTTAAGTGTACACATATGCACGTATACGTCTATTTAAGCTAATATACATGCAGACAGGTATTTCATCTGCCATTTATAGTTAAAGCTTCTATGTATCAATACTTATTAATTTGAGGCACACACATTGATATAGTATACATTGTTGCTTTATAAATGCATATTTTATTACTAATGGATAGAAGTAAGCGAGGTCCTGAAAATAGGCCGTCTGCTTTAGTAGGTAAACTATGGCGGTTCTGGCACCCCCCCATCTCCCCCCCTGAGGTAGTGGTGGGGGGAGAGGCTCTAGCTATAGCTGTGGGTGGAGAAGAGGCGGTGGAGGAGAGGCGGTGGTGGGGGCTGATCGGGCGGTAGAGGAGAGGCGGTGGTGGGGGCTAATCGGGCGGTGGGAGGAGGGGCACGGGCGGTGGGTGGTGCGGACTACTCGGATGGTAACGTCAGGAGAAGGGGGCCTCTTCCGAATGCTGTGATGTCGGATGATATTGACAGCTCCCTTCCTTTCCGACCGCGAATCAAGCTCCGACGTCATCAGGATGGGTCCGAAAGGTGTAGGTGTGACAAGCCCAACGTACAGCGCGAGAAGAAGATGATCAAGCATGAACGTGTATCAGTGGATGTAGCGGATCGCGTATCCCATTCAGCTGCGACCAACGTTGGCTTACTCAACGCAGTACCCTGCCAAGTAAACGGAGCTATTATTTTTTATTTATACGGATGTGTTAGCCGTGGCCGATGACTTCTCGCTTCTTATTTATAGGCGTATTATGTTCCAGTGTAATATTTTTTTTCTTAGCAAGAGCGGGCGCAACGAGTCATGCTAGGATACACGTATGTGTAAGCCGTGGCCGATAACTCTTCGCTTCTTATTTAGGCGTATAATGTGCCAGCATCATATGTGGATGTAGCGGATCGCGTATCTTGTTTAGCTGCGACCAACGTTGGCTTACTCGACGCAGTACCTTGCCAAGGAATTCAGCCAGCTTATGAATTTAAGTTTAAGATTTTTAGGATAGTATGTAAATGAGTTTCAATAATAACAAAACTTTAATTTTAATACACATATATTTTTGGTAGTTTCAAAAAAAAATACACAAGAATTTCATGGTTATTGATTTTTTTTTTCAATATATCATATCCATCTTTATTTGGATAAGAGCGAATATTTTCGGAATAATAATTTCCCTTCACTTTTGGTTGAGATGCCTCAACGTGCTTTTCTAAAAGAGGTTTTCGGCTATTTTTATCTTCCTCCTCCTCCTTCTTCCTGAGGCTCTCATATTTTGGTTTGCTAAAGATCGGACCCATGTTGTTGATGTTGCCTGATCTATCGTCACAGGATAACTGAAGCAATACGCAAATTCTCATCAGCTTATAAGACGGCACTAATTTCTTTGTACTACCACACGGCAAGATGTACTTTAATTTTTTGATCTTAAATTTTATGCTTACTTCACTCTTTTTTTTTTTTTTGCCTACACACAGTCATCGTTTTTGACACCAACATTAGTATCAGTTTCAGAGTCACTATCAGTATCAGTATCAATATCATTAGCATTAATTCCATCAACAGTATCTCAACTGGTAAGCGTTTTAGAAAATTTCTTCTTATAACTATTAAGCGCGTCTAAAAAACATTCTGTGTCTAGTTCAATGCTACTTTTCACCAAAGAGCAAAGCCACAATTTTATTTGATGAGCTTTACTAAGTGCGCAATATTGCTTTCTACGTAGACTTTTTTGTACATCATGAGTACCACACATTGACGCCTTTGTTGAATATCCCATATTAAGAATGTGACGCGATGGCGCCATATACTGCTGAATGTTAATCACAGTACACCCTATGGTCGATTCCAAATAAGCGGCTGTATATTATCTTCATAAACGTAAATTCGATGTGCATTTTTTGCTACAGTGTACAAATGTTGCTGTAACTTTCTAATGGAACAATCACCCTCGAACCAGCGAAGTCCATGCACTCGCTTCGACTGAAAGTCGTTGTTTTGGCGCACATCCATAGGTAAGGTGGAAAAATTGCACGGGGGCCGCACAATCCAATGACTGATCGCTGGTCTCATAAGCGACACCACAGCCACTTCTTTTGGTAAAAACTGTCGAGAAGCGTCCAGAAAACCTTTAATCTCAATAACATAATCCTCGTAAAAATCCATTTTTTATTTTGCAGCTCAAAAGCGTCGTACTAACTGCGATATAAACGCGTATCCGTTGCGTTTGATGCTGCGTGATGAACTAAGCAGCACTCTGCACCGAAATTAGTTTATATACACGTTAGTGTAGGCACTGCGCAAGTGTGTGTTTTATCAGAATGAATCATCGGTTCTTAATATTTTAATCTTAAACTAGTTTTGAGGAAAAGGCTCCATAAATAATAACAACAATATCATTCAATACATTTATTTATGACATGATTTCAAAAAAAATACAGTTTCATGGAGTTTTTTATTATACATCTTCTTCAGAATAAGTAACATCTTCCCATTCCATATGAAAGTAGAATTTTTTCATTCGTTTGACATTGTGGGTGGCACACATAGATCTATACGCACCATTATGGTGAGGACATGCAGTAGCTAATGTTGGGAGTTCAAACTCTGGATAATCAACCATATCATTAACTTGAAAATTAAACCTTTCGAGCCACCTTTTTTTCACTTCTCCAATCACAAAAATCTTCTTAGCATCTTTGAGATTCTCCTAAAGAACATTACCAATTTCTGTGTAGTCGATAACGCCTGATTGCCAATCTAATCCATGATAGGATAGCTCAAGCCATAAATTTTCACGTTTGTATTTATCATTTAGTTTGCGCCAAGGAAATGGCGGCTTGAAGAGAAATACTTGAGGCTCATCATCTCCATGGAGTGGAAGAATCGCTAACTCTTTAAGCACATAATCGTTGCCAGGCTTCTTAAAGCCCTGCATGTCCACCATGTACTCCATCATGATAAAAACTGACTTCACTGCTAGTATTTTTTTTTTTAATTTTATATACGTGCTTAAACAAGTTTTCTCACGTCACCACTAATGGGATTGTACTCTACGATGCGATCGTGTAGAATGAGACAGTAAGCAGATACATTTTCCGGGAAATTCTCTCGTGCTTCAAACTCCAAGCGCACGTCCACTGGCGCGCTTTTCAAAACTTCATTCTGCTTAGAGCAGTCAATTACAATAAGAGGCATGTGTGTGATAAAATCTTTTTTATTCAGCATAGGTTCTGGTTCTTTCCCGTCATAGGCGGCTTGAAAATTCTTATACATATCATATAATGTTGAAAACTGATTTTTATTAATATCAAGATTAAGATTTCCATAAGGATAGTACTGTGAGTTTAAGAAAAGCTTTACATTGCTGATATTACAGTGATCAAAGAGACTGGCATTAAAAGCAGGATCATTTTTTCGATTATTCTGAAAGCCCAAAATAACAAAACGAGGCTTTTCCAACTGATTGGAAGTTTTGACAGTCCACACATGTCTAGAAGTTTTTTGCAAAAGAGGATACTCATACAACTCCCAATTGCGGAAACTCATAGAAATAGGCTTGTCTTTTGCAATAACATCAAGCAAACGAATTTTTCGTCTGTCTGATGCAGTTATGTAAGGCACAAGCCACTCAATCTGAGTCAATTTAAGCTTATACTTTTCGAAAATTTGATTTTCAGGTACTTGTATAACGGCACTAACATCATCTCTTGATCTTGTGAAAATTAATTCATGTTTTGCATTAACCACAACTTTGCGATAGTCTTCAGCGAAACCAAATATCATACTCAAAGGTATTGACACTTCAAAATAAGAATGATCATTGATAATAGATTCTTTCTCTTCAATGTCTATCTAACCAGCATTTTCAAGCATTAAACTCTGACTGGGAGAGAAAGATATCCATCCTTTCATTAAAGTTGTCAATCCAACATTCTTACACCTATCAATTTCAATACCATTTAGTTCATATCGTATTTCTTCAAACAGATGGCAGATGGCGTTATTAACTAGTTTTGTTTTCTCAAGAGATTGATCATCTCCAGTTGTTATACGTCCAGAAATACGTAGGGAACTTTGAGAGGGTAAAAGACATAAATCTTGATGTTGAATTAAGATGCGAATTTCATCACTGCTATTAAATGCTGATGCAATGTGGGGTCGATGTGCATGAATTTCGTAGTGTGCAACCGACTCATCAAACACGACACCTGACTGAATCCCAAGAATCTCTTCCATCACAACTTTTTCTCGTTCGCAGGCAGCAAAAAAAAGCACAAGTTATTTGCCACCAAGAGCTCTTACTTTTAGGCCTAGGTTTTTTAAGAACTGGACGTTGTGACGTGTTAACGCTTCGAGCGTTCGTCGACGACTGATCCGTCTCATCCATTTTGGTTTATTCTTATAGCTTCGTCCAATTTTGTTGTCTCGCGGATGACTATTCGTCCTCACCCTCGTCAATTTTTTTTCATAGCCTCGTCCAACTTTACTATTGTTGTACACTATGCCCATTTCAGTTGAGTTGTTTCTAGTGTAGTCTTGTATTTATAACTTCTCCACGAAAATTAATCAAGTTACCTTCCTGATCAACAATGTGTACTTGAAGATGATCTATAATTTTAACAGCAACGGGTAAATAAATGATTTGCGATGGAACTTCGACAATCTTGTATCCCGGTGGTACAGCAGGGAAAAACTCGTGGATGGTATGAACTTTTTCTCCGTTTATATAGGCTCCACTAGTGATATTACACTCAACTCTCAATGTGTTAACCTTGAGAATAGCAACAGGTAAATCTGAGATGTGAGTACTGGTATCTCTAAGAATTCGTTCAGTAAAGCCTAAAAGACGGCCTATAGAATCTTTTGGCCTGAAGTCAATAGTATGACTACACGTTATCACACTGCGAAGAGTATTATTATTTGGTTTGATGCTAATAGCTATATCGTCGGGTTGTAACACGTCGATCAGAAATGACTCAATATCTTGAATTTCGTAGCTGCCAGTTGGAAAAACAACCACTTGATCGCCTACGTAAAATTTATTATTACCTTCGTCGATATTTGGAATTGAATTGAAAGTTAGGAGTTCTACTAGACCAATAACGTAGTTATGTGCTGGTAACAACTCGATAGGTGGAAAATATTGTGCTTCAAGAATAGGCGATGTTCCTGATAAACTTAATGTCAATGATTCTTCCATGACGGTTTGTCAATGACTAATGTTACTTGCGTATTGGGATACATTTATATCGGCTGATAATTAAGTTTTTTACAAAGAAAGCATAAGCAAAGATGGCCGCAGTTGTATGTACCAAAATCTTGGAACCTTTCATAATTATATTTGACACATCTAACACCAAGATATAGCAGTAGATCAATCGGTGGCTGTAGGTCACCAAAACTGTCGAAATACGTCACGTTATTGCCTCGCTTTCTATAGGCAACCCAGTGAGTACCAGGACCATCCTTATCATTGAGATTGACTATTGCTGATTCGGAAAAACGTGGGCCATCGGCTGGCAAAGCATTTCTCATGAAAACTCCACGGAAATGCGGTATTTTCAAAATTTTTGCATACTTGATGAGGTCATAGTCTGTGAGAGCTCGGTAAGGCAGTTTTACGTAGAAATTTTTTTTTTTCCATCTTTTAAGCCTTTTTCAAGCCTTAAATGTAGACCTAAGCCGTTCTTATATGGTTTTAAAAACAGCCCCTTTACAAGTAAGAGTGCTTCCATTTATTTATTATGCCTCTCACTCTCCTCTAGCTGTTTTCGAGCAACTTTAGCATCATTAATAGCCTTGACAACTCCAGTTACACCATTAGTGATAGTGTCTATAGCACTTAGGCCAGCAAATGCAGGAATAAGGTATGGTAGGAATCCTCCAGTTTTCTGCGGGATAGGCAATACTCGAGGTATTACAATATTTTTCCTACCACCAGCTTTTTTCACAGCATCCTGAGCTCCCTTTAACGCCGAACTTATAGCTTTTCGAGCACTACGATTAGGAATCATGGACTTTGAAGCACTTCGAATCAAGCTTTTCAAACTAGTTTTCTTCAGCTTCATTTTGTTCTTACTCACTTTACTAGAATTCGTACTAGTGAATGCTCCCATGCCGAGTTTGGATTTCAATTTCATGGCACTGGTAATAGTAAAAGCAGCAGCTTTTTCCCCTAAACTAGCGTCTGTGGCTTTGAATCTTTGCCACGCCTTTTTAGCGAGAATTTTGTCAGCGGTGTTTCTTGCTGTAATATTTTTTCGATCCTGCGAATAGGCTATATCGTGTTGCTTGCACGCCTGATCCAATGGATTGATACCCGGATCTCCGCGAGCTAATCTCTTGGCTAGTTTAGTGCCCGGTCCACAATATTGATATCCTGGTACGTGCAGCTCTATAGGCAGTTTATTGATAAGTGTGTTTATAATTCCACAGCCTTTGCGATGATGAATGATCATTACTTTTCAAGTGCTTAACGATGAATGAGCTCGAAAATATATGTAGAGCACTATTTATAGTTTTATTTTTTAGCATGCAGTAATCACGAGCTCCGAGGAACAGAATATTTAACTTCCTGTCATAAATTTCAACAAACTGATAAGCAAGATTAGGAAATTCGATGACAGATGAGTTTCAAAATATATGGGCAAACCATTTACAGTATCATGTTTCAGTCTCAGTTGAGTCAGCATACAGTAAACATGAGCTTCATACATCAGAATATAAAACTTCCTGTCGTGAATTTCGACGGAATCGTTAAGCAAGATAAGAAAATCCAACGCCATGGTGATTTGCTACCCGATACGATAAGAGCTGTTCTTTGTGGTCCGTCAAACGGTGGAAAAACAAACAGCTTGCTGGTTTTAATTACTCACCCCAACGGATTGAGATTTGAGAATGTTTATCTATACTCAAAGTCGCTGAATCAGCCAAAGTATAAGTTTTTAGAACAACTGTTGGAGCCCATAGATGGTGTAAAGTATTTTTCATATCGCGATCATGAATCAGTCATATCTCCTGATAAGGCACTACCCAACTCCATAATGATATTTGACGACATTGCCTGTGAAAAACAAGATAATGTGAAAGCCTTTTTCTGCATGGGACGTCACAAAAGCGTTGACTGCTTCTATCTATGCCAATCCTATGCTCAAGTTTCAAAGCACTTAGTCAGAGATAATTTAAACCTTTTAGTCATATTTCGACAAGATGACATGAATTTGAAGCACATCTATAATGATCATGTTAATACTGATATGACGTACAATGAATTCAAAAAATTATGTGTAAACTGTTGGAGAGTTGGAAAACATGGATTTGTCGTAATAGACAAGGAAAGAGATGTTGATAATGGTAGATATAGGAGAGGATTTGATTCTTTTGCTATAAATATTACTCATGCTTATTAAGTGCGTATTAGTCTCTTGTTAACCATCAAACGATCAACATGGACACTTTTCGTGAGGAAAAAGACGTTCTTCGGCAAGTTGAAAAAGCTAGAGAAGCTGTTCGACGTAAGCATCGATTGTTAAAGTCAGGAAGAGAAAATTTTGAAAAACAGATTGGAGAGACTTTCAAGCCTATTACTGATCCACTTCTTAAAATTATCGATGACACAAAGAAAGTCAAAAACGTGCCACTTAGCTCTGAATCTTTACTTAAAAAACGCTTCAAGCCTTTTAAGTCAAAAATTAATAATACCGACGCATCAATGTTCCAATCAGCTAATAGTAACAGTGATGATGAAGAAGATACTTTTTCGTCGAATGATACTATCAAAGACTATGATACCGTTGTTGAAAAAAGTGACGATGATGATTCAGCGCATGACATCGATAAAAATGAACCTATGAATCCATACTTACAAATACTTGATAGAAAAGAGTCAGAACTGGATCGAATTTATGGGATAAGAAAAGAAAAAAACGGACAGCATATACTTGGTGATTCGCCTATATATTTCAGAAATAATCAAATTCAAATAAAGGATATAAGATATCCAATGACTGATGGATTAATGGAGTTACTTATAAAAAAGCATCCTGATAAAAAGCACATGACACCAGATAATTTAGTTAAATACAAACAAATCTTGGAAACGTCAAGTGCGCATAAAAGAAAATTTGACAAAAATGAGACGATTCGTCCATACAATAGTAATAAATTCAATAATGTTATTGCCCCATTATTTAATTTCACTCAAATTAAGAAGAAAGGCGGGTCCATACCTTCATTTAAAATTGCTAGGCTGAACATGCAAATGGACTACGTTTACTGGGACGATCCTAACGAGCTGGTCAATCGGCTAAGATTACTAGTGGCAGAAAAATCAGCCGGTAATCCTAGTCACACTAATGAAATGAATTCAATCATTGAGGAGCTTCGTGAAGCTAATATCATATATTGAGAATCGTTATCAATTCTACTTCAGTGTAAAAATGAGCATCGACGTGTTCGGACGTGGATCAGTTAAGTCGAAAGGTGGTAGTCGAGGTCCTCGAGGAATTGGATATAATCTTACCACAGATGGTCAATTTGACTTGGAAAATAAAAGGTTGTGCAATGTTGCACCAGCTATTTAACCTCACGATGCTGTAAATCTCACTACTTTACAGAAAGAAAAAAGTTTCATTTTGGATGAACAAGAGAAAATAAATCTACTATTGAGCAATTTAAGTGATGTATTCTCAGAAACAATACTAAATTTGCAGCGTGAAATAAATACACTGAAGGAGATTGTAAGATTGTAGCACATATATCTAGTATAACTCCAGAAGACAGTTAAGAGAGATGGAAGCAGTAGTGGAAGAGCTTCATAAACCTGCGAGATGGTACTACTTCTGCCGAAAGTTTGATATTCGAGGCTTGGATGAAACATGGCAAGCTGATCTTGTGGAGATGATACCTTATGCTCATGAAAATAAAGGTTATAGGTATTTGCTTACAGTTATAGATGTATTCTCCAAGTATGCATGGGCTGTGCCCGTAAAGAATAAAACCGGTAAAGATGTGACTGCAGCTATGAAGTCGATATTAACAGAGGGAAGAGTTCCAACTAATTTGCAAACAGATCATGGCAAAGAGTTTTACAATGTGAATTTCCAAAGTCTCATGCAAAAGAACAAAATTAACTTGTACTCGACTTATAGTAACCTTAAAGCATCTATATGTGAGCGATTCAATCGTACACTAAAGCATGATATGTGGAAAAATTTCAGCTTGCGTGGCAGATATAAGTGGATTGACATCTTACCTAAGTTACTGACGGCCTATAATAATCGGAAACATCGGACAATAGCTATGAAACCAAAGGATGTGTCAGCTGCTGCTGAAAATGAAATTTTGAAAAAAATTTCATCAAGAACAATCGGGATGAGAAAACTACCGAAATTTAAAGTGGGAGACAAAGTGCGAATAAGTAATGCTAAGCAAGTATTTGAAAAAGGATACACACCTAACTGGTCGACTGAGGTATTCACTATAACACGAGTAGCTCTAACCAATCCACCAACTTACCATTTGAAAGATTACCAAAATCAGCCAATTTCTGGAGGCTTCTACGAGCAGGAACTGCAGAAAACCAAGTATCCTGATACTTATCTTGTTGAAAAAATTCTTCGTCGACGAGGAAATCAAATATTCGTCAAGTGGTTGGGTTTTGACAATACCCATAACAGTTGGATTGATAATAACAAAGAATAAAAGTGATATGTACTTTAAAAATTATTAAAATTCAGAAGTTGTAAAAAAATTTGTATAAAACTTGTTGTGGTCTTTTAATGTTATCAATTATGTGTGCAAATGAAATTTTTTTACAATACATGGTAATGTTATATCTTACATAAGATTCATTGAGATAAATAAAAACTCTAAACATGTAATAGATTGTATGATTAATTTTTTCTTACGTTAAACTAGTTTAACAAAAATAACTTTCTTTTTCTTGTATTTGTATAATTAAACATTTATTGGTTAAAAATTTAACACTATCACCATTGTAGCGAACTGACAGCTTCTTTCTATCAATAGATTCCAACAAACTATTAAATGATAGTTCGTTACTCACAAGATACTCAGATACTTGATTAGGTAAAAATATTTGGAAGTGATCGTCTAGTTCAGCGATAGCTTTCGTGCCGAATTTGGTGTTAGCTTTTCTCAGCTTCGACACTACATGACTTTGCCCCTTGACCATTTCGTTGATCTCCTTTGTTGGAAGGAATCTTCCACAGGCCAGCCGATTAAGTGCTGCTAAATCAGCCATCTGAAACATAAGAAAATTATATGAGTTTTATAGATAGTAAAAAAAAAATATATGAATAAGAAAACACGTTACAAACCTTTATTTCTGAGCTTTGCTGTTCCAAACAGATCTGCTTATCTCTGTAGAAATTTTTCAACTCCAAACCTGTTCTTTTGAGAGCTTGTTGTTGTTGTCCTGAGCTGCTTGCGTTGGATGATGAAGCGGTCGATACTTTTATCTGCTCACTACAGCTCTGACTGAGCTCTGCTGGTTGATGCTGCCGATGATATAGGGACTCTCCCACTACTGAAGAAATCTCCCCCTCTACATTGGCTGCTTTTTCATTGGCTGCTGGTCTGCTATGATTTTCTACACACTCTCCAGTTCTTTGTTCTTCTATTATTTTAATCCTATAATGGCCCCAAGGCAGCGTATCTGTAGTGTTTGATAAAATATATCGTTTATCATCTCGGGAACTAAGAGCAATTTTATTTTGCCTCTCAGTGTATAGCTTATGATGACGTGATCTTACATTAATTTGCTCTCGATTAACGTTTATAATTTGGTCACGTAGGCACTCAGTTTAGTCGTTGAAATCGATAGTTGCTTTTACGACGTTACTCTTGATACCCTTTGCTTTTTTAATCACATTTTCATTTTCAAGAAGAATACTATACATCTTACTTCTGAGCCCAACAAATTTCAATATAATATTTCCATTGCACTCATCTTTCATGAGCCCAACAATTTTTTTATTTTTTAACGACATCGTAAATTTATTATTTTCTGGATAATCTGATGTGTCGGATTCATTAATATCCAATTTCATCATTTTATAAATATCATGGTTTGTTACCTCATATATCAGACTGTCTGTATCAGTGTATAAGAGTTTACAATCATTTTTGAGTTTAGAGAGCATATAATCGTAGTGAAAACGATACACAAGTGTCTTCGATAAATCTAAGACACTAAGCCCAATGTATATTGGCTTTTTCATCATCACTTCTGCACGTTGTAGCTGTATGGCTACAAAATTCTCATCAAAAATATCACAGCTGTGAAAATTTGGCTTTGCAATGTACGATGCCGCACCATAGCGTCCATCCCAATGGTTGAAAAGTTTGACATCGATACGCTTTCTCTCATTTTCCATCGTTTTTCCAAAAATAGCATTATTAAATAGTTTGAAAAGCATTTTTTCAAACTCATTCTTAGCCTTTTCTCTCTCAATGCTATTGAGATCAATATATTCTTTAAGCCATGCACTTTGCCAGAATTTTAAGGCTCGATATATTTTTGTCAGTCGTAATCCATGATTTGTGGCTTGCTTGAGGGCTTCATAATGAAGTACATATTTATGCTTGTTACTTAATGTTGTCATTAATTTAGGCTGCTTCGAACCTGGTGCTGAAATGTGTTCGGAACAAAATGGCAAATCTTTATGAGAATCGTGGAGCTCCTCTGGATACTCCAAATCCACTTCTAAAATATATCCGTAAGCACTTTCATTTCCAATATTATAAAATTCATGAGGCTGTTGCTCAACATTTTTGACCCACTGAAATCCACCATAAGGAAATTTTTAGTCATTGCCCAACCATACAAATTATTTACGTCAAAATATGCTATATATCTTTCAGTTTCATCTTTTTTATAATTTTCCATATAGTGATTATTAGCTTCTGCATATCTGTTACAGCACTGGCTGATTCCACCTCGTATGCCTTTTTCAATAAACATAAACATATCTATATCAGTAATGAGTTCTAGTGAAATCTGAAAAAAATTCTCAATTAATAACTAAAGCACAGTTGACATTATATTCTTATACATAATACTTACTTTCGTTTTTTTCAACATGGCATCCCAAGTGAAGCCTGGAGTAGTGAAATAGTGAGCAGGATCTAATTTATAAACCTTGAGGCAATTATTTCTAAAGTTTTCAAATACTTCTGTTAACAGAAGTACATCAGTTTTGAGGTAAAGATCTGAATACTGTCCAAGAGTTATAATATCAAATGTTTTCCATACTGTTTCAGCATGTATATAATCTTCACTACTTATATGTGCATTATATAATTTACTATAAAAATCATCTTTAGATGGGAGCCCGATTTCTTCAAGTTTTTCGAATGATGCTACATAATCGTATGGAAATACACCCTTCCTCTTCAGCATATTGATTTGCTCGAAAGAGTATTTATCATCTTGACTGAAAACCTTTTCTAGAGTATCATACTGCTCTAAGTAAGATCCCAACTTATCAAGCGACGACGGCAAAAATCTATACGAGTCAATGAAGCGTAAGTTTATGCTTGTCCCTTTAACGTACTTCGTAAAAGAAATGTATTTTTCTTTAGTTTGAGCGATAACTTGCACTCTTCCGGGAAAGCAAGTTACAAGTTCTAGTATAAATAAGTGGGCATCATAATTGCTGAGATTATGGAAAACTATTGGTACTGCTCGCGAGTCCTGATACTTGAGATTACATTCATTGTGAGCTGGGCCTCGATATCTGAGTAAAAAAAAGCGAATTTTAGTTTAAAGGGAAAAAATTTCCTCAATTACAGACTCATAAATATAATACTTACTCTCCAGTAAAATGGCAATGATTGTAAACTTTTTCATCATTTTTAATAGACTTCTCACATATGTGACATATATCAGCATTGAAAAAATCAAAGTCCTCTTCTTCAGTTAATGATCTCATTGGCACTGGATTGTTGTACATTCTATGTAAATCTAAGGCAAGATCTTGCATTTCTTTCACAAACCAGGTAGCTGGATTCTCACTGCTTTCAGTTTTTTTTCTGTAGAAAATGTATCGTGATTTCGCGTTATCAAAACTGCACTTTACATAATATCCAACACTTAATGCTTCATGGTGTTGTATTGCTCGCTCACTATTATGCACAGGTTTTAATAAACACTTAAAGTCTGCGTATACTATAAATGGTACACGATTGTTATTTATGTGATTTTCAAATTTTAAAATTTTATTATCATACCTCGGCAAGCTTATTTTACACTTATTTACTTTAACGCACTCCACCGTATGTGTTTTTAACATTTCATCAGTTGTAAAGTAATGAAGACAGCGGTCGCAAATATATATTTTATGTTGATGTTTTGTTAAAGAACTTCTAACCAACCTAGATAAGTCTTTAATATATACGTAGTGGTATTTTATATCATTATTAGCACTATTATCACCATCTTGGATTCCTTCTAAATATTCTTCTCTATCTTCTTCTACCTCATCTTCATCCATTGCCTCAGCATTAACGAAATCATCACGTTCTCCGTCAATATTTTTTTGTTTCTTTGATTTTCCCTCACTATACGTGTCAATATAATAATTTTGTATAAGCAGCAAATTAATATGTTTATCCTTTTTTTCTGCTGTCAAGTGAAGGGGTAAAGTTTTATAACTATTTTTACTTTTCTCCAAAAAATACACGTTAATAGACACATTATTCTGTTTTTCAAATTTTGTAACTTGCTTAGGCTGCACTGGAAAGGTGATCCCTTCGAAACTATTACTGTTTTCGTATTGAGTATAATTTGACACTCGTTGTGCATTTTTATTCACTGGATGTAAAGCTGACAAAATGGCCCATTTGAAGCATTGCTGATCTGCGTTCTGTACATTCACGCAAGCTTTTTTTTTCTCTATAGTAGTAGGGAGTTCTATGTAAGAACTACCACTTATTGCATTGTACTTATTTACATTTACTCCTAAATTCAAAATTGAGCGTAAAGTCCATCCAGAATCACGCTCCTGAAACTCTTCTATATCTGTAGAAATAGGCTTCTGGACATTCGTTTTAAACCATTCATGTAGGTCTGTCGTATCAAAAATGGAATCAGATTTAGTATTAAAATATTTAACTTCAACAGTCTCTGTATCATTTTTTACTGTCAAAAACTCTGCTGCTAATACTGTATTAATTTTTAAAGCATTTTGCTCATCGAGAATTTCTTGCACTTTTAAAATGAATATTTTTTCCGCAGACTTAAGAAATTTTATTATATCTAAATGCCTACTATTTGTTATAACAGCCGTTCTTATGCGATTTTTAAAAGCACTATTAAGATCTTTCCATGTCACAAAATTATAATCATCTTGATTGTCTAATTTTTCATCGAGCCCTGACCCTTGCACTTCTAGAATTTTATAAAATGCTGCTAAAAACGTTGATAAAAGACACTCAATATTCAACAACTTATTTTCCACTGGCGATGACAATTTAACAGACAGCTTATAGTCGGAAATACTTTTAAGCACTATTTCACTATTATCAATAAAATGTCGTATCTCGGTCATATTATCACTATGCAGCAAGCGTTGATATTCTATTCACGCTATTTCACAGAAAATCACGTAACGCTCCACGGCGTTGGCGTTAGCAAAATTCTCGCGGAGTTGCTCCATTATACTTACAGCTCGCGTTAACGTTCTCAAGCAGCTTGAACTTTTCTTTTATACTGATTTACCTCTGCGAAAGCGATACGAGTGATAACTAGCGGTAACTAGCAGTTGTATATAAAGAGATGACACATCGATAGAGAGGTTAGTTAACTAATAATCGTCACAACGTTAAGATGACGAAGTACGTGGTTGATGTTCAAGGCTTTAAAACCATGCACAACGAATTTATTTTTAAAGAGGTCGCTATTATACCTCTACAAGAAAATGCCACACCGTCAGTTTTTGTCTATAAGCCCCCATATTCTTGGGCACAGCTCTTACCTAAGAACAAATGTGAAAATCGATGGTTGGAGTTTAATTACCACGGTCTTCGTTGGAGCTCAGGAGAAGTTCCCTACGAGGATCTAGCTACAACCTTTCGAGCCATTATTAAAGAAGATGATGTTATTTACGTAAAAGGTCTTGAAAAAATCGAATGGTTGCGCCGTGTGCTATTTAATAGGTACATTACTTATATTATGATTATACGCTTTACTAAATATTTGCATAATATAATTATTTTTATAGGTACATTTATGATATTAAGCAATGTCCAGCTTTAAAAAAAATTAGTATGGATGATATCGAATGCATGAATCACCAATTTAATTCAGCTCATTGTGCTGTGAAGAATGCTACAGCTTTAAAAAAATGGATTTTAAAAGAGCAGCAACGACAAAACGATATTTTTTAATCAATGTACACCTGATACACAATACTTATGCAATAAATTAGTTCTTCATGAATCTATGTCGATTTTTTTCATTCACGCCTCCTTATTACTGCGCCGATTAAAATTACTTTATCGTATTAACTGACTCTATTCGTTGGCGAGGTACTGCGGTGAAGAGGAGTAAGCCAAGCAATGTTGGGATACGCTTTCGGTTATGAAATGGTATACATGTTCTCTGGCAACACGCATCACTCGATACGCCCGCTCTTGAGAAAAAAATATGATGCTGGTACATTATACGCCTAAATAAGAAGCGAAGAGTTATCGGCCACGGCTTACACATACGTGTATCCTAGCATGACTCGTTGCACCCGCTCTTGCTAAGAAAAAAATATTACACTGGAACATTATACGCCTATAAATAAGAAGCGAGAAGTCATCGGCCACGGCTAACACATCCGTATAGATAAGAAATAATAGCTCCGTTTACTTGGCAGGGTACTGCATTGAGTAAGCCAACGTTGGTCGCAGCTGAACGGTATACGCGATCCGCTATATCCACTGATACACGTTCATGCTTGATCATCTTCCTCTCGCGCTGTACGTTGGGCTTGTCACACCTACACCTTTCGGACCCATCCTGATGACGTCGGAGCTTGATTCGCGGTCGGAAAGGAAGGGAGCTGTCAATATCATCCGACATCACAGCATTCGGAAGAGGCCCCCTTCCCCTGACGTTACCATCCGAGTAGTCCGCACCACCCACCGCCCGTGCCCCTCCTCCCACCGCCCGATTAGCCCCCATCACCGCCTCTCCTCTACCGCCCGATCAGCCCCCACCACCGCCTCTTCTCCACCCACAGCTATAGCTAGAGCCTCTTCCCCCACCACTACCTCAGGGGGGGGGGCTGGGGGGGGTGCCAGAACCGCCATAGTTTACCTACTTGCTTTGTCTATCACTATCGAACTTCTTTTCACATATACATGGCGATGTTTACACCTGAGAGAAAGATAAAGAGAGAGAGAGAGAGAGAGAGAAAGAGAGGACGACGAAAAAGGCACAGTGGCTCAGAAAAAAACGGCCAATACGGTCACGCTCTTGTCCTCTAGCTCACGCATAGCGCCTTTAGTAGCATGATTCACTAACACTTTTTACACATACGGGAGACAGTAAATCTGTACCAAGCGGGCCATTGACAGTCACAACTAAATTTTGATTCTGATCTACTTCGTATTCTCAGCTCAAAAAGTACCTTGTCTTTGAAACGCCTCGACTTTTCCTTGCTGTCAACTTGTCCTCGTTCTCATTCCGTTGTCCAAGCTTTTTACTATCTTCCAATACTTTTTTGTGAAATACAACAGAATACGTAAACTTAAATTTTGTTTTCACCGATACATCTGATTTTGAGAATCACCCTTCGAATACGTTATGGTTCCCCAGATGCCAGCCCACCTCTACTATGCAATAAAAGTGTGCTGGGCTTACAATCTGTCAATATATAATTTGACATATTTACCTTGAATGGTGGTACCAAGGATAAGGGAACGTATTACTGACAAATAAATATACACTCAAGTAAAATATAAAAGTATGTAATTTACTTTACTAATTCCTTTTACCACATTGCACATCTAACTTTGTTGTTATCTAGCTTTTCTAATAAAAGTTTTCTAAGAGCAATTACTTCTACATTTATTGGTAAAAAGAAAGAATGAAGATTGATCCATCAAGTAAACTCAAAAGCATATATAAAACGAAAGCAGATTCATATTATGAATCCAATACGTATGACCAAACTGGCGGAGAAATAGAACATATGTAGAATGAGAAACAGACAGCGCCATCGCACTTTCTTTCTCTGCTGCTCGTACGCAGCCTTAATTTAGCTGGACGCCACTCTATTATTAAGCACTGACGGACTTGCGCACTAAGTCAAAATTAGCAGAAATAAAATAATTTATTCACGAAAAAAAAAATAGAATTTAGAACTTTTGAATTTCTCTGGAATCTCTTTGGAAAATAATATTTATTAAAATATGCGATATTTAAATTAATCATTTAAATATTCTGATGAACTTACATTGCGCACGGGTCAGGGGTCGTTAATTCATTTAATAATTTCAAACACTGCTCAAAAAATACATATATCCTGCATTACTTTCTCGTTGCGATAATCTAGACTTCCGAATCCGCTGACGTCAGCGCTGACCAATCAGATTTTTCGACGTTGCGAAGAGAAAAGAGGAAGAAAGTGAAAAGCGGTAGCTGCAGCAGTTCGCTCTCGGCGCTCGCTTAGTACACTTGCGTTATATTTCGTTACTTTTAGATTTTCGTTCGAAAAAGTGCCTCGTTGCCTTATTCATACAGACGCTACATTTTCATCTTTCCCTCTAGTCTCACCTTTTCTAGTAGACTCTGGTTACTTTGCACAACTAATTACTTTATTATTACTCTTTAACTTAATATTTTATTAAGAATGCGATTTTCTAATTGAGTATTAATACACGTTAATCCAATAGAAGGTTACCATTGTGATTATCAAGAAAAAATGAAAGTGTTTCAAATTAAATTTAATACAGAGCCTCTATTCAATAAAATCTCAGTTTCAATACGACTCGAGTCTCCTTGTTAAAGAGGAACTACTTTATTACTTACTTTCTTATTTCTAATGCATATAATATATTTAATAAGATCTTACCTCTTTATCCCGATTCAGCCTCGCTAATATTATACAGTTTAATTTAGAAACACACACAAAGACGGAAGTGATAATATTTATGGATTAAACTTTAATTATTTAAGCTATCAATAACAGGTAGACAAAAAAGTCTACCACTTCGCACATGTATACTATATATTTTTGAGATCACTGAATCCAAATTCAAAGTCGAAAAGTCGCCATTTACTCCTGAATATTGACATAACCTCAAAAATGTATTTTACAAAAAAAATGGTTTTGCCCGTTTAATAGTGCAATGTATAATTCTA
This sequence comes from Copidosoma floridanum, assembly GCF_036245765.1. Lineage (NCBI taxonomy): Eukaryota > Metazoa > Arthropoda > Insecta > Hymenoptera > Encyrtidae > Copidosoma > Copidosoma floridanum. The sequence goes on from NW_028321881.1 coordinate 18,532,459, forward strand.
TTTTTTATTTACTAAATTTAAGTTTAAGGTCGAAAACCCTTGCAAACGTGATTTATGCCATAATCCTGAAGAGACCCATCTACTCTGTGCATGGTACGCAGCGCGAACCCCGGTGTCAGAATCGCGCAACACCATACCCTTGTATGATTTATTCTTAACACTCTTGCTTATAGAAGCAAATATTATGGATATCATTATTTAAACAGGCTTTGAAACCAAAAATCTAAAAAAGTCGAGCTAAAAGATGTTGCTTACGTACAAGAATATGTAAACGAAAAGATCAGTCATTTGATAAATTGCTGTGTTGTGAGACAAATGTTCGTTAGCTTCACTCAATACAAAGTAGAATCATCTGTAAGTATATTAATTCTTATGCTTGACAAATGTTGGTTATGAAAACATATACATCAACGTGTAATTTAATTATTAGATTAATAAAGACCGCTTCATCAGTGATGTGTGCTGTGAATGTGTAGCTAATTAGAGCAAAAAGTAAGCATATCGCAGCACTGATTCATTTTATTAATACAAGTGTCAGCCTGAGCAGAACTGATTTTGAGCGAAGTTGGGAAAAATCTACTCCAAAGAAACTTGGGAGAGAAAAATACCCCAAGGGCCGTTTTTTAAAGCAAATATTTCCCCTATCCAGCAACCAGCTCATGTTGATAAAGTCTGTTTCACTCTTAAAGATTTAAAAAATAATTTTATCATGACATTAAGCTTTTTTTGAAACGAAAAAAGACAAAACTAAATATTTTATAATGTCTATTATTGATTCAGTGATAAAGAAGTATTTACTTGCATAGAACATAAAATTATAGAGGTTTGTATAGATAATTTTTTTTAATTTTAAGGCAACGAGTATGTACAAATGTAAATTATAATATTTCAAAAGATTAACTTAAGCTCTACGAAAATAACATTGTTCTATCAAGAGATGAAATGACATTGACGTGTAGAGAAAATGTAGATCCATCACAATGTCTAAGTTAGTTCGAGGCAAAGAAAATTGAAATCGCCACTAGTGATGATGTCCACAAAATTAAATCTTTGAAAAAAAAACACAAGAGTCTCTTGTATGAGATATGATATGAAGATCAAGTGGAGCTCTGACGACACTCGCCATAAAGTATAGTAAGGCCAATGAAAAAAAAATGCAATCGCTGATTACAAAAAATCTTTTCAAGTTCATATAAAGCATCTTGGACTGCTTGTTAGTGAGAGTCAACCATGGTTGAGCGCCAGTGTTGATGGTGTACAAGAGGATAACTGAATAACTGAGGACGGTTACATTTCAAAAATTGTGGAAGTCAAGTGTCCTTTTTCTTGTAAAAAAATGATCTGTAGATATTAATGTTATTAATCGATGGGTAAGTATTATATCAAATTATTATACATTGACCTCTTTCCATCTAATCATTGAAAAAATGATCTGTATGTATTCTCACTGATAGGCTTAGTTTGTGTGGATATAACCAGGGATGAAAAAATTTTAAATGAAGTAGTACCTGTTTGTTAAAAACTTTATTTTAAAAATTATTTTCTAACAGTTCATAAGTTATTAAGTAAAAAAAATTTGGAGTATGCAAAAGAGTCTGGAGTAGACATAAAAAAAAAAAATAATTTTTGATTTGAAAAAAATGTTTCCAATAATTTATTAATATATGAGGGTTATGTATTACCTCTTGATACTTACAGATAAAGACACAGTGTATCTGGGTCACAGTAAAAGCTAGAGATAGTTAAAGGCTGTATTAAGAAGTAATGTGTTCCTGATGCAAGCTAAAAGGACGACAAAATTGCCAAGCATGATTTATTGGTTGTGTGACAACACTTGTGATTAATGTATAACATAGGTATTAAGTAATATGAATGTGTTAAATAAATAATTTGGTCTTTCTTATAAAAGTTTTCTTTTTTTTTTAATATTTAATAATGTATCTTTGAAATATTTCATGGAGTAGTATATAAATAACATGCAGAATAACTGTAAATTAAGGCCACGTGGTGGCTCTGTCAGTAGCGAGCCAGCCTACAGATCTGGATGGTCGGGGTTCAAATCCCACCCTGGACAAAAATTTTTACTGAAAAACAAGGTTTTTTTGGATTGAGTATGAGCATTCATAAATCTACCGATTTATACCTCATCAATTCACCTACCGATAACTAACAAACGTATGGCTAAATACACTATATGGTGTCAAAATAGACATATCTGAGCCCCGCGATGATGAATGAAAAAAAAAAAAAAAAAAAAAAATTACTATAATTTTACATTATGGGAGGTTGCACATTAACAAAAACACAGCAAACATGAAAGATGTTATCAATGAACTTAAATAAATTTGTAAGTATTTTATTCAGTACATTAAACATCTTTATTCAATGCATAATTCTTCCTAAGTGAATCCGTACGTTTGCTATGTTGCGAGCTTCTTCTGTTTCTTTTTGAGCAAATTCAGGATTAGATAAAAAAGGTAGCATCATGAGAACACTTTTTCCACTCTTAGCGATTCGCAATCATACTTTGGAAAAGCCTTCATCTGCAAGAAACTCATCCCCATGCCCAAAAAGATTTAATAGTCCACTTTCCAAAATGATTTGCGAATCACTCTTTCTCCCTCCAGCACGAGGAGACACAAATGTGATGAGATCCTTTGGCAAGGACCCAATAAAAACTTTTGCAGTAAAAAACTTTCTATAATGAGAGTGAGTAAAAACACGATGATCGACTCTTGATACAATTTCAATTGGGAATTCAGTGCAGTTAATGATGAATCTTACGTTTTTATATTTTGGTTTAAAACAATCAGGAGACATATCAAGGACAGTCCCCTTGTCAAGCCATTTTATAGAGTTCCAAGGGGCTGAGGATTCATTTAGTAATATTTCTCTAAAAATTCTGGGCATAGTAGTTTTATGAGCTTGAAATATTATTGCTAATGCTGAATAAGACAGACTAGTTTTTAATTAAGTAAAAGAAATTAGCAGTCTATTTTGTTTCGAAACCATGCAACTTTCAATCGTATAAGACAGTTTGTAAAGAAATAAATTTTACGTTTTCAATCATTTCTTGGTTGCTTTTAATTATTTCTAGGCCTAAGCTAAGAGCGGACCATAAAAATAGCAAAGCGTCGACAAATCTATTAACAATTTAAATATCAATGCATTTGACACCAACGCATACCCTGAGATAAGAGTGCAAATGAAATAGTTAAGCGATTGTACAGGAGAAATTCCGAAAGTTTGGTTACATTTGATACCAATCAAAGGATAGACAGATGGTACGAGATAGGGCTCATTCGATTCCTTTTTTTCAAAAGTTCAAAAATGCATAAGTGCAATGACTGAAGTTGAGCAGCGATGATACATCCTTGAGAAAAACATTGTATAAGGGCAAAGCTTCAGGTCATGTTGCCGCGGAGCGGACAACGCGTCCGCACACAACGTTGTCGAGTCTCAGTGAAATTTGAACCTATTGGAGGCGTATTTTTGATGCTCTATGTATCATCAAGTACGATGTCATCAGTTTTGTTTTCCGTGCATGTATTAATAACTGTTCTTTTGCTGAAATGTAATATATGCGACGTTTTTCGACTTGGCACTTGTAATTTATTGAAAAATCACTGGTTGAATGAAGCTGTAAGTAAATCAAGTGCAGTATTTTGGACATGCAAAGTTTCGTGTATGATTTTATAATAGCATTTTTCGTGTAATACCCCACGTATATACGGAATAATGTACCTTTCACTGTGCATTTTAGCATTGTCTGCTTTTTGGATCGGAATCACTCTCTCGGCATAACTTACGTCGTGTACAACGTGTTATTGAGTATAACGTGGCTTCTGATTGTTTCACGATATCTCAATAATAAACGTATTAATTAATTAAATTAATTTGATTACAGTAGTATAAGCTTAACATGCGGTGTTTTTTGTGTTGTGGTAGAGAATGGTTACTCCAGACTTAGAATATCAGTGACCAAAAGTGGCAGTGTATGCTAATGTTTCGTCGAACGAGAAAATGGAAGTATGCTATCGTGATTCGGCTCACTTCCTCAAGTGAAACCTCCATCAAGCCAATGTCACCTGGCACACCCAAATTTTTTCGATATCATTGAGAAGCTTATGATTTCTACTTTTAATGCCTAATTTTATACAAAGAGTTAAGGTATATTTTGAAAAATATTGTAACATTTTTAATCAATATTGTATGGCCTTCTATAAGAGCCCAAGTTAAACATGGATTTATAAGAGTTATTTTCAAAAAATTGCCTGGCAACACAGCTTCAAATTTTTAGAGGTGATTTGGTTTATATTCAAGTATAATTCCTCTAAATTTCGTTGATACTTAAAGTATTTCGATTTTGTAATGAGCCACCTTAAACTTAAATCTGTAGGTCTGGTTTGAGAAGGCCCTGCTATTTTATACAGAATAGAGTTTTTTTTTTTTTTTTCGCTTCCTGTCCTTTATCGATAAATTAAAGTTTCTATCAAAAGTTATGTGTATTTCTGAGGCCTGAGTGTTATACAATTTTTTTAGAATTGCTTTAGCGATTGTCTCAAATTTTGATAGCAAAATGCTTATATGGTATAAAAATTAAAAACCGTCAATAATGTGAACTTCAACAGACAGCGGTTTGCAGAAATCAGCAAAGTTTCGCAGTTTTTTTGTTAGAACAGATTTGTCCGTTTTCAACATTGCTTCCCTAAAATTAGACCGGGCAAGGGAGACTAGAGATATTGGATATGATAGGCAGAGCTCCATGTCAATTTTTTTTTGCAACGCTACAGCCAACAGCCGCTTAAAAGTATCTCGTTCTATCTCCAGGAAACAGTTTTCGAACCTTCTTTCATCGATTTCTTCATGCACTTGGCAGCGAAATGAAAAATTTTGCTTCGACTGATTGCTTTTTCATACCACGTGGAATTTTCGTTACATTCCGCAATAAATGTTTTTTTGCGGGCCTTTCCCACTTCAATAACGGTAGGAAGAAATTGTGCAGTTTCGACAAAGGCTGACCGGCCCGCCATGACGTTATGTACAAAATCTTTATCTACATCTTGCGTGGACGGATTCATATTTTTTTTTAATGCACTGTATAATGGCTGATAATGATGACTTATCTTTGACGGTTCTGTGATGTTGCAGTTCCTTTACCGTATAGTTGCACTGAGAAATAAAGAGTTTCTCTAGTAAAACCAAAATAACTTTCGTTCATAAATTGTAGCTTGCTGTCCAACACTGTCTTGATGTTATTGAATTTGTAAATTTACTGACACCTGTCAACGCATTATTATTCTCGTTTGCTTTGCTCAGTGCAAAGGTCGGAGGACGCCTTGGAACATACGTTCTTTGTTCGGCTTATGCCAAAAGCTCTCTTTTCACACTCATTGTATGAAGGTAGATTACTTGTTCGTAAGTTTATCAGATTACGCAAATACAGTAGGAAATACCTAGCATAATTCGGTTGATTCAAATTAAAAAATGGGTTACAAATATTGAAAACAGTGGAAACGTTCAACGCAACGTTGCTGCAACGCATACCCCGTAAAAAAGATAAGTAACTTTCAATGAAAAGTACGTATTTCTTGTGAAACTGCTGTTTTTCTATACAAGCTGTCCCGTGTATCCTCAACGTATTCAACGTACAACTGCATCCAACTATTCAAGAACCAGCTGGCGTTCCAATTCTGCATCTCTGAGGGTGGACTGTTCATGTGTTGTAACTCCTCCAGAATATCAAGTAAATCCACTTCATGCTTTCGAATGAACACTTTCACGTGAAGAACTTGCAGGGCAGCTGACAGCTGAGGGTGCAATCGTTTGCATCGATAAAAACTTTTTTTTCATCCAAAAAACTGTTTAAGGAGCCAGTTGCTTGGACATCAGCTTGGCACATAACTTCAACAATACTGCAACCATCTAGGTACTTGCCAAGCGCTCTGAAATAGGTTCTGCATACGTGAAAAGCACCAACATTTACAAATACATTATCGAAGCATGGACTTTCCGTAATGCGAATTTGCATTGCAAGCTTGGCAAGTCTAAAGTCGTACGTGACTACAATATGACTTTGGCTGCAAGATGCGGCATTTTTTTGGCTCCTTACAAGCGTTTCGTTCATCATATCTGCCAATCTTAAAGACTTGTTTATATGTGGTAAGTAGCTGACTATTTAGAACTGCAACTTGTCAGTTGTTGTTTTGCTAACAAATCCAGACCACAAGGGAGTGGTGGACATGTATGATATTGAGAAGGCCCAGAGAAAATTTTTCTTGCAAGAAATACATTTTGTTGTAGAGAGGAATGAGACACGAAATTACATTTAACTTGCGTCGTTTCCGAGGAACAACTTGCTTTGTAGTTGCAACAGGCGAGGGTGACTTTGCATCTCTTGACATAGAATCGAAAATTCTCTGATAGTTGGTTTTAAATTGATAAATGATACCAATTATGTCGGGCAACGTGTTTTTCCCCGCGAGAGTCTCAACAAAACGATCATAATTATTCGAAGCAATATTTGTACTCAAGTTTGGCTGCACACGCATACTTGGGGGATTCAGTTTATCCTCTTGCAGAGAGAAAAATGCCATTTCAGTCTTTAGCTCTTCAGCTGCAGTGTAGCTGACTGAGTGTTCTAGTCTGTTTAAGTCTGTTTATTACGTGTAATATTTTTCGACTGCTTGTCAATGACTTCAGAATTACACCTAACATTTGGTGCTTAGATAGTTAGTTATTATTAGATTAGATAGTTTTATTCGGCCTTCAAGACAACTTAAGTCAGATCCTGATATATGGATTTTATTATAATAAAGGTTCCCGTGGAATCTTACCGTCTCATATCTGGGCCCTGCACGAGGTTGAAAATAACGTTATGACGTAGTCACCGTAAATAATACTTTCAGGCGTGATTTCGCCTGTTTTATTGATTTGTATCTCGATATAAATTGCCTCAGTTCATAAGCGGTATTTCACAACCTTAATTTGGCTGCATCTTGTTGGACAGCAGATTTGTTTATCAGGTCAGTGATGTTAAGTCCCGATTAAAAAATAGTACTGTACTGCACCACGTTCGTAATTGTTATCATATCACCGTACTCGATCACAATTTTTTGCTAAAGAGAAGTAGCAGAGTAACAATGAAAATCCTTCTTCGTAAATGTGGCAGAATTTTCAAGTAAAATTTGGAAGTCGTGGTTTTACACATCATTAAAAAACAATATCTTCTCGCTCTGAATAATTTCGATATCGATAAACATTTTTATGGCCATGAAGGATGTCCTATGCACATTACGCATTTTATGTTAAACTCTGTATTTCTTGGATTTGGTAGTATTCAGAGTATTCGTTCGCCATTCAAGTTTATTTAAGCAAGTGCGGTGATAGGAAAACGTGGCTCGACTAAGTAATGGATTAGTAACACTAGACTCACCAAGAGCAACAGCTTCCTTACGTATACGCTGTGCGATGCTGCTATCCAATTACCCTGATCCTCTCATGCTTTCCAAATATACACGCATATGTTCTCGCTGGGCAGTTTGCTCTTGGGGGACACAGCAGATACGTATCACCTTCAATGATGAGGTGAGCCTCTCCCGAATACACATGCATTTTGACATCAGCAAGAGAGGGCCTTGGCATAACTTCAATCGATTCCACTTCGTTACTGTCACTCCAGTCGATCTTGACAATTGTCTGAAAAAATTAAATTCTATTTCAATTGGGATGAATACGTAAAATAACCTGACGAGTACGAGTAGTACATGCAATAGGAAGAACAAAGGAAGAGACGCTATGCTACAACATCATACGGGCGAGAAAATTATATAGAAGCAGTGTAAAAATGTAAGAAATAAGTATGTTGCTTACTTGAAAATGCCCAGTTGCTTCGGCCATCAGCTTTACCGAAAGTTCAACCAATAACCGATCGCGTGTGTGTACTGTCACTCCAGTCCATCTCGACAGTGCTCTGAAAAAATTTAATTCGATTTCATTTGAGATGAATCCGTAAAATAAACTAACAAGTACGAGAAGTACATGATTAAAAAAGAACATATTTTGAGTCGCTATACTTGAATAGGATGTGGGAAAGAAAATAACATACAAACAGTATAAAAAATAGTATAAATTTATATGTAGCTTACTTAAAATTGCTTCGATGTTTCAGCCGTTGATAGCGGTGGCACAAGTTCAATCGATTTAACAGGATAATCTGCATGGGAAAAACTCTGACTATTACTGTCAGTTACAGACGGTTGGAAAAAAAGTAAAATGTCATCAATAAAAAAATGATTTAATGTGAGCCAAATTATTGTTAAGGCGGTGCAAGTAATGTAGTTATCAGTTCACACACTGTTTTGAAAAAGGCCGCAAAGTCTAGTTTGTCCGTGACACGTAATACCAAAAATTTTTTTTGCACTCCAAATAATAAAAGGTTTCACTTGAGGAAGTGAGCCGAATCACGATAGCATACTTACATTTTTTCGTTCGACGAAACATTAGCATACACTGCCACTTTTGGTAACTGATATTCTAAGTCTGGAGTAACCATTCTCTACCACAACACAAAAAACACCGCATGTTAAGCTTATACTACTGTAATCAAATTAATTTAATTAATTAATACGTTTATTATTGAGATATCGTCAAACAATCAGAAGCCACGTTATACTCAATAACACGTTGTACACGACGTAAGTTATGCCGAGAGAGTGATTCCGATCCAAAAAGCAGACAATGCTAAAATGCACAGTGAAAGGTACATTATTCCGTATATACGTGGGGTATTACACGAAAAATGCTATTATAAAATCATACACGAAACTTTGCATGTCCCAAATACTGCGCTTGATTTACTTACAGCTTTATTCAACCAGTGATTTTTCAATAAATTACAAGTGCCAAGTCGAAAAACGTCGCATATATTACATTTCAGCAAAAGAACAGTTATTAATACATGCACGGAAAACAAAACTGATGACATCGTACTTGATGATACATAGAGCATCAAAAATACGCCTCCAATAGGTTCAAATTTCACTGAGACTCGACAACGTTGTGTGCGGACGCGTTGTCCGCTCCGCGGCAACATGACCTGAAGCTTTGCCCTTATACAATGTTTTTCTCAAGGATGTATCATCGCTGCTCAACTTCAGTCATTGCACTTATGCATTTTTGAACTTTTGAAAAAAAGGAATCGAATGAGCCCTATCTCGTACCATCTGTCTATCCTTTGATTGGTATCAAATGTAACCAAACTTTCGGAATTTCTCCTGTACAATCGCTTAACTATTTCATTTGCACTCTTATCTCAGGGTATGCGTTGGTGTCAAATGCATTGATATTTAAATTGTTAATAGATTTGTCGACGCTTTGCTATTTTTATGGTCCGCTCTTAGCTTAGGCCTAGAAATAATTAAAAGCAACCAAGAAATGATTGAAAACGTAAAATTTATTTCTTTACAAACTGTCTTATACGATTGAAAGTTGCATGGTTTCGAAACAAAATAGACTGCTAATTTCTTTTACTTAATTAAAAACTAGTCTGTCTTATTCAGCATTAGCAATAATATTTCAAGCTCATAAAACTACTATGCCCAGAATTTTTAGAGAAATATTACTAAATGAATCCTCAGCCCCTTGGAACTCTATAAAATGGCTTGACAAGGGGACTGTCCTTGATATGTCTCCTGATTGTTTTAAACCAAAATATAAAAACGTAAGATTCATCATTAACTGCACTGAATTCCCAATTGAAATTGTATCAAGAGTCGATCATCGTGTTTTTACTCACTCTCATTATAGAAAGTTTTTTACTGCAAAAGTTTTTATTGGGTCCTTTTGAACTTTCGAAAAAAAGGAATTGAATGAGCTCTCTCTCGTACCATCTGTCTATCCTTCAATTGGTATGAAGTGTAACCAAACTTATGAAATTTCTCCTGAACAACCGCTTAACTATTTCTTTTGCACTCCTGTCTCACGGTATACATTGGTGTCAAATTAATTTGTATTTAAATTATCAATAGATTTGACGATCATTTGCTATTTTTACGGACGGCTCTTAGCCTATCACATAAAGCCGGTTTTAGAGTCACCGTCAAAATTATATGTAACACTTTTATTGACGGAATCATTCACTGGTGTGCTAGTCTTTTTATCTTACTTTTTATTTACACTAAAATAATTTCTCCGGGCTTGAGACCGGCAAATTTACAGTGGCCACATTACGCGCGCGGTAATTTATTTACCGAAATTAAAAAAAAGCCCGGAGAAACTACAGAGAGAGCGTGCTGTAATAAACGTACTCTGAGCGAAAAAAAAATTGTTCATTTATTTAACAACAACTAAAAATTCATAGATTTTATTAATTATACTATCTGAAATCAGCATGAATTTTCTTACTACTTTTTGTTGAGTGTTTTTATGGTACATATAGAAGAATATTGAGAAATTGCAGCATGAGCTTCTATGGCAAACCATATTTTTTGACGAAACGTATTTCCAAGAATAAATACTTGTAGCGAAGTAAGTTATTAACGATACACCAATCAAAAAAAATTTCGTGCAATTCGAAAGGGATTCATGTATTAAACAGTGTTGCTTACCGACCATAATAATGTAATAGTGAATTACATCAACAATGATCAAGACGTCAGATGTGTGCAACATCAGCAACATTGTACTGATGTTAATAGAAAATTTAGTTTAGGAGATTTGAAATCTCGCGCTTTAGGATATTCTCTTACCTATAAGGGCCAATCATAAGCGTGCGCGCGTCTATTAATACACCAATAGACTCTGTTTATACTTACCTTTGTCCAGCAGCTTGCTGCTGCTGCGGTTATCGTTAGTCAGCCTCAAACGCCCTTTTCGGTAAGTCGCTTTGCGCTCGTGTTTATAATTTTCACGTGTATCGTTTTTATGTAAGATTTCTGTAACGAAAACGATTCACATTTTCAATTGACACGTAATATCTCCGTCTGACTCAAAAATTAGTTCTTCCTTTTTTATCTTACAAGTAAGCAAATATTATGACTTATTAAAGTAAAATTAAATAAAGAGATTGTTTTTTTTATAATAAACAGCTAAAGTGTTTAAAAGTGTGTTGTGCATTTATTATTGTGTCCTTTCATTTACATCCTTTTTCACGCTCCCCCAAATCCGGCGTGCGATAAAAATTATACAGTCCACTATCTTATTAAGTTCAATTTTGAACGTGTAAACGTTGATTATATCTAGCTTTACTGAATTTATTAAATCATCAGATAATACATAACTTGGTTGTTGATGAAATTTATTCTCTTAATTTAAATATTATAAGATTAAAAATTATAATTCATGAAAACAAATAAATAGCTTTAATACATAATTTGAATACCAAACAAGAATAAATAGATAACGTATGACAAAGACGTTTACAAGGACGTTCAGTTTGAACGTGAACTTTTTTTTTGTAGACCGTTGGTGTGATTAACAAAATAAAATAAGCAATAAAGTAAATGATGAACAAATATGCATTTTGAATGGATTGGAAAAATCAGATGTGGGTCACGGGACCCACGACAGATTTGAAATATAAGGAATATGTTTTTGAACTCAGTAGTATTTGATTGTCTATGATAAAAAAGTAGTTTTCGTCAGATAACGTAAGCCAGCCACGGAGCAGTGGCACTTATGTGGCGAATCCTATTTTTTCTACCGAGTGCACACCAGCTTTTCAAAAACGCGCGAGCAAGGCTCCCAGATTTTCGGGAGTTCGCCGCATGCGCAGTGCGCATCACCCTCTCTCCATAGAGCAAGCTGGAGCGGGAGAGCCCCCCTACCCAGACCTTTAACCTAAGCCCCGTCCACTTCTCACAACTTAAATATGACATCTTGTCAAGTACGAGTACAATCGACGATAGCCGCGCGGGCTAAGTATTTGCCCCAGCCAAACTTGCCAGCTTTCGAATCTCACTAATTTTTTTTTTTGTTTTTTTTTTTCATCTGCACAATTTTTATACGTTAAGTTTTTGTATTAAAAAAACATTTTGTTGGTTTATTGCCTTTTGTACGCTTGGTACATGTGACGAGTCGTCACTATAGACAATTTCAACAAAGCAAAGTAATAAATTTTTTTTTTTTTTCTTAAATGCTGGTAGTTTTTCTTAATTTTTAATTTTTTTTTTTTAATGTACGTTATACATAAAGTGTCATGACAAGTTTATGTAATTATGTAAGCTCATGTATAATGTTTCAATACTAAGACATAATTTAAAAAAATACTATGTACAAGACAAGGTAAGTAAAATTATAAAACAAAATATTCGTCATTTATTAAGGAAATCAAAACATTAATACTTAGTGAGTTAAGCGTCGAGTAATGATAATTAAAGTATTATTTAGTATCTAAAAATCACCAAACGTCACGTCTTGATCATTGTTAATGTAATTCACTATTACATTATTAAGATCGGTAAGCAACACTGTTTAATACATTAATCCGTCCCGAATTGAACGAACTTTTTTTTGATTGGTGTATCGTTAATAACTTACTTCTCTACAAGTATTTACTCTTGAAAATACGTCTCGTCGAAAAATATAGATTGCCATTAAAGCACGTGCTGCAATTTCTCAATGTTTTTCTGTATGTACCCTAAACACACTCGACAAAAAATATTAAGAAAATTCATGCTGATTTCAAATAGTGTGATTAATAAAATCTATAAATTTTTAGTTGTTATTAAATAAATAAACAACTTTTTTTTCGCTCAGAGTATGTTTATTACAGCACGCTCTCTCTGTCGTTTCTCCATATACTTTAATTATCATTACTCGACGCTTAACTCACTAAATATTAATGTTTTGATTTCCTTAATAAGTGACGAATATTTTGTTTGACAATTTTACTTACCTTGTCTTGTACATAGTATTTAAAAAAATTATGTCTTAGTATTGAAACATTATACATGAGCTTACATAATTACATAAACTTGTCATGTCACTTTATGTATAACGTACATTAAAAAAAAAAATAAAAAAAAAATAAAAACAAACTAAAAGCATTTTTTTATTAAAAAAAAAATTTATTGTTTTGCTTTGTTGAAATTGTCTATAGTGACGACTCGTCGCATGTATCAAGCGTACAAAAGGCAACAAACCAACAAAATATTTTTTTAATACAAAAACCTAACGTAAAAAAATTGTGCAAATGAAAAAAAAAAAAAAAAAAAAAAATTATCAGTGAGATTCGAAAGCTGGCAAGTTTGGCTGGGGCAAAAGACTTAGCCCGCGCGGCTATCGTCAATTGTACTCGTACTTGACAAGATGTCATATTTAAGTTGTGAGAAGTGGGCGGGGCTTAGGTTAAAGATCTGGGTAGGGGGGCTCTCCCGCTCCAGCTTGCTCTATGGAGAGAGGGTGATTGCGCACTGCGCATGCAGCAAACTCCCAAAAATCTGGGAGCCTTGAGCGCAAGGTAGAAAAAGTATTTTTTTTTTTTACCCTAAATAATCTTCATTTCATATTTTTATATTAAAAAGACACTTTATGTATAACTATGTTTTTTGATCAGTGAGTATTATATATTAGGAAAAAGCAAACTATGTTTATATTTTTTTGTTCAATAACATATAAACAACGAGAACGAGAAAGAACAATAATAGACGGCGAAGAGTATTAACACTACCTACCTACATAAAGGTACATACATTAGTTCAACAAACGTTTGTGTGTATTACTTTCTGCGTCTCTCTATCTTTTTTCGGGTTCGGATACCTGTTTACTGTGCGTATTTGCACACGTGTGCGAATTTAGTTGGGTTGGCTATTTACTAGAGACGGGTTAAGATGAAGTTTGAGTAAACACAATTGGAAGAACCCGAAAAAATTTTTCATTATGGTCAAATATTAATATTTTAAAATAATCCTGTTCACCAAGAAGAAATTTTATAAAAATGATGAAGAAATGATACTTATTCTAATATTAATTAATCATATTCTACAAGCACGAAATATTTAAAAAGGCAATGAAAAAGACTTACCTGTACGAGTACAATACAGAGAGAGAGAGAAAGAGAGCGCGCGAGAGTAGACGATTGATGGCTTATTCTATCTCACATACTTTTACAGGTACCGTCAAAATGCCTTTTTTATTTTTTTTTTTAATTGTTTGGCGATTGTCAAAACAAAATCAAAAGTGCTTATGGATAGGAAATTTTTCGTTGGTATTTATATTTTTTTTGTATAAAAACCGTTGAAAGATGTAAGCAAAACGAACTTTAAATCACAATTTTACACAATTTTGACATTATTAGACCATTAAAAAAGAATCATAACTATTTTTTTTGAAATCGGCGGGATGAATTATGTATATGTATAACAAGTCCAATTATCAATTAATTTTTGGATTCAGAAGTTTCTCGGTTCGTGCCCATAAATAATAAGAACAAAGATTGGATTGGCAGGCTGCATAGCCCAATCGATAAGGTCCCTGACTACCCATCCTAAAGATGTGGTTCGATTCTCAGAGTACTCACACACACACACGCGCGCGCGCGCACGCACACATCCGTACGTGTATGTATAAGCTGTATAATACAATACATGTATGATATTTTATTTTTATATACTATTCTACAAAGCTATAATAATACGGTATTACACTTTACAAATAAGAGAGGGGTGGCAGTAAGCGCGTGAAGAAAGAGACAGAGAGCCGAGCCTAGCCAAGCCTAGTTTAACCGGAGATCCGGAGATCATTCGCACATTCTCCTGTACAGCATACCATGTATGCAATGTACATCTATATATTTTTCGTAATACTTTTTCGTTACGGTCACCACGCATTACTCACATTTACTCACCATGCTCACGCACGCCTATAGATGTTTCACATAAAAAAAACTTTTGAACGTAATAGTTTTCCACTTTTTGGTCTGGACTTTTTGACCTCCAGCTAAAATTACTGGATGTTAAGATAATAAGCAAGAGCATGTAACTTAATAAGTTTTAGGGTGTTAGAATAGAGTATAAAAGCCTCAAGTCTAGAGACACTGGGTCACAAAGCTTAAATACAATGAGTATGAAAGCTCTCAACGGTAGGTTGAGTTAATTCTTATGCTTACTAGACAGAATTATTTAGCGTATAAGATTTTTAAGATTGGATTACAGGTTACAAGATAAAATTTTTAGAACTAGGAAATATGGGGTAAAAATTCTTGAATTAATACTTTTAAGTTTAAACACTTGTTTAAATGGATAATTACTTCCTCTTATATAAAACAATTGTATAATTGTTTAATGGAAAGGTTATAAAGCTACACAATCAAACAAATAGAGTATGGGAAGTTTTGACAGTTGTTTACCAATAATTTAGTTTTATGGTAAATGAAATTGCATTTGATCCGATGTAGAATAACTATATATGATAGGTGCTTCTGATGTGGACGCATCTCCTGTTGCTGCGATCGTAAATATTTGATCCTCGTAAATAGTAGTAGAGTGAGCATTATCTTCTTTTCTATTTTCATTGACAGTATTTATGTGAGTATTAGTTGAAGGGCTGTCACCTTTTGTTGCCTCTCTATATTTTTGCAAATAAATTTTCAATGGTTCAACATAGTTGTCAAATCCAAGAGTAGTCATAGCAAAGAGAATATCTTCACCATTTATAGTTTTTCTCTTTTCCATATGACAGCGATCACTAGATTCAGATGTAATAAATGAGATAAATTCAGATACACATTCTTGCACACATTCTCGAGCATCTTTAGCAATTTTTCCTGCTTCTGGGATTGCACGTTTCATTATTTTTGCTACATTAGCAATTGGAAGAAATCGATCTTGTTCTCTCAAAGGACCAGAGGAGCTTATATTTACTCCTTGTAGAGGATCGGCATGACCGTGATTGGACTCATCTGTATTTTCTGGATCATCTGAAAAATTTTGTAAAAATTATGGAACATCATTTGTGCACTAAATACATAAAGTGTAAGTTAATTTGTAGGACTATAAAAATGCCACCTTACAAACTGAATAATATTTCTTTTTAATCAATTTTTTTTTTTTGTAAGAACATGATGTTTTTAAGATGTATGCATTTTGTAATATATGTAGACAGTTTAAGCTCAGTAGTCAGAATATAAGTTAGAGGAATATTTCTGTTATACGGCTTGTGTAAATTATAGTTTTTCTGGGTATACATACTACTGCAATATAGCTCACTAGTAGATTAATGTTATGATTTTAAAGATTACTAGTTTGAATAACTACGTTAAAGCAATGTAATTAAGGATTTAAAAAATCGTATGAACAGTTATATTTTTCATACAGTACAGAAGTCCCAGTGTACTAAAACTAAAAAATTTTTATTAAAAGCACTCTTTATTATTAATAATACAGAAATTTAAAATAAGTGATAAATTCTAAGAGTAAGGCAAATAATGTCATGCAACAGCATTTAATATTTTCTATTAGAAACCTCCTTACTACATGTGGTCAACGTTTTGCGTAGGCCCAGTATACCCAGCAAAGCAAAGGGAAAAATAGGAGAAAAAGAAGGGATTTGAATAGTTTTTATGTAGGATCGTTGACGGGACTCATGAGAATAATTGTACCAACTATCTCAACCACAGACACTAGTATCGCAAGATGTTATTTAAAATTACGATGTATATTAACATACCAATTACGCATGCAAGGTGATGTAACAGAGCAGGATGCTGTACCATATTTTTTTGTCGCAAGTCTATATCTGATCAAACAATCAAGGCATACAAATTTTTAATTTAAAACATCTTCTATTTTTCATAATGCAGGAATTTAAATTCTGCGATTAGTCAAGGGTGAGGAGGAAAATGACATACAAAAGTATTTGACATTTTTATAAATCGCAAAAAAATGTCAAAATAAAATTTTAAGATTGGAAAAATAAAATTTAGCGAAGAAAAAACTCCACGTAAGCTATGAAACATAATTATAACAATAAAATTAAACTAAATTTATAAGAAAAATATCGTAGTGACAACTTTAAAGCTAAAAAAGTATTTTTTGAAGAAAATTAAATTATTGTGTTTACTTAATCTGATACAGGTAACTTGAGAGGATGTCTACATAAATCGATTAATACCAAAAAAAATAGAAAACGCTGTCAGTGATGACTTCTGTAATGAAATTTGAAAGAGAAATTCTCGAAGGACACTGCAGTCTGACGTATACAGGATGCTCTTATAATTAAATAATTTAGATTCATTAAAATACAAATATCATGAAAATCGACTAATCCAGACTGACATTTAACTCTTTAGGTACCGTGGATAACCAAAAAATCCACAGTTCCACTCTACTTTTTAGACGAATAATCTCTTTCACAAATTCTCTCACTGAAACTTAAGACTTTATTTTGTGAAATAGTTTTTCATTTTACTTAAAACCACTTACATCACACATCCATAACAGCGCTGACTTTCTTTCACAAATAAAACATTTTATTATTCCTGATGAATATTTTTTCATCATTAGATGTTACTTAACTATTCACTTATATTGACAATTTGTCATAAATAGTTTAGAAATAAATTTTTATTAAATAAAATAATTTTCAAAAATTTAATTTCACAAACAAGAGAAAAACCTACCTTTTTATTTTCTAAAGCTTTATTTTCTTTGTACATAAAATTTAAAAAACAGATTTTTTGTATTCCTACAGGCTCCTCCGATCACCGTTATTTACAGATTTAATCATAGAAAACTTGGAGGTTTACGCTTCACGCGAACTAAAGACTGCACACAACTGTGCCCTACTATTTTATTAAAAATATATGTATGATTCCTAATTATGTGTGTGGGTCATAATACGCGAACGGGCATATTCTAAGAGCGAGGATAAATGAATGGATGTTCAAATGTAAAAATTTTTTGTAGGCTCGACTGGATCTGTACTGAAAATTTTTTTACAACTTCCTCATTTTGTTTAAGATAATTAGGAGCAATAAAGGCTCGTATAAAATCTTATTTTTCTTACCATGGGATGAAAGTTTAACTGCTGCTTTGCGCCCTCGGGTCACACTTTGCGCCCTTGTAATCACTTTGAGTCCACGGGCACCAAAGTACTTTTCTGCCCCAGGGCCTAAAGGAATTTACTGGGCGCTAAGTGTGTCCTCGGTTAGAAAAACATAATACGCGACTCAGACACTAACCTACAACAAGTGCGCCCTTCGGGCGCTCATGTTTGTTCTTTGTGCCCTAGTGACGTAATGCACCATTAATCCAGATAACGGCACTGTCAATGAGAATTTGATTATGTCCTTATATTTATTGCTTATATGATTACATATTATTACACTTATAGCTTTCTGACCATTACCATATGTACGTCACAATACGAGTCAAAAATCCAACAGTAAAGAAAGAAACAATAAAGGCGTTGGCGGATAGCATTACGAGTTCTTAGCAAAAATAAAGAGCGCTGCGGGCTTTATAAATTTGTCGAAAAATCCATACTGTGATGCACAAAATAAAAATCAAACTTCATCCTTGAACTTATATCATATACCAAACAGCTGTATTTTGACCCACCACCTAGGTATATCAAGCGAGCACTATTAACTTGAGTTTTTTTATTCCTAATGAGCACCATAATTTGTTGCTAATTTCCAAATTAAAAAACGTGTTGCTCGAGCCAGTTTATGATAAATCGACATAGTGCTAGTCTGATATCAAGCTATCACTGCACTTTGCGTATCTTTCTGTAGGAGCAAACTTACAGGCACCAATATTTGTCATTAATTTTTCGCTGTAAAAAAGCCCTATTGTCAACTTTGTCGTAAGCCCAGCATCTAACTGTCTAGCTATAAGTGTCTTAAAGGACATTCAGGTTAAAAAAGGTAATATTACAATTTTTCAAATAGAATGCTAGTTTTTTTTTATTTTTAGCTTACGAAAGACTAATTACAACTGTTTCTTGAACAGTTGCAATCAATATAATGCAAATAACCACTTACTGCAGTGGCCTAAAGGTTATTCATAAATTTTTTTCTAATCTCTAGTTAATGCTACGTCAATTGTTTCAACCAGTCAAACTAACCTTTATCAGCTGATTTTGTACATCTATTAAAGTTATCAAGATTCAGTCTCATACAGCTTATTAAGACCGTTAGTAACCGTATATTGTTAACTTGAATAGGTTGATTTTGATACTTCTTGTTACATTATGTATCATTATTATCACTGTTTTATGTTTTTATTGATTTTTTATTATTATTTTCAACAACTACAAAGTTTCTTCTACAGTAAAACTAAATCAGAATTCAACATATCAATTAATAAAAACCAAATTGCAAAATGCTGAATACTTGTTTTACATGTGGAAATTAAGCTTGTGACAAGCATGTTAATTTAATAATTACTTTTCACCATGCTGCGTCAAAAGAAAGAATCTTTTTTACCGCTTCGTGTAACCACACATTTACTAAAAACACATAATTACTTAGCTTACTTATGTCTCTCAGTAACTGACATCTTTAGTTTACTTTGTAGATATACGAGTTTACATAAATCATTAAGTTCAATATTCACAGCCAAAAGTAATTAACTCTAACAGATTTACATTGATTTTAAAACAGAGTTCAGACCGTCATACCTACGTAAAACTACGTAATAACGTGAGGATACTATGATATAGGGATATAATACAATTATGAAAGCAGTTTATTTTACTTTTTTTCTAAGTGAAATAAAAAGATATGTAAGGATTTTTTCATCTCGTTTCTAACCAATAAATATAAATTAAACACAATTGTGTGTACAAATTTTTATGGAGTAACATAAGTTTTAAGTTTTTTCTTATGAGTGTGTGGAGGAATTTTTTAACATTCATGCTTTTTTATTTCATAGTCTCTTTTTTATACGTATGAGAGACTTTCTTAAGAGTTTTGTCTGACTATAGCAACATTCAAGCACTACTCACACCGCCAACGCCATTTACCGTGTTACAAATTTAATGATTACTCCCCTGGAAGACAAAAAGGCACAAAAGAAGAGAGAAGAAGGAAAATAACGAAGAATTTCGGAGGGCAGCTCACTCTTAAAGGAATGAGAGGAGAAGCACTTAAGTATCTGGGCGAAGCTTGAATCTTGGCTTTCTTTGGAACAGAGTTGGAGAATATTGAATTTGGTGTTATTTTATGTGTGTGTAGATGTTTGAGTTTACTGTAAATTGTGTATTGGAAGCGTACTAGTGATTAGTGTAAGTGCTGTATAGGGTTGAGGCCGTAAGGGATTCGGCGGACAAATGGGTGCTCCTGAAGAGAGCGTACTAACTAACGTCGTGGTTATTCGGCGAGATTATGGAGATGCATCCGATGGAAGCATGGGAGATTAAAGACCTAAAGTATTTTGGGGGTTTTCAGGATTATGTGCGAAAGCGCATGAACGTCATATAAAGTCGAAGCGCCCAGCGTGGAGGTTCGAAAATGCGACGATGGTGGGGTTTGGGTGATCCATAATGGAGGCGTGGATTTTTTACGCAAGGACAGGGGCTGCTAGTATTGAAGGGACGATGTTGAACTCCTTGATGATCTGAGTATTCCTGGTGTGCCACGGAATACCCAGGACAGACCTCAGTATTTTCATGAAAGGGCCTTTGATGACCTTTAATCGGTTTCCTTCAGTAGTTCCCCACGTTGGTATCGCATAGGTGCTGATGCTCTTGATGATGGCGTTGAAGGTGCGCAGCTTGGTCTTCTGGGAGACTGCTTTGTTGTTAAACAAAGAGCTTCAGTTGCACGAAGACTCCGTATGCCTTGCAGCGAGTGCTGTTGATGTGACGAACGTACGTGAGTCAACGTTCTAGCGTGACGCCGAGGTACTTGGCGAAGCAGCTTCAGTCGATTTCTACTACGTTGACCTTAATATTCTGTAGGTTCTTTCTTGGATTTTTCCAGGAGACGAGCATGGATACAGTCTTTACCTCATTTACAACCAGTTTCCAAGGACTGTACAAGTTATGGAGAGTGACGATATGCTCGTTCAGAAGGGTGGTGCACCGAGAGTGTTGTTTTGACGTGCAACTGACCGCAACGTCATCTGCATAGACGTATGTGTTGATGTCTTCGCACTGGGGCTGGTCATGGCAATATATGTTGAAAAGGGTGGGTGAGAGTTGGGAGGTTATTGGGCGGGGGTCAGAGAGGGAGTCGCCTACTTTAACGCGGATGACTCTGTCCGAGAGGTAAGATTTGACGGTGCCGATGAGGTAGTGCGAAAAACCTAACTGAATAAGCTTATACAGAAGGCCCTCGTGCCAAACTCTGTCGAAGGCCTGCTGTACATCTAGAAAGGCTATTGCGGTGAAGTTTTTGTGGATGAGGCTATCGGAGCGGTCTTCGGTGACTTTCAGAAGCTGGTGTACAGCGAAATGTCTGGCTCTAAAACTGTACTGCACGTCTAGAAGAATGTCGTTTTTCCGTAGAATGCTAGTTTAGGCGGGTAAGAATGACGCTTTTGGTGATTGGGCGAGGAGAGTAAACTAATCGGACAGTGGCTCGAGGGGTTGATGAGGGGTTTTCCGGGAGGCAGATGACCGTAGCCTTCTTCCAAGCGCTTGGGAAATAACGAAGGCGCATCACAGCGTTGGTGATGTTGCAAATCGCCGTGATGAATTTTTGAGGGAGGATTTTTAGGATGCTGTTGGAAATAACGTCTTTTCCAGGGGCTTTACGGGTTTTTAGGGAGCGGATGATACCACTGATTTCGAAGGGTGTGCAGTGTTCGAAATCCGGGTTGTCGAAGACCTGTTGCTGCACCGTGTGGTTAATTCTCGCGTGTTCCTGTGTTAGTTCTTTAGCACTAAGTTTGGGGGAGCATTGATTTATTAGTGAATTTGCAAAGATCTCTGCTTTGTCTAAATCTAGTAAGTAGAGTTTATTCCCTTGTTGAAGGGGGGGGAGGGAAGGCAGTTTATTACGAAGTTTTTTAACGACCTTCCAAGCATTTCTTGGGTGGGACTCTGCCTCGGCTATGAATTTGTTGAGTTCTTGTTGCGGAATTCAAAAACTTGGGATTTGACTTCATTTTCAGAGAGTTGAGGTGAACTTTTAGTTCAGGGGTTCTCTATTTTTCTAGAGTTTTTGGACTCTTTTTTTCTTCTTGATGAGACGCAAAAGGTTGCGGGGAAGTTTGACTGAGTGCTGGGGGCTGTAGTTGGTATGTGTGCACCTGTTAAGTTTGTCTGTAAATTCGTCAACTGTTATGTCGAGTTTCGTTTAGTATCTGATAGGACGACATTCAAATGAAGAGGATTCGAGGTTATACGCGAAGTGGACCCAGTTTATGCAGCTAGTGGTAACAGGTATGGCGAGGAGGGACGTAGGGATCTCTAGGTAGAGTGGATTATGGTATATGGGATATGGTTGATGGAGATGATTCTAATGAAGGCGGATGAAGTAGTGTGTACTTCGACTCCAACTGCTTGGCAGTTGGTAGTATCCGTACTGATGACTCGATGGCGAATGCCAGTGCGAACAAGGATGGCCATTTCGCCATGGAATTTTTTGCGTCTGTCACGTCTGTGTACCGTGTAGTTTGGTATGTAGAGTGTCTTTGTGTTGTCAAAGTGCAATTCTGTAATGCATGCAATGCTGATGTTTTTTGTCTGAAGTATATGTGTAAGTTTAGTCATTTTGTGTGAGATACTGTTCACGTTCCAGTTGAGTAGCGTGAAGTCTCTGTCTATCGTGCAGCTGTTCTGTTGCCCTCAAAACCAGACACTCTTTGGTCGAGGCTTGACAGCAGTGTCATTATAGAGTAGAGGATTGTCTCTGTAGTGGGGAGTGTGTTGAGCAGAAGAGTTAGGGTTCGAGCTCTTGTCTGGTGTTGTTGAGAGGATAGCACATTCGCTTATGACATCACCGGGCGAATGGTGTTCGAGCTTTGGGCTGATGTACGAAGGGTGGATTTCACAAAAGAGGGAGGAGGGGCAGTTCCTTTTTTCGGAGCGTGAGCTCCTTTTTGGGGAATTTTCGGGCATCCCCGGTAAAAAGCGCGATGCTCGCCATTGCAGTTTGCACAACGAGGGGTGACTTGGTCCGTGTCCTTTTTAGCACAGGTTGTGGTGGCGTGGTTTAAACTGCAGAAACCACAGACGAAGGCGACGTGGTAGTAGGCTACCGTGTAGTTAAATTTCTAGTAGTGGTAGCATTGGGGAACGTCGTTGGACTTACGCTTCTGCTCGACTTTGACAGAAGTACCTCCAAGTGATCTAAGGTCATAGATGGCACGGGAGTTGAGGTCCGACGCGTTGAGATTCACTGTGATCAGGGATCAGGTTCGATTACTCTTGGTCATGCGAAAGACACGACGGGCAGAGGGTACTTTATCCTGGATCATGTCCAGGATTTCAGCTTCCATGTAGCCAATATGAACTCTACGGATGACGACTACCATTTCACGGTCCTTGTGAAGCTGGTGAGTGGTCAACTCGACCTTTTTTTTTGTCAAGGTCGTGTACGATTTGTCGAAAGCTATCAACGTTCCCGAGTTACACGCGAGTGCCCTGAGAGATGGTGATCACGCGGCGGACTGGAATATTTTCTGTGGTTAGGGCTTTGTTGATCTTGGACCAGAGTTTTTGGTGCAAGATTGTGATAGGAATACTAGCAGTCTCCTCTAACTCGCGCTGCACTGCCCTCGAGGTGACGGTCGAATGCGTTTTTCCCTGCCTGGAAAGAGCTTAAAGTTGAAAGTGGGATTGGAGATTTTTCTATCTTCATGTCAAAGAGTTCTGCTGCGAAGTTGTCCGCATCAGAGTTATCAGTGCGGCGAGTGGAGTTTTTTCTAACTGCATTATAGAGGAGGAATGCGGGTAATGCTGTTACATAGGAATAGTCTGGTAAACGTTTTTTATTGAGCAATGATAATTTAAAATAAAAATATGTTTATTAACCGTGAAGCAGCACAAACAATTATGTTCTAAAATACTTAAACCAACAAAATGCTCGTCTTAAAATTTTGCAGTGCAATAGATCCAAGACCAAAATTTTAATCGTGGTAGTCGTTGCCAGTTGCCCTTTTGAACTAAGAAAAAATTTGATTTCCCTGTACTCTACTTTAAATAAAACTACACAATTTAATGTTTCAATCGTTGTTTTTTTGTAAATAAATACGTTGAACGATTTTTATATCAAACATCTATGTATACGATAGGTTTTTATTTAAGTTTTTTTTTCAAATTTCTTGTTACATTTTCATTCTATAATTATTACCACCTTTAATTTGTTTTAAATTTGTTATTCTTAGTTTTGCAATGTGACAATGCTACATACAATTGTTTGTAGGCAAATAAAAGGTTTTTTTAAATTATAAATCAACACTTTCAGATATTTGTTCTTGTAACTTACTAATTGTCACGGCAAATGCTGAAACTAAAGAAAAAAAATTTTGTACAGTATAACAGATAACAGTATTAAATTTTTTGTACTTTGTTTATGTATATATGACAGCTATTTCTGAGAACTGTGCCCAATAGGCTCTGCAATGCTGTGTTACTATGCATATATATGCTGTCGTTATTGGCATAGTGAAAAACCGCCTCAGATTTAATTGTGATATCAATTACTTACACAGCAAAGAGGACTTTATTTTATGGCTTCCAAACCATTATACCACACTTAGAATACTATAACTTTTCAGTAATAATTTTTGCTTCAATACTATACTTGCATAATTTTGTAATTAGCAGTCGTGTACTATTGCTCAAACTTATAAATGAAGTTTTTGAAGTTGGAGATCCTCACCAATACTACTAAAAACTTTAATTTTGAAATTTCTATAAATATTATTTTTAGACTGATCCACACTTTTTGAAGTTACACTATCTATGCTACAGTAAATTGATATATTTCCGTTCAGATGGTTCAAAATTTAGTTATTTAGAGAATTAGTGTACTAATTAAAAAAAGTTAGTGTGACTTAATTTATCGAATACTGATTATAATTAGCAAATATTATCACTACATACTATTTGTTAAACACGTTATTTGTTTTCCTATGTCTGGGAATTCCAAATAATTCAATTTTTCTTTTTCCAATACCTAATAACAGTTTTAAAAAGCTTATATCTATCGAATTAATATTTATGATTGATTTTAAAATGCAGAAAAAATTTCTTTAAAAAGGTGACTTAGTAATCTTTAATTAATAAATCAACTTCGCATAATTTTTTTGTTTTTTTCGTTTTGCATCCTTAGGAACACACTTTTAATATTGTTTAAGTTTAAAAGTAAATAAAAAGTTATATATCTGATTATTTCTTTTGGAAATAATATGGATGTGATGCCAGTCCAAGCCATAGATAAAATTTTTTAATACTTAGGAATGCAAATAAACGTCTTCCAGGACGTCAAGCTAGCACTATACTTAGCATATCTCCTCATAAAAGGGGCGCAGGGCAAACTTATAGAAACCAAAATTTGTCACTGATTTGTCGCTGAAAGATAGCCCTATGGCTGATTTTATCGCAAGTCTAACATCCAGATATCCAGCGATAAGCTTTTTCAAGGACGTCAAGCTAGCACTCTACTCTGCGATTTTTCTTAAGGGGTGCAGGGCAAACTTACAGACACCAAAATTTGTTACTGATTTCTAGCTGAAACATAGCCCCATTGCCGATATCGTAGCGAGCCAAGCGTCCAGCTGTCCAGCGATAAACGTCTTTAAAGAGATCAAGCTAGCACTACACTCTGGTTATCTCTTCGTGAGGCAAACATACAGGCACCCAAAATAAATATTAAAATACGACTTATGTTAGTAATGCAGGTAAAAAAAAGTAAATACTACAATTTTTTCAAAAGAATGCTATTTTTTTTTATTTTTAATTTAAAACAACGTCCAATGGTGGTACTGTCATATTTTGTATTTATTAAAAAACAAAACGACGTTTTAGCCGTTTGGACTACGTTCCGACCCTTATTAGGTACAAAAATCTATGAGTAACAAAAATTTTTTACAATACAAATTTTGGTAAAATACAATAAACGCAAATCAAGTTAAGTGTATAACATACCTCTGACTCTTACGAAAGGGATGTAAAATCGTAATGTAGTCAGAGTTTCAAGTTTAGTTGCTTTTGTACCCTGCACATACACAAATAACAAAGTACACGCACGTAAAACAATCAAATAAAAATTGCAAGCAGTTCCTTGTGAGACGCACATAAACAGTTCATGTTTTCCTAATACTATAAACGAAAGGGGTCCTCAAATCATGTATATCAAGTTATTAGCTATATTGATTTCATGTAAATCAGAGAAAGCTTAAATAAAAAAAAAAAAAAAATATCAAGTGATTCCCCTTTTCTAATTGACTTAACGAGAGACTTAAAACAACTTCTTAATTACTCTGTATCTTGTTGTCTACTAATATTAGTATCGAATTAATGTGGATATAAAACTACGGAAAAAAGGCGATTTTTGTATTTTGTCCTATGTCTAAAATTTTTATTTTATCAAAATTGAAGTTATGTGTAAATGCAATGCTATGTTGTGATAGTACAGATGTATCTCTCAGCTCTCGATGTTTGACCGACATAACAGCAGTTGCAATTCGCACATTTATTATTTTTAATTAGTTACCAACTATTATCGGATATCTTATTTGAAAATTTCTTAATTTTAGTTTGTGAAGGGCTAATTACAACCACTTTCAGAACCGTTGCAGTTAATATAATGCAAAAACCCACCCGATTTAATGGCAGAAAGGTTAATCGTGAAATTTGCTTGAGTTTTTAGTTAATGTTACATTATTTTTGTTTTGTACAGTCTGTTAACTTTTATCTGCCCGTTTGGCTTATCTATTAACGTCATCAAGTATCAGTTACATACAGCTTATTAAGACAATAGCATCACCTCGGCACAAAACTACCCTTATTTTGTCAAAATCTATATAGTATTAACAATATTACTATTAACTGTACTAATATCGAAAATAAAATTAGGCTAGAGATCTCAACCTCTACAGTGTACCAGACTAAAAAAGGACAAAAAAATTGTTAGGTGAAAGCCAAAAAAATGGTAAACATGGGAAAAATAGATATTTTGCGTACGCAGCGGGAACAGTAATTTGAATCACAAAATACAATAGGGAGATGCGCTATTCCAAGACAAGAAAAATGACCCACGTAAGGCCCAAACCAGTCTGGCCATTTCTTTGCAAATCGCAAAAAACCGCCATTTTTAGCTTAGAAACGAAACTCAATGTCTCGCGTTCCAATGGACATTGAGAGCTGAAATTTGGACCAAAGGTTGGCATTGTCAACTTTTTGCGAACCGTAGGGAAAGTCAAAAACAGGCCCTTTTGGAAAATGGACCTGAACCAGTTTTGGGTCTACGTAGGACCATTTTTTAAATGCTATATTTTTCTTTAAAATTTATTATTCAGCTTGATCTCTATCTTAATTAAAATTTCCGTAAACTTTTATTGAAAAATAGAGTATTTTTGCGAGGAATGGCAAGCCACCAGTAGAGGCTACACCCACTTCCTCGCAGTTCGGTCTCGGTATTTTCACTAGAGTACCTTCAAATTGAAATGAACGTTAAAAATAGTGATATCTCCAAACTGGAGCATCGAACATCAATATTTTTTGTAAATCTGGGATAGCTTTCGATAATATTAACTTTACACCTACCAACGAGTGCCAAATAATAAATTTAGTAGTATTTACAACAAATTGTGGTAAGCGCCTTCTTAACCTTTAATTTGTTCAGTTGCTATACTGTGGTGTGATTTTTTGAGAGTAACGTAATAAAATGTTGCATGTTATATTGTTAAAAAAAAAATAAAAAAATTGTGTTATATCTGTGGTTATTTTATGAGTAGCAGAATCTTATGTTGCATGTTTATTGACAGTGATAACTGATTGTAAAATTAATAACAAATATATTGCTAACAATAATTTAAAACATTCTTTTGGATGTTCTATATCGTTCTTTATCTTTTAAACGTAATACGATTACAGTTAACTAGAATACCATTGTTTAAGACATTCGGGTGTATTTGTAATGATGATAAACTACATGAAACTATACTTTGTGTCATAACAATTAATTTAGTATTGGTTTCGTAGTCACAAAAATATCTTTGCATCCGTTACTTTTTTTTATTTTTAACATTTTAGCGATAATGCTACATTTTTTTTGTACAATTAAGTTGAAGGACTTAGAAATTTTTTGTATGCAAGGTTAATATTATTAAAAGTCGTTAGCAATTCTGTACATACAAGATATAGAATAGCATGTAATGGTGACCTAGCTTTGTAAAGAGTGTGCGTACATACATACAAATTCATCTTGACTGGCACGGGAGAAACATCTTTGCTTCTACTTACTGGTACATTGTGCTACTTTCTTATGTTGTGAAAATTTTTCGTGCAACCGCCTACGATTAAGATTACGACGAAAATAATAACCAAGATAAAGATGAGATAGGGGATAAATCATTATTAGGTGAATAAATATTTGACGAAACGGAGGAAATATACAGTATGAAAGATTAGATCATAGACGAAAGTGAAACAGCACGTAAAAAGTTAAAACTTTCTCTCAACTTTCAGTAAAAAAATTGTGTTTGTTGTGTACCCCACCAAAAATTGACAAAGACGAGTGAGTTTTCACTACATAGATTTTGTCTACATATTAACACCATAATAACGGTTTTAGCAAAAATCAATTCAAACTAGTAACTTCATGGACTTGAAATGCTAACCAATGGTCACTTGTTAAAGTATAAGATTAAAATAAATAAATCCTCACGACAGTAGTACCTGAAGTTGTTACCTCTCGAATAGACAAGCTCTTCTTTTTGCGTATTTCGCGCGTACAAACGTTGGATTTCGTTCCGACCCCCATGGAATAATCACTTGGTGTGCGTGTTCAGGTACGCAAACTACAGTTTCTTATTGCATTTGAGGCTAGTAAATAAATTATGGGTGGACAAGTCATTGTAATACGTCTATGAGTCGTACGAGCATTACAAACTTTGAAAATTCCATTTCGAACTTTTCCATTCAAACACTACCTCACCTTAAAGTACCGGTTTTTTTTCGTTTTAGAGCAATCAATCCAAGCCAACCTTTTTTTCATCACTGTTGGGCTAAAAGACGAGACACATGTCTCGGGGTTTCATCCAATTAGCCCTTTTTCGCTATATAAGTGCAAAAACGGTGGTGCTGCTTCCAACGTTGGTAATCAAGTGGTGCACTCTATTAGGTAGCTTTATCTGGGTTTACATGAAAGCAAAAACATAGTCCTAATGATTAAAACAAAAATCTTTGAATTTTATGCCCCGAATAAAAAAGTTATAGTGATTTTATGAAGAATACTGAAGTTTAGCCAAAATCACTTTATAAGCGATATTTACGATCTAATTGAAACAGCTGTAACTTTTGAATGGAGGCATATAATCTTACAAAATTTTTCTTAATCGATAGGTCTTGGCCCCAGCTTTTAGTTAAGCCCAGTAAGAATACTTGAACTGTTGAAGGAGCTTAGCTACACGTGTTAGAAAGAGATCCAATTATTCAAAAATCGATGAAAACTAACTTATAAAATTTCGTGTAACTTTTAACTAGTTAATCTTGTAGTTGCATCCCTTTAGACATTTGTTACTGATGTTGTGTATAGTAGAAATACCATGAAAAAAATTTTATTAACCAACTTTTTTTCAAACAATTTTTAAGTCGATCTGAGCAAGTTACGACAGAATTACCTATATAAGAGCAAAAAAACAGACAAGATACGATCCAAAACTTTCAAAAAAATGTTTGAAATAATTATTAACAATATATTTGTTTTAAAGGACAAAGTTTCTTTTCTCGCGTTATGAGTTTTAGGCGCAAGGAGGTTAGACTGAAAAAAGTGTAAGAAGACTTTTTTCTGACCCCGCTATAGTAATACAGCCGTGTATAAAGCTGTACATACATTGCCACACGCAGCTCTCTATTTCTCAGCGGGCTACGAAGGACACGACGGTTTTTTTTGTTCGATTTTCTTCGGTTATATTCGGCTAGTAGCTCCTCTCTGAAGTCCCCACGCCACGTGCCGTCAGCATATACCTCCACATTTACAGCGGCTGCTGTAAGTATAGAAGTATAGCTTGACTTAACATATAATGTATTAGTCTCTCACCGCTTCTCACACCCCACGCAATTGTACAGATTGCACTGACTGTAAAAGTGGCTGTTGACGTCGTCCATTACCGAAAAACAAAAAATACGATTGATTCTCATGTTTTTCAGTAGAAAAAAGTTGATCATTTCCCTACAGAATTTTCCCAGGACTACGGAAAAAATAGTTTCGTCCAAATGAGGAGTTGCCTTCATTCATTTCTTTAGAAATTTATGAACATTTTCCAATTTTTTATTAAGTTTTTTGCTTTTATCTCCACTTCTATTGCTTGTAGAGAAATTTTACCACTGTCAATCTTTTCGTCATTAAGTTTCCTATCAAATGAACACTTTTGAAAAGTTATTATTTATTGTTTATATAATACTAATGGTAACAAAGCGCAAAACAATATTTTCATACGAAAAACCTTTCGATCAGCGTAGAAAAAAAATTATATGTCAACTTGAAAGTAATCGTGCGAAAACATAGATACAACGTTGCATAATAAGAAGCTGTTTGTAAAATTACAAAGCAATTATGAGTTTTCTGTTAATTATATTTTAAAGTGAAACTTAAAAGTGTCATTACAAACTTAACTATCGGTATACAAAAATGATTGTGTTGTTGTGTTGACAGAGTCACCATTCAAGTTTTTACTTTTTTCTAGTTCCGGAGGACATGTGCTAACACCAAACAAAATCTATTACTGTACACGAACCTAATATATCCTCAAATCACTGATTTATTTGGTCAATTCACTCATAATAATGTGTTGTTTTTTCATTCAAAAAATTGTTGCCATAAGTTATTGTTATTTATTTTATACGTGATAGATATATTTCATGATAAATATTTTTACGTTATTAACTTATTATTTTATCCTATACATTATGACTGTATATAGCCAACGTCTACGAAAAAGCGCATGGAACTTCGTTGTGACGAGAGGTCCGTAGATCCCTCACGGCTGGTTAATTTTACAATTAGTTAATTTTACAAGGACTTTTTTTTCTCTTTTGATGCATAATATGATCATATTATTATATTTGCGGTACAAAAATTACGAACATTGCTTTTATAATAATAATAAAGCTGCTGCGATGCT
The DNA here is from genome assembly GCF_036245765.1 of Copidosoma floridanum. Taxonomy (NCBI): domain Eukaryota; kingdom Metazoa; phylum Arthropoda; class Insecta; order Hymenoptera; family Encyrtidae; genus Copidosoma; species Copidosoma floridanum. The sequence continues at coordinate 18,563,700 of NW_028321881.1, forward strand.
GGAAAACTAAGATTTTCTTGAAGTTAATTAATTTTACAATACCTTAGAATAATAATTAGGAAGTCCGACAGGGCTTATTTTTTTTTTTTTTTTTTTTTTTTTTTATGCATAACATGATATATTCATATGTTCAAAGCACAAAAATTGTAAACAACGCTTTGTTTTTAATAAAGCTGCTGCAATGACAAGAAATAGAGATTTACTAAAAGGAAATAAATTTAACAAAGCTTTCAAAATTAGTTGTTTTCGAGAAAATCTCAATTTCTCGTCATTGCAGCAGCTTTATTATAAACAAATCATTCTTTATAATTTTTGAGTTTCAAGTACAACTATAGTATTTTAGGTTTAAAAAAATATTAAATAAACTATACAGGACCTCTTAATTGTTTTTATTAGGCTTTGTCAAATTTATGCATTTTTCGGAAATCTCAGTTCCCTTCTATCGCCGCAGCTTTTTTTTACAATGAATGGTTAACAACAGTTGTGCCATAAGAGAATAAATTGGAATATGTTACACATACACAAAAAGAGAAAACAAGCCGTGTAGGACCTCCTAATCATTTATTATCTACAGCGTTGTAAATTTGATTTTCTTCAAAAAAATCTCAGTTTCTCGCAATTGCATTAACTTTATTGTAAAAAAGTACTATTTAGTAGCGAGCGATACTTGGAGCAAATGAATCAAAATCTATGGCAGACCATAATGATGTATAAGCTATCCAGAAAGTTCAAACATCATTTAAAAAATCAGGACAATAATAACTGTTGCTTACCACTTTTGATTGCTTTTTTACATCATCACTTTCTAGTTTTTCTTTCATAGTGGACATTACTTTAATATATCTCTTATAAAGCCAAGATTTTTGATACATGAAATCCTTTTAGTTTGTTTCATTGATGTTTTTAAAATACTTTTCTTCGTTTTCTTTTTCGTTTTTTTTTCTTCTTCAAAATTTTCCTCAAAATTTTTATCATATTAGTTTTTTGCAATCATATTTTCGAATGACATAATACTTTTACTGCTTTTCCTTCTATTTTTGTTTAAAGTATTACCAATGGATGCTTAAAAATCACATCAAAACTTCATTAAGTTTCGTAGGTTGACAGAGCGGAAAAAAATTCGAGCAGAAATTTTTTTTTTACTTTTTAACTGGGGCTACTTATTTTTAATTTTTTTTGAGACCGTATGTAAAAAAATGGGCATAACACATTTTTATAATAATCAAGTCGCTTAAGCCAATATTTTCCGGATCTTTACAATAGTCACATAAATTATTTAAATAAACTTCTACAGGCATTGAATTCTAAGGTGATTGAGTGGATTAATCCTCGCAACCAATCAACAACTACTGCCGATATAAAAGGCCACCTGTTTTCTTTCATGGCAAAAACTTAAGCTGTTGTTTAAAATTCTGAGGTAATATCGATTAAGATAATCGAGGTAATGTCTTATTCAACTATAATCATGAGCAAAATTCCTAAAATCTTATAGTCTAATGTTACCACTGCAAAATATTACATTCATTTCTTACTTTCTAAGCCCTTTGGTACGCAGAAAATGGATCCTAATGGATCCTAATGCATCTAAATGCAGTATCACACGGTTTTCTTGACAAACTATGACAAGATCCTCAGCTGTATACATTGCAACAGTTAACGGGAACCTTAAGTATCTAAAAAATTTATCCTTTAAATTCTTGTTGTGAGACCCATAGTTGTGTCCCATCGGCAATACCTTGAGAGTCTAAACTTAAATAATTTTTACACCTATTTTCCAAAGATATTTTTAAAAAAGTTGGTAATTGAAATAAGTATTGCATACGTCCATTCCAAGCTAATTCTAAGTCAGTACTTTTTATCAATCAATTAGCATAGTAATATGCTTTTCAAACTTATTAATTGCATTTCAAACATATCTTTGGGATCCGCTTGTTCTTTTCAATTCTCGGGCTTTTGTTATGATTTATTTTATTTATTTTTTTTTTCTGTAAAATTATGTGATTCTTAAAATGTTTTTTTACAACATGACTGGATTACAAGCAGATAACGTGTTATTCATATATTCTATTGGGTATGCCCTTTTATTTGAAACCAATGTCAGATGCATTGTGAGACAAAAGATAGTCAGCCACTTTGTTTATGCCACTGTATTAAATTTTAAATAACATTAAATAGCATATTGTGTTCTTCTGGTCATGCCATTTCATTGGATACCCATGTTGTGGAAAAAAAATCACTTGCCATGTTGTTTCGGCCACTATCTTGTATTACCTATTATATTTAATATACTATATGAGGCAGTCTTGAGAACTAAAAATGTATGCAAAATTTCAGCTTGATCGGAAGTCAGGAAGTGATGAAAACGTATTTCTATTCAATCGAAATTCACGGACTACCGGAATTAGCTATGTTTATGGATATTAATTTTTATTTGTAACAATAAACTAATATGTTCCTCTGTAAAATAAAGTTTAGTTTGTTACTAAGTACAAGGGCTTTTATTCACAATAATTACAAAGTAACCTGTGCAATGAAGAAACGACAAATAAAATTTATTATAACTTCTTTAATTCACTCACTTAACACTCTTAACAAAATCTATCTTTTGACTGCTGTTTACTCTTTCAAAATTTGCTAGTCACCCTAGTTATTATTTTATCCAGTAAAAATTAATTGAAGGTGACATACGCAGTCTCATACGTCTGGGGGACTTCGATCCCTGTAGCTTACATTCTAAGAAACAAAATAAGTTCAAAAACGCTCAATTAGAGTAAAAATTTATTGGAAACACGAATTTTGAGAGTTTGTCGGGCTTTCTATGGACTACGGGGGCGTCCGTTTGCTTGTATTTCTTTGGGAGGCAAAGAACATGATGCAATAATTGACTCTAGGTGAGATCTCGCTGGCAGGATAATCAGTGGCTAAACAATTCAGACTGTCGAAGACGAGCAGATGCAGTGTTAGAAGGCTTGTTCTATACCAGTAAACCGCTGGTAGTTTTGGATGTGTCAATGGAATTAGATGGTCACGAAGATACTATAACCGCTACGGGTAGTGGATAAAATACTGGAAATCCTTCTACGGTCCGTGGTTTGGGACCGATTCGAACCAAAGATGTCGGACTTGTTAGTGGCTCAATGTGCTTGAATAGTCGAAGTCAGTGCCATTGTGAGGGTGTGTGTGTGTGAGAGAGAGAGAGAGACAGATATTTGTTTATTTCACGCCAAGGATCAGAGTCCATATAGCGAATTCCAATGTGTACATTTCTAATGTTAAGATAATAAAAATATATAAGATTAATTAATCACAAAAATTTATCGCTTACAATTTTTGGAATGTCTAAACGCTCAATGCTTAGTGCTTAGTGCTCGCTTGTCGTACGCTCAATTAAAATAAGTTAACAATAATAATAGGATAGTAGTAGAATGGTACATACAAAAATTTACAATACTGCAAAAATACAAACAATAGAGTAAAACTCATATACCTTAATTAAACAAGTATTTAGTCACGCGAAAATAAATAGTTATATATAGCCTCCTTAAAGCCTGACAGTGAGTCGATCTGACGTATGTTGCGAGGAATCTCATCCCAGAAGCGCAACGAAGAGAGCACAAAAGACCGGTAATATGAAAGCGTACGAGAAATCGGACGAACAAACGACGACGCGGCCTGCCTAGTTGATCGACGCAACCCACCATTGACTAAAAAAATTTCGGCATAATAGGGCTTGCCGGTCCACAAAACTCCGTACATCTGCAGTGCGAGGAAATATTTCCTGCGCGCACCTACTGTCAACCAACCTAATCGACTATAATACGGAGCCATTTCCGCATCTCGTCTCAGCCTGAAAACATATCACACCACTCTATTACAGAGGCGATGGAGTTTAGTCTCTAAATATTCCGAGTGATCCAAATAAACCAGACAGGCATAATCCAGATGTAGAAGCAGCAAGGCTGAGGCCAGCATACATCGGAGTCTAACCGAAAGAGCACCACCCCTAAAGTGCAGCCTATGAAGCACCCCATGGATGCGAGAACTGACCTGAGACACCTGACCGTTGCACGATAGGTCCTCCAACAACGCAACGCCTAGGCTCCTCACCGAGGACACAAAAAGGATGCACGGAAAACTGTTGTTACCAAAAAAAAACAGGTTCTATATGTTAGTACAAGTACTTTCGATACTCCTTACAAGAAAAATATGTACTAGTACAGGTATATTTGTAGCGGTAGTACACTTTAAACTACCTTACTGAGTGTAACTATTCCTTATGCTTAGTACGTAGAAATCGGATGCGTGGTACGGATTTATTTTTGTACCAGTACAGAAACGCAATTGGATAGTGGAGAATGCCTGTAGCTGTAGCTACTTGTAACGGATATTCACCAACATGTACGGATATATATGCATGCATATAATGTATGTACATTATCTCGCATACATGCGTGTGAGTGTGTGTATTTATTGTAATATTAATACATGCATATGTCAAATATATTCGCCATGTATTTTGAAGATAAAAGTCTACAAACCTAATGTACTTCTTATTATCAATGTAAATAAGGGAATCAATATGAAGAGGTAAAAATATTAGTAACTAAATAGTTGTAACATTAAAAATAAAAAAATCACCATGACATATTTGGAAAATCAACCTTAACGTGTAAACCGATCAATTAAAATTAGCTTTATTAACGAATAACCTACAAAAATGAGAAATAACCAACATCCTCAGAGTTTCAACATTTCACATTAAAAAAAAAAAAAAAAATTCATCCACCCTGCCAGTAGTAGTTGGCTTAAAAATTCAAGGGGTTAGAATTTCAGCATCCACCACAACATAGTATAAAATATATAGATAGAAGTATAACTAGATAAAATGTAGTGATTAGTGCAGTAAGCACTTGTAATCACTTTCGTGCTGCATAACTTGTACAACTTTTTTCAACACGCCGTGCGCGGGGACCTCGATTATGAGCCATCTGTTGTGGCTCTAAAGACCTAGATTTACACACGCGACTCACAATTCATGCTGCGCACTCATGCGAGTGCATGTGTACGTCGAGATCTTTGCAGAGCCACATTAGATGGCTCATAATCTCGTTCCCCGCGCACGATGTGTCGAAAAGTTGTATACACCACACGTGCGAGAGGTTAGGTAATTGACAAACGCGTGTCTTCGCACACTCGCTAGTGCTCGTGAGCGAACTGACACGCGTGCGTCAATCGCCTTCCTCGCGCATTAGTATCGTAATGTACTATTTTCACTAGCCAATAATAATTATTGAGTCAAACATTAGATGCAACATGTAAACAAAATGACACAGTGACAATTCCATACATGCATGGGAGCTCTCAGTGGTAGAGCGCTTGCTTTCCGCCTGGAGGGCTCGAGTTTGAAACCCCGCTCCGCCACTTTATCGCAGGTACCTCTGTGGTTTTTCTACATGTCCTAATTACTGTGATAGCTCCTAGACAGCTGGTGTAATGCTTACCGTGCCATGCTAATAGTAAAGAACGACTATGCCTGGGTCCAAGGTGTGATGCATACCGTGCCGTCGGAACAGTAAGAATCAATGGTGCCTGGGGGAGGGTGGGCAACCCTCTCGTAGTAAAATCGACTTGTAAATTATCATTTAAAAAGCATGAATTATGGCATTTCGGAGTCTAATTTGCACCAATAGTCATTAAATACAAACAAACAAACAAACATACATTCATGCATATATACATACATCTCTCCACGATATCAGCGCGCGCAGTATGCGCGGTACAGTAGAAAGTCGTGCGCAGTATATAAAGAAAAGACTATTTATGGTACAGGAAAATCCTGTACCTACGTTATTGAAAAACTTGTACTAGTATAGCTATAAAACCGACTCGTCACAAGTTTTTTGATGATGCAGAAAAGTATGTAAAAATATGAGACTGGTTGCAGAAATCTAAAGACCTGTGCGTTATTATTCTATGCTCATCACTTTTGGTACAGCTGATTATGGTAACAAAAATTTTCCGTGCGGGCTCATCCTCAACTATAATTTGGGGTAAGACTGACTTATCAAGGTACATATGACACTGGGTCAAGGCAAAGATGATTGGCTTTGTCTAGTTACGCCGCAGCCACAACCCGCTCTCACGCGTCCACTCCTTAACAGCAACCACATCCCAATTAATAAGGCCAATTGTCGCTGTAAGATCACATGGGGCACATGACATACTTATCGGCAAATCGTCAGCAAATAACAGGGCACGATTAGCAATTTTTAATTGATTAATAATATTTTATTTTTATTCCACAATTTGGTCCTCAAAAAATTTAATGAATACAAATTTTTTTTTTAAATAAAACGATTTTTCATCCTTATTGAAACAAAGTAATATGTTATAAAATTAATATACTTCTGGAAAAGTGTTCTTGCAAAATGGTACATTACGTAACTAGGGCACAAAGTACAAACATAAGTGCCCGAAAGGCACGCTTGTTGTAGGTTGGTGCCCAAGTCGCGTATACTATTTTTCTTACAGAGGGCGCACAGTGCAATTTTGTGCCTGTGGGCACACTTTTCGAACGGTAAATCACTTTGGGCCCTAGGACAGAAAAGTTTTTTTCGCCCTCCAGGTCCAAAGTGATTTACCGGGCGCAAAGTGCGACCCCGGGCGGCAGTTGCACTTTAGGCCCGTGGTAAGAAAAATAAAAAAAAGACTGCCCTCTGGAATCGAATGCATGAGCGCAAAAGCAAACCATGCGGTCTTAACCGTGCAGCCATCGGTAAGACTTATGGACAAAGAGTTATTAGCCATATATAAAGTGTTTAATCAGGAATAAGAGTTTAAAACACAAATTAAAGATTATTATTCAATGGTACATTACGTCACAAGGGCACAAAGTACAAAAATAAGCGCCCGAAGGGTGCGCGTGTTGTAGGTTGGCGCCCGAGTTGCGATTAATGTTTTTTTTTTTTACCGAGAGCGCAAAGTGCAATTTTGAGCCCATGGGCATACTTTGAGCCCAGTAAATCACTTTGGGCCCTAGGGCAGAAAAGTACTTTGGGCCCGGAGGGCGCAAAAAACTTTTCAGCTCATGGGCCTAAAGTGATTAAAAGGGCGCAAAGTGTGACCCATGGGCGCAAAGCGGCAGTTGCACTTTGGGCCTATGGTAAGAAAAATTTATGTATATAAACTTGCAACTATTGCATTTGTTACTTTTCTAACGGAATATTATTGTTTTACTGTATTCCTCATTATTCATATAACATTGGTAACATGTAACATTGGTAATGGTAACATCGGTAACTGGCACATCGGACCTGCCTTATGGGGGGCCTACTGCAGCTGGGGGACTGTATTTTTAGCATCAAGAAACTGGCATCTTTGGCCTTATATACTTGAAGAGATATATTCTATATTCTCTGTCATTAGCGATCGCATCACAATATTTCGCCCAGAAAGTTTTAGGATGGAAACGACGAAATCCGCGAGCGCGGCGAGTTGGCAGTGGCATAGCAGGCATGTTGAATTTGTAATCTAGTATCAAGTTATCATGTCCACCTATAAAAAGAGCCACTGATTGCTCGGAAAAAAGAACTTTGTCCCCGGAATTAACCCGAATCACATCTAACCAGGTATCAATATTGCCTATATGATACGTAGGGCAAAAGGGCACCAAGAAATATGAAGATTCATTTATTAGCCGGCAAAAATGCTCCTCGCAATAGTCCGTATTATCAGCTAAAAGATTAGAGTTAAAGTCGAGTTAAGGGTCAGTGCCTAAGCACACGATCAGTAAGAGCTAATTTTGGGAGTACGAATGAAAACTCCAAAAAATCAGGTGTTAGTTTGAGCAACGATTCGTTGGTCTTAACGCCATTCGAGCCATTCTTTTATCTGATAAATCCTTCCACAGGAAGAATATTCTCATGGTTAAAAGAATTTAACGCGATAATGACTATACTGATCTTTTTATACAAAAATACATCAAGAAAAGACTTCACCAAATAAAAAATACTAATAATGATAATAACTTTTTACTTAATGACAATTTAAGTGCTAAAATAAAAATTTCGATCCCTTACAACCCGTTATTTTTCAAATTTTGTTCAAAAACTTTGAAAAAATTAAATACATAATTTTACTCTACTATTCACAACAAATTGGACAGCGTTATCATTCTTGGAAAGGATAAAATTGATAAGCTCGATCAAACCAATGTCGTGTATTATTTCTCTTGCGATTCTTGCTCTGCATCATACATAGGTGAGACAAAGAGAGCATTGAAAAAAGGACTAAACGAACACTAAAGTGCAAAGAAAGATGAACTTGTTGTCGCTTCACACATGAAAGGATTCAACCATAACTTTAATTTTTCTCAAACCAAAATACTAAATCATGAACCAAATAGACAAAAAAGATTAATATCAGAAATGCTACATGTACACTCCACTAAGCAAACAATGAATAAAAAAGAGGATACCTTATTTCTCAATAACATATGTAAAGTTCTTATAAGTAATCTCTTTTAAATACGTACACACTTCATCTATATTCGCAAGAAACGTACATTTATTGTTTATATGTATATATAGAAATACATACATGTTCGACACTTACGTTATTCGTTTAAGGTGACCAACAGTCTGTAACGATCGTCTTAACAATACAGACGTGAGTATCTATTATTAATATTTATAAACAGTGGCCCTACGATGTAATTTACAAAAGTTGCTGTGTTTTTTGTTTTTGTTTTCTTTGTTAATAAAGTGAGCCTGATGAGGTTGACGTTAAGACCAACGAAACATTGCTCAAAGTAACACCTGATTTTCTGGAGTTTTCATTCGTACTCCCAAAATTAGCTCTTACTGATCGTGTACTTAGTCACTGACCCTCAAGTCATCACGAAAACAATTGAGAGCAGGACGACATGTTCAACAAACGACATAATTAGAGTTAAAGTCTCCTATAACAACGAAGCCGGAATAAATAAGGACATCATTACAAAGAGATTTAAAAAAAACGAGTTAGTAATTCACCCTTCGGGCGACACTAGACAGAAGCAAAAAGCAACTTCCTACCAAAGCTCGAGATCACTTCTAAAAACATCATCTCAGTTTCCCCAAGCCCTACTATCTGGGGTGCCTCGAGGACACGGCAAACGAGGGAGTCTCGTACGTAACAGGCAACGCCTCCTGTCTGCATGTATTTGCGTCCTCCAGCAGTGGCTCAGAGTGCTCGATCATTTCGAAAATGACTATACGATGTGATGTTATAGACACCTGAATCATGATTTGGGGTGAGCCAGGATTCTGTAATCGAAAGAATATTAATGTTATATTTATCCAAGAGCTAGATGAGACGATCAAAATTTCCTCCAATTGAATTTGCATTCAGGTGTGCAACATGGAGGCAACTACCAGGTGCGAGGGCGCTAGTCAGACTATCTTTAACACATCGGACTCAGATGCAATGTATATTCTTTCGGAGCCATCATCCTTGCGTGCGTACACACGACTATCACGGCCATGATCCTTGGTTAGTGAAAGTAGATAATGCGTAATCTGCGAGAGGTACTCGTATAGACGAACGTGAGTGTCACTATCACTATTTTTTCAAACAGAGTTGAAAATTTCATCTCTCCGAAGGTACGCTTTTCTTTAAGAACATGATCAAGAACCGCCGCCGACTTGAATCTAACTAAAAATGAGCGAAGGGAGGAAGTACGGCCGGTCTCAGCCCCCCTCACCCCATCTGTATCAGCTCGGCTACCTGCTCCGATACGACTTGTTTTCGGCAGGAAATCACGGATTTTTATTACATCATAATTGAATTTTAGGAGATCCAAAACAGTTAATATTTTTAAAAAAACATCCAAGAAACACTGATCAACAGAAGACGGAATACCAGTCACTCTTAGCTCGATAGTAGGTGTGGGTGAGTGGAGAGGACCACAGTCTCTAAGTTCATCAACTTCACAATGCGGTCCTCAACAGCATCCCGGAAAGTACCCACAATTTTACAATAAAGGAAGGCATAAAAATTACATAGTGCATAAGTGATCGAGCAAACATAACCAGCCCATACAAGAGCAATCACAGACCACCAAAGTAACAAGTTATCTATTTACACAAATTGGTATTAATTAACAAATTACGAATTACATTAGTTATTAATAATTATGAGTACGTTCAAGGCCCTTTTAATCTAAACGCGACGAAAGTAAAAACCTGTGCAAAGCCGTCTTAAACGTTGCGATATTTTTATTTAAGCGGATAGGGGCATTGATAATGAGCAGATAATGGTTTCCCAAAATCTTATCGCCAATTGAGAGACTGAAGAGGCATAGGACGAGAGGGCGGCGCGCGGTATACCCAAACTAGTCTGCGCACGACGTGCTGACTGACGAAGCTCATCAGAAATCTTTGAAAACAGATCGAACAGATATTGAGGTCTCTGCGTGGTTAAAATTTTGTACGTTGCTACACCTAGAAATTAATCCTGCCTACTGGGGCGTAACCAACCCAACCTAGAATAGTAAGGTGCCATGGCAGTATCGCGACGAAGGTTAAATATATACTTTAACACCGTATTGCCCAGGCGATCTAGTTTGATGGCAAGGTAACCAGAGAAGCCCATGTACACCAAACAAGCATAGTCAAAATGTGGTCTGATAAGGGATGACGTCAGTATCGATTTAATATTACTAGACAGAAAACGACCCTTGTATCGCAACCTGTAAAAAATACCATGGACTTGAGAGCCAATAGCAGAGATATGGACATTCTACGATAGGTCGTTTGAGATCAACAAGGCAAGGTCCTTGACTTTACCACACAATATGGGATCACGCCTCAATGACTAGAATAGGGGACAAAAGCGTCTCATCCACGAGCATCAGCTGCTGTCATGTACCGATAAGAGTCGTCAAAATCTTACCATCGTGCGGTGCCAAACCATGAACCAACGACCAAGACACGATACGCGCTATTTCCTCGTTAAAGACACCAATCACCTGATAGAGGTTGGAAGGTTTGCACTGAATGCAGATTTGCAAATCGTCGGCAAAAAGCACACCTGTACTATGGTAAAGAACGGAGAGTATTAAATTGATGAAAATTAAAAATATAACCGGACCCAGGGATGTGCCCTGAAGCAACCCAGAAGTAGCCGGCATGAAGACATTGTGTCCTCCATCCAGCCTCAGCACCGCCTGAAAACAACCCGTCAGGTATGAATGAAATCATTTAAGAGTGTCCAATGAGAGGCTTCATGCCACCCGTTTTTCGCAGTAGTAACTCATGGCTAATAGAGTCAAAAGCCTTTCGAAAGACAAACAGAACCAGAAGGGTCACTATACCATGCTCCATACCCAGGTGAATATTCTCAGTAATCTTCAACAACGCCGTCTAGGTGCTGAAGCGAACCCGAAAGCCCGACTGCATCGGCGACAGGAAGGAGTTTACCTCAAAGTAATCGTACACTCTCCGCGCGACCAGAACATCCAGCACCTTAGCCAAATGGGCAAGGTTAGCGGTCAGGCGAGTGTCAAATGGTCCACCGGATGAAGCACCTTAGAGAGAGGCACGATCACAGACCTCTTCCAGAGCGTTGGATAAGTGCACGTGGCAAACGACAAATTAAAAAGGCGGATCAAAAAAGGATTTTAAAAAGATGAAGATTCCCGAAAATATGCGAACGACAGACCATCGAAACTATGGCCACTGGTTTTCCCGCAACACTGCATAATAGAATGGCCAACCTCGACACACGATATCTGAGCAAACGAAAAATCAGTAACAAAGTCAGGCGGCCGCAACAAGATTTCATGCAATTTTTTATGGCTACAAGGAGGGTGGGCACACGACATAGAGGAGAAGTACTGCGCCACCACTTCAGCAGACAGAGAGCACAACGGTGACCCCTGGGTCTGCTGAAGAAGACTGTGTCTGCGTATGATCTGCCAGCAACGGGCTTAACTTCTTTCCTCCTCCAAAGCCCTTGCCAAGAATCTATCACGGGCAGCGCCAATATCTTTCTTTAGTTCGGCACGCAAACGGCGATACTCGGCAAGCTGAGTTAAATCACCCGTTCTAGGGGCACCCTATACAAGCGATCGTGCTGTTTACACCTGTTCTTTAACTACGAGTCAAACCAAAGCGCGGATGGACGGCAATGCGAACCACGCTCTCTCATAAGTGCATAAACATCGAGCACCTCAATCACCATTTTATTTAATTCGCCAAGGCAGGTATCAACATTCTCATCAAAACCAGCATCATGTAGCCGCACAGCTCACCCCCGCTGACCATTGGCGACATCTCTGTTAAAATCCACCGCGGAGAAGTGTCGAAAGTCGCGTGCCATGCGAGACACAACCCTTCGAGCGAGGAAGATATTATAGTCAATAATCAGATAATCGTGGCCATTAATGAAGGGCACGTCAGATGATTGCGAGGACAAGACTTTGCCATCCGTGTCTGCCAAGATCACATCCAACCAGGTATGGTCACGATGATGTGTCACCTCAAAGGGAACGAGGTTTAACGAATTCTCAGCTATTAAGTTACATAGATGAGACGAGTAATAATCCTTTTGTAGCAGGTATGAGTTTAAGTCCCCAGCAATATATTTGAAAATTGAGTGGCAGCACCCTGGAGGACAGTGAAGAAGTTCGTAAGCACGTCACCCTTCGGTCATCGATAGACTGAGGCGAAAAGAAAACAGCAACCCTCCCGCACCGTAAGATCTAACGTCAAATATTCCGTCTCATTCATCCTTAAAATTTGTGGGGGCCCAATAATAAAAGTAATACCCTCACGCACATAGCACGCGACTCCACCACGCTGAACATACTCACGATGTCCTCCCCCGTCCTAAGACCACTATCGTTACGAACAAGTTTATAGTGTGGTATGTTAAACAAAGAGGAACACCTACCGGGGGTAAATCGTGTCTCAAACATTGCCAGCACATCGATATCAAAGCAATGGAGAAGGTACTGAATGTCGTGCAAGTGATCACGTAAGGAGTTTACATTTAAGTGAGCCACGCGAAGAGTTCGATAATCATGAACACTCGTACGAAGCGAAGAGCGCGATAGTCACTGCAAGGATTCCAAGTCGACCTTAGAGCAGATACTTTGTCACACCGTCTTTCCACCCCACTGCACATAAACCTCACAGCCTCATGCCCAAACAAGCTTGTAATTGAGGCTTTTAGCCTTGGACTTGGCCTTCATTAGGAGGGACTGTGTTGAGTGCAGGAGAAGCTCGTATAGTTTAATGACCTCCGCACCAGTATAATCACTGTGTAATTGTAAAAAGCTTCATTTACCGAAATTTTCAAAAGTCTTTAGAATATAATCACGAGTTGGACCGGATTTTAGTGTTATCTGATAAGAGCTTGCTGTACCGGTAGAGTCACGCACCCCACCCACACCTGTCCCTCATGGAATCGCTCCACTTTTGTTAGGGACACCTCTAGTACGTCCGGAAGGAATCCCTGCAGCTGTAACAGAAGCAGGATTTTTTGCACGAATTTATACGGACTTATTTAATAATGTGCCAGCACACCCGTGATCTTAAGTTGGCAGTAAGTCACGGAATCCTTTTGCACCCATACCAATTGCTGAAGTGTGGCCCTGAGTTAAATGTTTTCGTTACGTAGCCAACTTAACTCATCCATATTAATGTTAACCTGAGTCTCGATGCGCTGTAATCGTACACTGGTTTCGGAGCTTGACTTCATGATGGCTTTAAAGATTATAGCCATATGTTTATCCGGTGACTGCGTATCCCACCCGACAGGCAGCCCATCAGCCCAAATCTTAATGTCATTCAGCGGACCAGCGTTGGAAGCAATGGATCCAGTTGATTCGCTCTTATCTACGCCAGGCATCATATTCACGAAGTCCACCCGTAACTTAGAGTCCACCAACAATTGTCCACTGGAAGCCAAGTTCACTCCATGAACGCTATTAAACAAGCGCAGACGCGATCCCACCTGCGATTGCGATGAAACTCTATAAAAGTCAATAAAAATACATTAACATAAATGCCAATGCAGACGCGTTTTATGATAAAATAAATCTAACAGTAAAATTTACAGGCGGCGGCTATAATTGTGTGTATGTAGACAATGTAAACAAGCAGTAGATAGGATAAACACACTTAACATATACAACAATGTGTATAAACAATCATCAACCACATAAAAGCTATATACAAAAATTAAAACGAACACAAAACAACTAATAGCAAGACAAGTAACTCTTCTCCGGGAGTAACTATGCAAAAAAAAAAAGAAATGAAATTTTATGTGTGATTTGCAGTAACGTAGTGATGTGTATCTATCCAGCTGAGACGGTCGATTAAGTAGGAATAGCACCAGACCTTGAATACCATCTACGGATAATGGCACCGAATACTAGGTCCAGCAGTCGGTAACAATAATCAACTAACCTCAAGAGTCGGCAAGGTAGCACTTGGCCCAACCCCGCTCGATCAGCCCAAGGAGTCACCCAGGAGAATAGCTTTCTCTGGTCCCAGATGATCCAGGCCCCGCAACGGTCGCAGGTGATCAGGGCTCCCCGAGGGTAACGGCACAAAGCCAGACGACAGAACACAGTGCAGCTTACCAATCTGAAGAGGCAGCTAGGACTCAGTCCAATCATCCACGTGCACCAGTTTCCCAGCAACAGTGGCAAAGGCAGATACAACGTCAAGGTTGATGGTCGTTACCAATCCGCACAATCGAAACAGCTCGCCCGACACCAGAGTCAACGAATCAGCCCCAGTTACATCAGGATACCAAGTATGACAGAACGTGTTGAGATTAGGATACCATAGCTCCCTTATAAACGAAGATACCAGGCCCCAGGAGAGAAAAGACACAATTCAAGCACAGTGCAAGCCAACCTGGCTGCCGGAAGAGGCTCACTTGAAATAGAGAAGTCCCACAGGAGGTGTCAGCAAGGTATGGGACCAGTAAAGTGCGGAGCACAGTTTAGCACGTCTAACAGACACTCACCACGGAGAGAGAGAGTCAAAGAGAGAGAGAGAGTTGATCGATGAGTGACTAAATTATTGTCGAAGGGTGCTGGTCAAACTAATTGGTGGATAGTACATCAAATTATTGTGGAACCTAGTTCACTTTCAATTCGTCACAGGTCTGGTCGCTTGTCACCAAAAATGCTTTAAATTGCAATCACGGAATTAGAGAAGTTGGCTGAGGAGGGGGTGATTAAGTGTTCTCAAAGCAATTATTCAAGTGCCCCATGATGATACCTAAGTCTGATGGATCGTACAGACTTTGTATTAATTACCAGGATTAAAATAAGCAAATGCGACGAGAAGCTTATCAACTTACGAATATAAATGCTATACTTCATAAATTGTGTAAAGCTAGATTTTTCACAAACAATGGGTTGCGGGACCCATGGAAGAAGCGTAGTTTCTAGAAGGTTTTTATAAGGAAACTTTTTTTTTAATTACATAATTTTTTGGCAATTTAACATTGCCAATTCATATTTATAACAATTCATTGCACGTACTTTTGCCGTCTTGTTTGATATACTTTCAGATTTTTGTGCCGTTTGGGAACGTCACTTTTACTCATATATGTGTACTACTAGACTAGAAGTCATACGCTGCCAAATCAGGTATATATAGTGGTTGTAAAACGATATGGCTCGAGTTGTTATTGAAGTGGTCACGAAGAACCAATGCAGTGTAAGATGGTACATTACCGTGGTACAAAAACCAAGAATTGTCTGGCCAGAATTCTGGCCTCTTAGGCGAAAAATTCACGCAAACGACGCATAATGCTTGAATAATATTTCTTTATTGACGGTTTGACCCCGCGGAAGAAACTTAAAATAAACAAAACAAAATAATCGAAGAAAGCAGTTAACATGGCCTTGATTTTTGAGTAATTTTAGCACGGCGTTTTTGGTCTTGCCTCACTTTTAGTACGATATTTACTTGATTGATCGGTTATTCTTGGGTCGTAAGCACAAATCCATGTCTTGTCTTCTGTAATAATGCGTTTCATTTCGTCTTGATAGTCAGAAAGCATTGTTTTACAAACTTCAGCAGGACGATGTTTTTCCAGGAAATTCAGTGTTTTCGGTAACAATCAAGATTTGAGGCGTCTGAGGCTTAGAACAATCTTAAAAATGGTATTGACTGATCTTTTTGAAATGCCAACATGATTAGCAAGATCTTTAATTGTTAATTGACGATTTTCATGCATCAAATCTTTGATTTTTTGGACGTGTGCTTCGTCGGTCGAGGTTGATGGTTGACCGGGACGCTCTTCGTTTTCGACACATTCTCGACCTTTCTGGAACTATTTATACCACTTTTAAACATTTTTTTCGGCATAGCCTTATCACTCAAGGCTTTTTGCACCATTCTTACCGAATTAACAGCAGAAAATTCATTCTACAAACAGAATTTGATGAAAATTCTGATCTAAAAAAATACAGACGTAAAAATAGATCAATTCACTTCTAGCAGCCTACAAAACAAAGCGTATCTCAAACACTAATTAATATTTTGACGTCAATCTTGGCACATACATCAAAGACAGTCCTGTCAATCTAAAAACAAAAGCACTGACTTAAATCTATTTGCGAGCACATTTTAAATTCAAATGTCACCTTACTTCGTGGACACAATAGTATATCTCTTCCAAGGTATGGAGCCAGAACCGTCATCTCCCCGTTTGATTCCAGACTACCACAAATTATTAAGTTTGGCTTTCCAAGTAGAAGCAACCTTCTGTGCCAGAGGATTGGGATATTATGCTCCACTCACAAAATTCTTGGATAAAACCAATAGACGAAGATTTCCTGCTGATCCAAGGGAGCGAGGAAATGGTTCAGAGCTGGCAACTTCCAATCCCGATGGCTATCAATGAGCTGGAAGAGGGTAACCCAGATTCGAGACTACTTTTTACCCCTTGGGACATATCTAAGGTGCAGATCGAATGGGACGAAATGCCGAGACCAGGCCCTCAATTAATTAAAGGAGTTTCTGCTGGGGCCAAAAGAGATACTTAATGAGGAGGACGGTCATCCCTTCTTAATTTCAATGGGCATTTGGGCTTGTCAATTTCTGAGGGTAACTGAATCACCATCTGGGAAGCCAATCCGGCAGACAAATCTCGATCTGCGGCTCTCACCAACGAGCCCAAAAGTAGGCTGGTGAGCGTGCATTTTATTATGCTGAAGCCAGTTTGGGGATCGAACAAGAGGAAGGATCGTCGGAAGCGGACTCCCCAATGAGCCGGCCGATAACCCCTATGGATTCTAGGATTGCCGAGTAGCCACCACCAAGGCTGGAAGAGCGACCTCTAGTAGAGTCAACCTTCGAAGTACCGCCACCTGTTTCTTGGCCTCGGAGAGGTGGTGGGGGTCGAGGGTCACGCCAACAGGCACGACCACACCGACTGTGGACGGAGTCAAAGGTATAAGGTGGGGAAATAGATTCCAGAAAATTTGGATTGGGAACAATCCTATCGGGGAATAGCGGCAAATCAGGAAGAAATTCCTGGGAAATGCAGTCGCCATCTCATAAATGGCAAGAAGTGTTGCCTCCAAATTTCCTGCCGAAAAACGGAGGATCAGAACTTAAGCTTAGCTTGTTCAGAGCCCCCGTTCGTCTGCGCGGTGTGATGTCCAGGAGACTTGAGGCAATTGCCATGAAACTGTCAGCTGATCTCCTGGCACTGTCTGGTATTTGCATTAACTGCTTGACGCTGGGACTTGGTCGTGTGCTTTGTCAGGCGCCTGTGACAGCCATGTTCTGTCATAACTGTGGACGACGTGGCACCGACCTTTCCAGCTGTCCACGTTGTAGTAACATACATTGAAAGTACTTGTGGACGTAGTATATGCAGCAGAGATGGTTCGAAGTTTACGGTCAGCCGATAGCTTGTCATTTTTACACTGAACCTCATGGATCAGCCCGAACCATAGGTAGTGGTTGCGGGCTCATAGTTAGTGGCTCCAAGGTTTACGGGTAGTGGTTTCTCAGGAGCATTTTAGTGGCTTCTTGGAGGCATTCTGATGGCTTGTCGAAGATAAAACGAATGTTAAACGTTGAAAAATATGATGAATTGCTTTCGTTATAATAATACATATCAGTGAAAGTGTTAGTCGTGTTCGTCTGTAGCTGGATCGCTAGCACGCCACACTAATATGTTCCAGCGAGCGATCAAGCAACAAACAATTCTCTCCCTTTTTCCTACTATTCTTTATTTGTCTTTTTCATGCACTCCACGCTCTATGATAGAGGCACCAAGTATTAATTTTGATAATACATCAAACTTACTTGGCATGGAGAAAAGTGCATATGCATGTATGGGTGCATTATAATTTGCACACATACACACGAAAATAAATAATTCTGTTTAAAATGACGAGTACAGTATCTTGATTGATATTTTTCTTACTGCTCCTGTATTTAACTCTCCAAACTGTGAGGAAATTTTTGTTTTAGGTATAATTGCTAATATGAAAAGGGTCTTAACTACTTAAAGAACTCCTTAACATTTATAACTAGAAAAATAGTCGGTACAAAATCATGATTTAATCTTTGCCGAATACCACTTTTACTAAAACATTTTTTTTCAAAATATCTACTACAGAAGTGCAGATGAGACATTTTCATACCCATTGATCTTTTCTAATCCCACTTTTCTTGATTCCTCTTTCGTAGATACTCTAATAAAAGCAAGAAATATTTCATGAAAGCTACTAACCTGCCATTTTAGACATGTACCATAAATAACGTAACCATGCGTCTTGTTTTGAATGGGACTGTTTCGTCGGACGAAGACTCCGGGACACCCAATTGTTCCGTTTTTCCAAATGATGCTTTAGAAATGACATAACTTACTAGCTCTGATATCGTAAATCGCATCAAATGCGATGAGTGCGAAAGAGGAGGAAATTCTATGGATGTTCACAATTCATATTAATACTATTTTGAGTCCGTAGATGTTTAAAGTATTGGTCTAAACTTTCTCTATCATATCAAAACGCAGACTCCGCCTAATGTTCCTATGTTATGTACTCTTTCTTCTGTAACAATAATGCTTTAGACTAATTAGATTAGATACGTCTCAACCTTTGACAAGCAATAGCAAAACTGAAAATAGCAATAGCGGATTACTGTACGTTTTAAGAAAGTAAACTTAAACTTTTTTTTAAAATAATAATTCATAAATTCATAAATAAATAATAATTAAAATAATAAAGAGACCAAAATGAATGGATTTTATTACTTATATGTATATCAAGTAATATAAAAAAATGTCTATGCATTATCAGTAGCGAGCAGCCTGTGATAAAGAATCTTTCCTAATTTTTTGTATTTTTGGTCATTTTTGCGATATAACACTTCAAATTAAAAATTCCTGAAGACAAAAATTGTTGAACTTTGCTACTCTTATATTAACTAAATAAAAAATGTATATAAACTAAATAAATCAATATCTAGGCATTTTTAGTAGCGTATAGCCCGTGATAAGAAATCTTTTCAAAATTTTCGTACTTTTCGGTCATTTTTGCGTTACAATACTCGAAATTTGTAAGTTCAAAAGACAAAAATCACTGATAATTATCACTTATACATGTACCAAGTAATATCCATAAATTTTTATGCATTATCAGTGGCCTGCAGCCTATGATAATAAATTTCTTCTGCATTTACATATTTTTTGGTCATTTTTGCGTTACAACACTTAGAATTAAAAAGTTCAAAAAACAAATACTACTGGAATCTATTATTTATATATTTACCAAGTAAAATGAATAATTTTCTATGCATTATCGGTAAAGTGCAGCCTGTGATGATAAATCTTTTTTAATTTTCCATTTTTTCGGCCATTTTTCCGATGTAACATTCAAAATTGATAATTTCGGAAGACGAAAATTGTTAAAGCTTATGACATTTATATGTACTTAATAAAATTAATTATTATCTAGGTGTTATCATCGGCATGCAGCATGTGATAATAAATCTTTCATAAATTGTCGTATTTGTCGGTCATTTTTGCGCTATAACACTTAAAATTAAGAATTCCGGAAGACAAAAATTGTGAGGACTTTACGTATTGCATTATATTAATCAATAGCTATGCATCATCAATGGCGTGCAGCCTGTAATAATGATTTTTGTCTAAATGACTATATTTTTCGGTCGATTTTGCGTTATAACATTTGAAATGAATGATTCCGGAAGACGAAAGATGTTAGGACTTATTATAACAACACAAAATAGATCGTATTAATCAATATATTGGCATTATTAGTGGCGTGAAGCTTGTGATAGTAAATTTTATTTAATTATCCGTATATTTTACTCATTTTTGCGTTGTAACACATGAAATCCATAATTCCAGCAGATGAAAATTGTTGGAACTCATTACTCTTATATGTACCAAGTAATATAAATAATTTTCAATGCATTACTAGTAGCGTGCAGCCTGCAATATTAATTTGTCCTTTATTTCCGTCATTTTCGGTCATTTTTGAGTCATAACATTTAAAATTAATAATTCCGAAAGACGAAGATTACTGGATTTCATTACTTATATATAAACCAAGTAATATGGATGAATGTCTGTGCATTATCAGCAGCATACCGCCTGTAATAATAAATCTTTCGTAAATTTTCGTCATTTTTGCGATATAACGCTTAAAATTAATAATTTCGGAATACGATAATTGTTAGAACATATAACAACTATACGTATAAAGTACGTATACCGTATAAAGTATATAACAACTATACGTATAAGCGTTTAAAGTAATTGAAATCGTTATCTATACATTAACAGTGACGTGCATTCTGTTATAATGAATTTTTCTTAAATTTTCGTACTTTTTGGTCATTTTTTGATATAACACTTAAAATTAATCATTTTGGAAGATAAAAATTGTCGGAACTTATTACTTTTATATGATCCAAATAAAAGTAATCAATATCTACGCATTATTAGTGGCCTGCAGCCTGTGTTAATAAATTTTTTCGAAATTTCTGTATGTATTCGTCATTTTTGCGTTATAACACTCGAATTTAATAACTCCAGACAACGAAAATCGTTGGAATTTATTACTTATGTATGTACCAAGTAACATCAATGAATGTTTATGCACTATCAGTGGCGTGCAGCCTGTAATAGTAAATTTTGGGGTTATTGGATTATAAGGGATATTGCTATATCCTGATGGTATTATAGCGAGGAGCTCTTTTTCTAATAGTTTTTATGAGTTATTGCGTAGACAGAGACTTACCTTGATTTATGTACACTATATGAATCTTACTTCAATAGTTTGAAAGGCCTGAACGCATTTTTTACGCCTATACTTTCGAGTCAATTTTTAAACTCTTACATCTCGAGAAGAGTACATTTTTGTGATTCAAAAATTTATTGGTACCTTTCTTATTACTTGTTAAGGCGTTTAAAGCATTTAAATTGAAAAAAAAAAATTTATGTTCGTTTTACGCAATGTTGCAAATTTCAGAGTCATACACAGGAAAATTTAAATTTACAGCTTCTGAGTCTTCCGTCTGTACTTTGAAATTGAAAATGTAACATTTATTATATCTTTTGAACAAATATATGTTGATATTGTACCAAATTCAACTCGAAATTTCAGTTACAATAAGTTGAAGTGTATTGAACATTAGTGTTTAAAAGATTTTAAAGTCATTTTTTCCAATCTTTTTTTCAGTGTGTATGAAGTCAGAGACTTTCAAACCAAGGCAGTCTATTAGTGACAGGCGTCAGGAGTGGAGTTTTCTGCCATGAGACTGGGAACCCTAACCAACGACGACCCTGCATAAATCTTTTGACTTCAAGCATTCAACTAGGTATTACCGATCCTTTCCAAGGTATGCGTTCGACGCATCCAATAGTAAAGCAATAAAGGAGAACTAAACTTGAGCGAACGGGACAGTCTTTATTAGGCTAGCATTATGAACTAACTGCCGCCTTGGAACAACAAAACGACTGAGCTTCACGATAAAAAGAAAGTGTTGTGGATGCCAACGTCTCTGGCATAACACTAGGAGACATTAAAAAAGAGCACTAAAACTAGCTTTAACGCTTTAAAACGTTGTAATTTTTCTCCTAACCAGTCTGGTGTCACAATAGCAGATCAGAGAAAATCAACCTGAGGTATTCAAGCAGTTGCATCTGCTGAAAACTTTAGTCAAGAAAGAGTTTAGTTTACCGGTTTTTTTTTAGGGCCGTCTAACGTCGAGCTACACAGCCAATGTATATAACAATTTAACAATGTTTGAAAAAAAAACCTTCAAGGCACACATAAGTTTATAAGAATATCTAGAGTTGCGAAAGGGCTAATTAAAAAAAAACTTTGAATGCTTCAAATATATACAAAATTAGGCGAAACAGAAACTGACAGAATATTGATCGAGATTAGGATGTAATTCCGATTTTTGTGGCACCGAGCTGTAGATAGATATATTTGGTTATAGGATAGTAGGGGTCACAAAGATTAAGCACATCAGAAATCGTAATTATGCTGCGATTAGAACAGCAGCATAAAAATCGACGAATAAATAATCCATTAAATGAGAGATAAGCTTACCATTGTAACCCTGATATTGATGACTCAAATCTTCCAGCAATTTAAATATGTATTTTTATGAATTATGGCACTAAAAAATTAATTGACAAGATAAGATTTTGCTGCTCTGGTAGCAAAGTTTTCTCATTGCAAAAAAAATTTTAATTATATTTTTTTATCAGATTCGAATTCTTACAGCTTTAACGAATATTCCTCATCGTACATCATAACATGAAAAAGTGTGAATTAATGACCCTTTTTGAGGGCTAACAAATATTTTAGGGTGTAAGGAACGTACTGTACTTTTCAGCATCAATATGTATTTTTTATTTTTATATGGGTAATTCTGCCGTAAGTAGTTTATTTTGTGTTAAGGGCTCATGCTACTTCATAGAACGAACTGAATATTCTAATTAAGTAAAGTTATGTTAAAGTTGTAGAACTTCCTTGGAAAAAAATTTGAGTTGATATCTTGACCCCTCAATAATAGCCTTAGTGGCGGAGGGATTAAAATATTTGCAAGTGATCCAAAATAATCGACCTTACAATAATCATTTCGTCTGGTACAAGTGAACCAGCTACTAAGAGATGTAAGGTGTCAATGTGTCAAAAACTGCGTCAAAAGCAGCTGTGTTAAGCACGGGTTACATTGTTCTGAATACTGTGTTCACTGCCAGGGCCAAAACTGTAACAATTTTTAATACGTTAACTACATGGCAGATGAAACAGAAGACATATCGGATGTCAAGATGTCCTGACGAGAATCAAACAGATACAGGTTTAGAAACAAGCGTAATTATTCATGAGAAAGAAGCTTAAGATTCAGATAAGATTAAGATGAATGTAGAAACGGATGGAAAAAAAGAAGTGTATCAAATTTTATTTAAATTCATTGAAAAATGATCCAGTTATTCCATTTTACAACTAAAGCTTTTGAAAAAAAATTTAAAAAGTTTTGAAAAACATTATTAGTTTTTTTTCTTTATGCTTATTGAAATTGGAGTCACAGATTGTATGTAAAAAAATGAGGGCTAATGTCAGGTCAAATTTATAGCGCTGGCATTAGGTCTCATTTTTTTTAATCCTTACTTGCAAATAACATTGTGCTGAAACTGCTATAGCGATTACAACAAAATATTAAGTGTATATTCTGGATACCTTGTACTATGATATTTGTAATTTATAATACTGTGAAAGGATTTCTTCTTTGTTTTTTAGTACGTTGAAGTGAAAGTACGTTTTTATGCAGTATTTGTCGATTTGCACATGAATAGTTAACATTTTTTGGATCAAAAAAATGTTTTTTTGTAGAAAATTTGACGAAGAATAAAAAAGGATATTCAACATTTTCCTCTTGAAGGCTTTCTTTTTGAGTTATATACAAAAATATGCACGAAAACAGTGATTTTCCGTTAAACTGTCTATTTATCGGGTCGCCATTAAAATTGCTCTTCATGAAATCACTGAGCACCCCCTAATTATTGTAAGGTAGATTGTTCCGGGCCACTTACAATAAAAATCTTGGTTGTCCCTTGTCACAACCAAAATTTGAGGGTCTAGGGTCTCTACCACAGAGGCTATAAGATAATCAAGAAAATATAGTTAATATCACGTTCTTACTCTGTTTCAAACTCAATTTTGCACCTAAAAGCTTCTGGTAGGAGAATAATGAGCTTTATTTCCATATTGTGTCAATTATAGACGTTATATGGAACATTCATGCCATAGAAACTTTTTATAACTATTAACAAAAGTTTTCATGAACTATTTAATGTCCCATGATTTGAACTAAAATGTCGATGAAAGCAAAAATCACTTAAAAACCACACAGTTGTAAATCGTTACACCTTTTACTGGTCCACATCCCTCCCTAGTCCCAAAGTGCCGAGTGCCCAGAGAAGGACGTAGTGCACTATAATAAAAAACCAGGGGGTATAAATAGGTCCTGGGACCCACGGTAAGAACGAAGTTCTTTAAACATGAGATGAGTACAGGACACTTTTTCTCAGGTAACAAGGGGGTCGCCAGACCCGTAGGAATAACAAAGCTCTATAAACGTTAGTACTGCATTCATGTTCAACCATTGTGAGAACTAAACTATTGTTTTTTTTTTATTCGTTTTTCAAGTTTTTGTTTTAGTAAACTACATCAATGCAGTACTACAGTTTATAGAGCTTCGTTCTTCGTACGGGTCTGGCGACCAACTTGTTACCTGAGAAATTGTGTCTATACTCATCTCATGTTTCAAGAACTTCGTTCTTACCGTGGGTCCCATGACCCATTTATACCCCCTGGTTTGTTTCTTTTAATTTGTTTTTACAATTTCTTGTTTCATTTTTTTTTTCATTTCTTGTTTCATTTTTTTTAATTTATTGTTTCATTATTTTTTTCCATTTCTTGTTTTATTTTTTTTTCATATTTCATTTCATTGTTTTTTCATATTTCATCTTATTACTTTTTTTTATTTTTTTTTTTATTTCTTCTTTTATTATTCTATTTAATCTTTTTTTTTCATTCCCTTTTTTATTTCATTTTTTTTTTCATTCTATTGTATTTATTCATGTCTTTTTTGATTTGATTTCATTTCATTTTCATACTTCATTTCCTTAATTTTTTTTATTCACTTATTTTTTTGCAATTATATAGCCAATTCATACCATTTTTGTTTTATTATTCTATAATTACTTAATTAAATTTTGCTATCATTTGTTTATCAAATTCAAGATAACCGCCCTTAAAAACCATTAAAATAATATGTAATTTAAAATATACATATATAATGATCTTACATAATTTATTTATTATTGATTTAATAACTTACTATATTCATATAATTGTGTGACATTGTAACATAATTTGTTTGTCGAATTCGAAATAAGCGCCTTTAAAAACCATTGATACGTTTTTCAAATCTATTGTATATGTTTATTTAAATAATTTAATTATTTATTAATTAATTTATTCATAACAGTAATCTCAGTCATCAATTTAATGCGTAATAATACGTCTTTTTCGATTTAATCTACATAATTATATTTGTACTAATTAAAATTTTGTTTTTTTAAATTTTTTATTTAAAAAAAAATTTTTTTTTAGAAGCAAGAGACTTCTAGTAAGCGACTTTTTTTCATGGAAATCCGTCGTTTTTAAAAAAAGCCCCCAAGCACGCGACATAAAAAATAATAGAGTAAATAATTTATTAGTTGAATGTATTATCAGTGAATGCATATCAAAATGAAGTATTATAGTTACGAACCACACGATAAGTACAAGAAACCGTATTTACACCGTCGGTAGCATAGAGATATAAGGATAGAGTGCGCTAATAATACTAATGTACGTAAGGGGGTGCGATACGATTAAAGAAAGAGATGGTCACCGAGTGTCCCCTCCATCTCTTTCTAGCTGAGCGCTGTGATTGGCTACTGTTAGCCTACATCTTACATCGGTACTTACTACATCAGCCAATCACAGCGCTCGGGTAGACAGAGATAGAGAGGACACTTGGCAAGCATCTCTTTCTTTTACCGTATCGCTGTATTCAGCCTCTAGCGCACTCTAGCCTTATATCTCTATGGTCGGTAGCGCTCGTAGCAGAGTGGGTAAGGTACTCGACTCACATCCGGAGGGTCGAGGGTTCAAATCTCTTTGTTGGAAGGTGTTTTTTTTTATTTTTTATTTTTAGAATTGTAAAAGAAAAAAATTCAAAGTGAAATAAAAATTATTGTGGGAAAATAAAATTAAAATTCGTCTAAATAATAATTGGTTGGGAATGGTGGGCAAAGGTGTGCAGGAGAGCAGCGCGGCACGGTTAGAAGATAAAGGGTGGAAGTGTGTAGGGGACTGATGGTGAGGGCGACGGGGTAAGGGGGGAAACTTAGGAGGAAGAGACTTCCGGTAAGCCACTTCCGTTTTATCAAATCTGTCGGTTTTAAAATTCTAGCCCCCTCCAGTACGCGACATAAAGAACTTCGTTCTAAAAAAAAATACTACTACTAAAAAGACTACATAGTGGGCAGTTTTCGGTACAGTGTTTACGCCAGCCCGTTTTGTCAGGCTCTCTGCTCCGTTCATGGGTTTGTATACCTGTTTCTCGTCTCTCTGAGGCAATTGTAGTATGCCCACATAAACATTTACTATACACTTTCATACTTTTTACACAACGCTAGGGCAGCCTCCGCAAATGGGACTGAGGGAGAGTGGCAACTCCCGGCCGGCTCAAGCAAGTAAAACCTTTTTCTTAAAACAGAGAGGGTTGCTGCATTGGTTCCAAAACCCTTTCCAAATTTTGATTTTAGAACAAAAGGGTAGTACTGGCATTAACCAGTCAGCACGCAACAAAGAACATACCATAATAAAAAACCTCCAAGCAAAAAAAGTACCCCAGGTGGTAACCTCTCTGAAGGAATCTACTGGCAGTTCTAATCTGGTGAAAGCCGGGGTGGCTGTCGCAGGCCCTACGGATTTTGGGGAGGGCTTTAAAGACGCTTTTCATGGTCAACAGGGACTATTTAATGTCCCATGGCTTTTTTCAGATAAGGAACGACCAACGAGTCTCTTCAGTATTGTCAGTAACGTCAGTGAGGACAGCAACGTTACCGTCTTGAGCAACGAGATGCAAGAGGAGCTCGCTTCTATGGAAAGCGATGGTGCAGAGCTAAGAGCGAAGCGAAATTAAGAGATTGAGCAAGTTTAATTGAGTTCAAGTGAGCTTGAAAAGACGCTCGAAGCTATAAACAAGAAGTATGGAAACACTGCCAACACCGTCAGAAGTGGCATCAAGGCTGCGCTCTAACACCTGAGATGAACTGAGGCTATTAGAAAAGTTGTCCTTTCCGAAGAAGAAAGCTATACCAAATGGTTGAAGGAGTACTTCAAATACCAGCGAATTAGGGAGCATAGAAAAGATAATTTTCGTCGGCATGTACTAAAAAAAAATACGAGCACTGCCCTTAAAAAAATAGCACGGACAAAAAGAAACAGGAGACATTCAAAAAACTCAGAAAAATGGCAAGAAACAGTGACCTTTAGAAAAAGAAGAATTAGCGATGGTAAAAGAAAAAAGGTTCTTCTTAGTAATAGGAGTGCCCAAAAGAAAAGTTTAAACACGATGACAAAAGTCGTGTTAAAGATCGGGGAAGGAAAAACTTTTGCTGGTGTACTCAAGTAGATGAAGGCTGGATAAAACCTTGAAGAGACAGGAGCTGTGGTCTATAGTGTTCTCGCCACCAAGGAAGAAGGTTTTCTCTTAAAAGCCATAGGAGTTAAGTATGTTGCAAGATTTACTCAACATGTGGAAGAGTCAGTAGCTGCCCAAGGAATTGTGGTAACTACGAAAAGAGACTTTAAAATGTGAGATCCAAGATTTGGATGAAGAAAAAATTATGGAATCTATTGAGAAGATCATCGGAAACCAAAATTAAGATCTAAAGGCACAACTCCTAACGGCAAACGGTACAGGACAATGAAAGCCATTAGTTACCCTTAACGAAGCGGCTGCTAAATAAGTAGAACATGAAGGTACAGTCAAAATTGGGTCCGTCTCCTGCCACGTGAGAAGATGGCTTACCAATACAAGGAGCTTCCGATGTCTGGGGTATGAACATGTGTCCCACGACTGCAAAGACGAAAATAGAGCAAAGCTATACTTTCATTGTGGGAGCTCAAATCACCGCATGAAAGATTAACGTAGTACAGCACAGTGTTTTTTGTGTGAGACTGGGGACATGGAGCACGAAGTCGATAGTGGAAACTGTCCAATCTTTAGAGAAGCGTTAGAAGAGATGATCCTAGAGTTTGGAACGTTCCAAAAATGAAATTTTAGAATTACTAGTAAGATCCTATTCGTTATCAAATATGTCAAAAACACATTGTACGAGTGTTCTTAACAATCTAGATGAAGAATAAACCAATAAAATTAACGATTTTTGATTTGGCACACACCATGCATCGTTCGTACAGCTTGCAATAACCCAAGTACCGACTTCTAGTGCTTATAACTTAAAATGTAGAACGAAGGCCCTGCTTAACTTAATGAACATTGATTATTATATTAAAAACTAGCAGCCCCCCGTCTCGGCTTCGCCCGAGAATTACTAAATAAAACACCGTAGTGTGTTGACATGCAATGTGAAACGTTTTCAGTTAGAAATTTTACACATATTCCTGACACATCTCAGAAAAAAAATCTTCTTATTAAAAACATATTTTTTCGGAATCCATACAGTTTATTTGGTCAAATAATAAGGTGTGAAAATTCAAAAAAAATAATTATGCTAAAAAGTACCGTGCATTCTTTATGCCATAAAGTAATCAGTGGCCATAATAAGCCGTTGATTTACAGTTTCTCCCGTATAATTCACGAAAAGGGCTATTTTTTAAAGCTGTTAAGATTTTAAACTCCCAAAAAATTTATATTAAAAAATTTTTTTTTTCTCATATCTCACAACTTTATTACCAGAGCAACAAAGTCCTGCTTTTCGGCTTAGTCACGACGATATTAACGTTATGAACATCAACATCAACAATTTGCGTACCGATCAAAAGGAATATATTTAATTGTACGAACAAAATAGTCATATTTTGGTAGCTGCATTTAAAGAGCTATATAACACTACGAAACGCCATGAGCATATTCTAAAACAAGTTACTGATATATTGACTTCAGGACAAGATTTTACTTTCGACAGATATCTGATTTATTCATCAGCTTACCTTAAAAGAACTGAGGCTTACTTGATCACATTATTCGTTCCCAAGAAGATCTCATTGGCAACTTGTATGATTTACAAAGATATTAAGCACATCCAAAGCTATTTTTTCCAAATATATTTAGAACCATAGCACGGATATAAAGAACCTGAATGAAAATCTTAAATTTGGAACACAAAGAGAGAACAATTATGCTGGTCAAATAAGCACTCTAAGCAAATTAGATGTCTTGCAACGAGAAAATAGAACTAGGGTAATGTTACATTTGCCACTCGAAGATCGAACCCACTATAATCTTTACAGACTCCATCCAGTTATGATACCCAAATCTGGACAAAATGGATCTGCGTGTATAAAATCATCGTACTCTTGTTTAGCAGTAGCAGCAGACCATAATTCGTATTAACGATTAAACGAAGTTACATTTAACCAACATGATGAAATGGTATGTGGTTATACAGACTCTGCTATAGTACCGTTAAAAGACCCTTTTCTATGAATGAATCCGAAATTCTTATGCTATTACAACCTGGAACAGAAATATTTAATTACTGTTAAATTGTATTTACATCTTGAACAGAAAGTCAATGGATCAATTCATTAGCTGATAATTTATGGTCATTCTCGACAATTCTTGAAGAACAATTAAGCGTTTTCTGCTCTAATAAAATGGATCAACAAAAAAGAATAAAAGGTATAGGTCTTTTACAAATGAATGATAGATGTACGGGAAAATCACACAAATTGACCTTAAACTAGTAAACATAAGATCCTCAATCAGATACAATATACCTATTGAGCAGAAGTAAGTTTAAATTTAACTGTATTTCATAAACCCTAAAATGATACCAATGCTTTTCATGACGCTTAAGAATTTATTTGAGAACTACTCTTAAATGAACAAGCATGAACAAATGGAGAATTAAATGTACAAAATATAATAAATCAAATGGAGAAAATATGAACCCAAAAATTGGAGAAAAACAAACTTCTTTTTTCATTTTAATACGTCATAGAATTGAAGATATTATTATTAAATAACAACAACAATACTCATCAGCAAAGTAAAAAGCTATTTCAAGACGACTATGAACCGTAGTGTCTCAGGAAAGTTTATAAAACGCACCATCAATCCACTTAAAGCTAAACCACGAGTAACCATAGAACAAGTACCAACAGAACGTGAACCAACTGAACTTAATGTCGAAATTGAAGCAAAACCAAAAATATCTAAATCATCTTAAACTAGACCTATAATAAAAATACAGAGTTTGATACTCCCACGCCGTACACCCCAAAAGTTAGAAATGGACTCATACATCAAAAGTAATTTGATACTATTTTTCTTCCATACTGCACGATGAACCCTGATTTTGAAATAACAATAAAGACTAGTCGACATAAATCATCCTTTACATGAAGTCTTTGAACAATGAGAGAATGAAAGAAACATCAAGGAAATGCCCATACTTTCGGATTTACATAGTTATACACGTCGAACTATAACCGCCATTTACAATAGTGATTCAGTTCATAAAAAACTCGATGAAACACTAAAAATAGGAGAGAAAGCTCAAGAATCTTCTACTTTTTAGATGAAATCCACTATTTGTCAAGCAGAAAGGATTTCTTCATCAATATCACCAAAAAGCGACAATAACATACCAAACATCGATCCAAAAAAACTTATGTGTCTTCTACCATGGGATATAGAAGAAACGAAAAGGGTAAAAGATTTTTTTAATTGTTTCTCTCAATTTAGTACCCTAGAATATTGTTATGCAATAAGAGATGGACCTTAAGCCCTACATTTTTATTGCCACAAAAACACAAAAACATTTTCTACTTATTTAAAAATCTGAAGTAGGATCTTTAAAGATTTCAGAGATTGCTGTGAGGGTACAATGAAAAGCTTATCTCTCACGTAATGAACTCTTTATTTGTCGATTTTGACGCTGCTGTTTCTATCTCGATAAATTTTCTGCGTCAGTTTCTTGACGCCAAAGCAAAATTGTATTTATTAGATACACTTGAAGTTTTTCTTCCAATTCGCCCTCTTGCGACTTTTGGCATGCTTAAAATTTTTGTGACCCCTAAAAGCTGTTTTCTGTCAACTTTATTAAGTTCTAATATATTTGTTGGCAAGGTAGTTCGACGTCCAATTGCCCTAAAAAAGACCAGTAAGCTTCTTAAGTTAACTCTTTCTTGACTGCAGTTAACAGCAATTGTGACTGCCTGGATACCTCAGGGTGATCTTCTCTGGCTTGCTAATGAAAACCCAGACTTATTGGGAGAAAAATTACAAAGTCCGAAGCTTTGGGGCTAGTTGTAGTGCTCTTTCCCAACGTCTTCCGGTATAACGTCAAAGACGTTGGTGTCGAAAGCACCACTTTTTTTATTTTGCAGATTCAGTTTTTTGGTGATCTTAGATGGGGAGATTGGTTAGTGATACTTGTGCATCTTTTTTATTTTGCAGATTCAGTTGTTTTGGTGATCTTAGATGGGGAGATTGGTTAGTGATACTTGTCCAGTAGAGGCTGTCCCGTTGGCTCAAGTTTTTTTTCTTCATAGCTGTTATAGGTTTGCCCAGCGCAGACGTTGGAGAGGATCAGTGATTTCTTGTTAAATGCTTAGAGTCGAGAGGGTAATATAGGGTCGTCGGTCACCGGGTTTTCCAGCCTTGCGAAGAACAACTCCGCAGGTGACGTCTGCCAGTGAATGGCTGACTTGGTTTAATAGTGCCCGTCTTTAGTTAGTATAGTCTTTTAGTCGACGAATCGCTTCCGGAAATGGTAATAAGAATGTATTTGTTGGCAAGGTAGTTTACACTTAGGTGGATCCTAAAAAGAACCGATGAAATTGATGGTTAAGTAGGGAACGCCAATACTTATAATGGCCCTAAAAAGCGCCAGTGGTGAAACTTCCAGGCTATTCTTTATTATTATTCCTGATGATGAAGAGCTGGCTACGGGTTGCTTGATTCTTACCCTGGGAATCTCGATTTACGGAGACTGTGATGGAAGGAGGCACGCCGCTGACCAAAAAATATCTCGTCTTGGGTCGTTCCCCGGATAACCAACCGCTCATTGTTAGACGGGAACATGTGGGTAAGCGCATTGGGGACGCGACGACTAAGAAGGTAGCAGTTGTGGCTGCCCGTGCTCCTCAGAGCTGTTTTCACTGGCTAACATTTGTAGCCAAAAATTCTCTGACTGTACCAGGCGGGATGGTGGGACTGCCACACAACTCTGAAGAGTTGGTGCAGATTGTGCTCTGGCTAGATATGTCTCCTGGTATTGTGGCAGAGACGGCATCGGTTGGAGTAATTTTTTTTTTTTTATCGCACTCGTCGAGATTCAGGGTGAATAGACACCTAGGTCCCTTCCCCCTTGGATAAGAGTGTCGTCCGTAACCGGGATACCCAGCTGCAAGACTGTTATCAGCATTCTCTACACAGCTCGTTGAACTTCCGAAGCTCAACTACATCTCTATCGAGACGCTCCGGCCTATTGTAACCACACTTATTCAATTCTGTTGCAGGTAGCCTCGATTTTATGTCAACGCCACCTAGCGGATTTTACTGAACTAAAGTAAAAAGCTGGCGTATTTTTGCAAAACTTTAAGCTCATTTATTGCTATTGTTATTAAATTTTTTACGATAAAAACTATACTAAAACCATCTAGGAAGGATCATGAATCAGTGTGCAAAATTTCAACAAAATCGGTTCAGTAGTTTTCGCGGTTAGCGATTACAACGGTCTTAGCGTTTTTGCTTTATATGTTAGTAAGATAAGTTAAAACTATAAAAATAAGAGAAAATACGGAGGACGAGTGTTCTCCCGATTTTCCATTGTTCGCGCAGCTCTTAATTACCCAATTACCAACTTTTAGCGCTTATAATTTAAAATTTAGAACGAAGGTTCCGTTGAAATAAATAGAACTTGTCTATCGTTTTATTATTAATAAACTTAAACTAAAAAAAACTGGATCACAGGACCCACGAAAAAAACGAAGCTTCAATGAGACTTTTTATAAATAATCTCGTTTTTTAAATTACATAACTTAGGTAGTTGTTAAATCACTTTATTTTACCAAAAAATACAAAATTTATTAACGCTCATTTATCATCACATTCTGTTATTAATACTTAAGACTCATTTTGGCTTTTAACAGTAGTAACTCATTGTAGTACGAAAAATGTGAAATATTAATCAATAATCCAACTTCATCTAAATAACGAGTTAAGATGGCATCAATGATTGTTTCATATTTAGCGGTCGATTGCAATAGGCTATTAATTATATTTAAATTAAATTTTTCTTCTCAAAATTAAATTAATAGTACAGCAGCTTGAAAAGAAAAGTAAACATCAAAATCTCTGCTTACCACTATAGAAATCTTATATTATATCATATTATATTATAATTTTTGTTTAGTATTGCAGAACCCTCGTCTGTATACATTAATAGTTGTTCGTGACTGAATTCAATTATTTTATTAACAAAAGCATTAGGTGATATATAAATAGCTACAGTTATGATCGCTTTATCTCTTAGCACAAAGCATTTACATTGACAAATTTCTCCTATTGAACTCTTACCAACATTGGCACTTGTTATATTTGGAATGAGTAAATTCATATGATCACTGAAATTGTTCAAAGTATGATTATTATGATAGATTGCAACTTCACCTACTCTTATTTTTGTACGCCTATAAATTGAGCTATGCAACGAAAAGTAGGCACTTCAATGTGGTTGCCATTGTCTAGCTTAGTTTCTGTTCAGAATAATAAATTACATTGTTCAGTAACACAATTAATTAGATCTGCTGCATGAGCTTGAACACTCTGACAGTTATAAATGCAAATAGATCTAATTTCTTAAAAAATTTAAAAAAGAGGTTAGATTTAGTCACATGATGAACCTTTATCTCACTGTTATGAGACTCAATGCCAGTCTGGCAGATTCCTAGACTCCATCTAAGCCCACCTTAAAGATTTTTCAAACATTATACTTAACTGGGAATATTTCTCTTTCAATTTCACTTTTAAATTTTCTCGCCGTTGGGAATAATGCGTCAGGCGGTTACAATTTTTTCAGTATTTTATCTTGAAAATATCTACTTGACCCGTTTGATTTAAGTGTTTCTTGTGTCTAATTTCATTTTCAAATTTTCGAGCCTATTCAGTGACGTCACTAAATTTATGATAATTTTTTCATGTCTTATATGCATTACGTATTATCATCTTCTAATGATTAAGAAACAATTATATTGGTTATCTTAAGGAAAAAATTTAGGAATATCGTCCGAGATTACAGATCCTGGGACTTCCCCGCACACGGAGAGAGAGAATTCACACGTTAAACGCATGGAGGTTAGCTGGCTTTCAGCGCATGCGGCTTTCCTTGAGTTGAAAGCACGAAGTTGTAGCACTGAAAGCCTCGAGTATACCTGAGCAGTAAACGCAAGGAGCGTGACGGGTTTGACGCTCGGAATCTGTTGCGTTTGATTGGTGCTCAGCTGGTATTATTATACATAACCGTCAGCTGAGCACCAATCAAACGCAACAGATTCCGAGCGTCAAACCCGTCACGCTCCTTGCGTTTACTGCTCAGGTATACTCGAGGCTTTCAGTGCTACAACTTCGTGCTTTCAACTCAAGGAAAGCCGCATGCGCTGAAAGCCAGCTAACCTCCATGCGTTTAACGTGTGAATTCCCTCTCCATGTAGTAATTAGATGCCTAGTCCTCTGTGCCACGTAGCGACTTTGTTCTAGCTGCATAAATACAGGACATATACTAACTGCCCCTTTACATACGTATATATAGTTACCCGATCAGAAATTCTAGTTCGGCGGAATGGAGGTCTGAATTCGGTTGCTGAAGTACCGAAGGTGGGCCGACGGTGGCAACGTGAGGGGGCAAACGGTAGGTCCGAGGTTGGCTACCGAAATAGTAAAGACCTAACCAAACACGAAGCTTCTTTTGAGTAAAAGAGCATATAGATATTGCAAGTAGGATGTAATTTGAGTCAATAACGAAACAAAACTTTAAATGCCAAATACATACAGTTTTTTTTTATTAAATACAAGAAATAACTGTTTGTACTTCGAGGTAATAAAAAAAATTACATACATTGACATATCTGTAAATATACTGATTGTGAATATTTTATTTTTAATGAAAGCATCTTTCTCATACGTTCTTTTTATATTAATCATCTACCTTCTTTCCTCACTCCTTAGAATTTTTAAAAACTATTCTAATGGCAGTCAAAAATAATGTTCCATCATACTTCGAGCCAGAGGATGTATGTACCATATGAGTGAACAAAAAAATCTAAAAAAAGTCCGAACTCATCATTTTATAGGTACTCAAGTTTGGCTGTTTTCAAACCCTATACTTTTTGCTGCTTTGTTGTTTCAATAAACGATATCTTTAAACTTTTTCACTCATTTTCAAATATTATACATGGAATGTTGGCTTATATTTCACTTTAATATTGTATGCAAATGCTAGAAGTGTCTATACATAACCGCACATTATGTATATAAGTACGTATGGATATACATTGATAATTCATATACTTTTGTACAGGATAAGGCTAGGTTACTTCGGTTGATTCGGCAGCCTACCTCGGACCTACCGTTTGCCCCCTCACGCTGACACTGGTGGCCCACCTTCGGTTTCCTACAGAGGGCCTCCCGAACTCGTTCAGTAGCCACCTTAGATTCCTGATCGAGACTTGTATCTGTGTCTAACCAAAGCATGCGCAACAGCTCTTTATCTGTGTTTATGGCTACTAGACCAAGTTTCATGGGACTCACTGGCAGAGCCTTCTCTCACTCGGCGTATCAAAAAATTTGGCCCCTGGCGTGCTCTATTCTATCTCTATGTATAGGTCATTCGGAGTCGTAAAGTACACATCCACCAATTTTCTGTACTGTATGAATACAATAATTATTTATTATTGTATTTTATTTTTGCACAATTCTTCTTTTCGTGATTGAGGTGATTTACTTAACGACATTTTTCACATAGTTACTGAGGGGAAAAGTTCAGAGACGTGAGAGGAGCATAAATATATACTTACAGCGACGCTGGCGATTGTTTTTCTCTTGTATACATGGGGTGTATTCCGTAAATGCTGCCAGCAGTTAAGTTACGTAGGTCGTAGTAACGCCGCATGGTCGGGCGGCGCTAGCTTTAACCTGTACTAACTGTTGGTGGGTTCCGCATGTCAACAAACTTTGATATTTTTTACTATGTTTTCGCTCCCATGCCATCTGATATTTCGGAGTTTGTTGACATGCAGAACCCACCGACAGTTAGTACAGGTTGACGCTAGCGCCGCCCGACTATGCGGCGTTACCACGACCTACGTAACTTAACTGCTGGCAGCATTTGCGGAATACACCCATGATTTTACGCATACTTTATCCCCTCTTTCTTAATTTAATTAAAAATCAACTTATGGATCTGTTTGAAAATTTGATGTGTGTCTAAAAGTAATCTTTCGTACTAAAAAATTTGAGAGATTTCTACAGATTATATAAATGCAATAATACGTGATTTTTTTGTAAGAGTATATGTTAAATTACGATTTTTCAAAATTAAACTCATAAAAAGGGGTACAGTTGAATGTTGGGTACACAAGCACCCACTGTCTACTGATTTTATGTACAGTTTTACTCATCAATATTCCAATAAACATTGTCGGACAACTTAACTGTCAACTTTAGAATCTTCTTTTTGTAAAATATGAGTTGAAGTTAACACTGAGAGAAATCTTAATGTGACTTAAACATATCCTTACAGCTGTACTCAAACATGAGCTAAGATAATGTAACTTAATTTATCAGTTCGGCTTTCTGTAGACAAATTTGCTTGTCTATTTTAATATGTAATAAATGATATTTAATCATACACTGCATTGTTAAAATACCTCATTACATTATGAAAAATATAGCTTTATGACTACATTCTCAGATTATGAAAATTTTTATTACTGTCATAACACTCATTATTTGAGTAAATGAAATTTGAAAAACTTTTAATGCATTGCCTTATCGCAAAAGTTGATTAAGTTTAGCCTGAAAGTTATGTGTATATGTTGAAATCACTTATTCCAGTGTATTAGTGTGTATACTCATAAAAAAAAATGATAACCTTCCATCTCATCAGAATGAATATTCATGTATGAAGTAGTAATACTACTTCCATCAAGAAATGCTGAAGTACTTAATGATCCACTATCTTCTCCACTTTCTCCACTGTTCTCCATTAAATTAAGTTGGGTGTAGGAGTTAAAAGTCACTACTTCATGAATTCACAATCTTAGTTTCAAACGGATTCTAATATTGGTTTTTGTTTGAAACTTGAATTTTTTATACATAAAATTTTGATTTTTTTAATGCAGCCAACACTTGTAATAACTACGGGTGAGCAAAAAATCATGCTATATGTAACAAAATTTAAATAAAGTTAAAAGAATTACTCATTACGTACGTGGTTACGAACATAGAGATATAAGGCTAGAGTGCGCTAGAGGCTGAATACAGCGATACGGTAAAAGAAAGAGATGCTTGCCAAGTGTCCTCTCTATCTCTGTCTACCCGAGCACTGTGATTGGCTGATGTAGTAAGTACCGATGTAAGATGTAGGCTAACAGTAGCTAATCACAGCGCTCAGCTAGAAAGAGAAGGAGGGGACACTCGGTGACCATCTCTTTCTGTAATCGTATCGCATCCCCTTACGTACATTAGTATTATTAGCGCACTCTATCCTTATATCTCTATGGTTAGAAACGCGTTATTGAATTTATTTCCACTGCGATTTCATACCATAGAGGTATAAGAATAGAGGGGAAAAGCGCTATACTAGCCCATTAGCGGCAGCGACAGCATAACTAAGTGTAACGGGGCATCTGTCCTTGTTGCCAAAGCCACGTTATTGGCTACTTCTTCGTCCTAAATCCTACAGTTAATTCAATCTCATGTGTGAATCGACCAATAACATAACTGCCAGACAAAGACAAATGCCCCGTTACGTAGCGAATTCTGCTGTCGCATATCACGCCCCCTTTTCTCCTCTATTCTTATACCTCTATGTTTCATACTGGCGGGCGTGGCGGGGACGGGGACAAGTCAAGGAGGAAAACTGGAAAACAGCAAGTTATAAGTTATGATGGACCAAGAGCTGCGGCCCCATGGTGATCAGAATTTAAACCAGCTGCCACCCGTACCAGAATTCATAAACTGTATAATCCGTAGATATTCTATATATTTTGGTCATGTTTCATTCTAGTAAGGAGTTTTACTGGTGTTTAAGGAGTGCTTATGGTCTGTTTTATAAACCAACCGCAACTTAAACCAATAAATGAAAAATAAAAAGTTGTGGCGGATGTTTACTTTGCGACTCCTTACGAGAAGTTAACTGCAGAACTCGCAATGCTGCCAACATGACAACGCAGGAAATACTGAATTATTAAGGCAGTAAATTTGAACGCAAATATGCGGTCGGTACTTCTTCTGTCAGTATTTAATACGATTTTTTTATTTTTAACACAGCTAGTTTAACGTAGCTAACACATTAGTGATTTTGAATTTCCCGCGCTGTATTAGATTAGTAGCACAGCAAGTTCTGAAGCAAACTTTTCGTAAGAAGTAGTAAACTACATTTTTACCAAAGTTGTCATGTGAAAGTGCCATTTGCGGCAAGATTAGAATGCATCTTGTACCCGAAAATCGAGCGTCAACAAAATATACCTCCTACAAAAAACAAAATCAAGCCACAACTTTACCAGTTGATTTTTTTTTACAATATAATTTATTCCCCAAACAAAAGTTTCGGCAATTTTACGATTCTAATAGTTAAGTCTTTCTCGTCCTCCATATTATATACATAAGTTTATTTTGTTGATCTTCTGGGGCAAATGAAAACACTTATTAGTTTAAGCGACGTTTCGTCAACTTGTGTGTCAACCTCTT
Organism: Copidosoma floridanum; assembly: GCF_036245765.1. Lineage (NCBI taxonomy): Eukaryota > Metazoa > Arthropoda > Insecta > Hymenoptera > Encyrtidae > Copidosoma > Copidosoma floridanum. The sequence continues at coordinate 18,603,002 of NW_028321881.1, forward strand.
CAGGCTTAATTTAAACCGTAAAAGACAATTTTTTTAACGTATCGAGCAAGCCTTTGCCAGTTTGACTTGCGTGTGAGCCATTTGCTCGATACGTTAAATAAATTGTCTTTCACGGTTTAAATTAAGCCTGAAGAGGTCGACACACCAGTCGACGAAACGTTGCTTAAACTAAGTGTTTTCATTTGCCCCAGAAGATGATCAACGAAATAAACTTATATAAATTTTACGATTCAATAAGGTGTGAAAATGACCTCCCCGTACTGATCATCTAACGCTCATCTAACGCTGATTTTATCTATAATACTCATCTAACATAATAGATAAGGTATTGGGATTCCAAAAGGTCACGTGACTCTCGTAGTGTATATAGTCACTTTGGGGAAAAATAACACAGGCCTTGCAGGTGCAATTCTATTTTTATTTTTTTACACGTTCAACGATTGTAATACGATAAAAGCCTTCCAATAACATATTTTTGAGGAGATAACAATACCTTGGCTATTTTTTCCCAACTCAATTAGTCTTTTGCAGCTTAAAACTTTCCTTTGAAAGTGCAAAAACGCACATTTAACCTGTACAAAGTTCTCCCATTCCCGACTATGTATAGGACAACAAGCAGGATTTTGGTAAGGTTAAATATGCATTTTCGCACTTTCAAAGGAAAGTTGTAAGCTGCAAAAGACTAATTGAGTTGGAAAAAAACAGTTAAGGTATTGTTATATCTCCTCAAAAATATGTTATTGAAAGGCTTTTATCAGATTACAATCGTTGAAGGTGTAAAAAAAATAAAAATGTAATTGCACCTACAAGGCCTGTTTTATTTTTCCCCCAAGTGACTATATATATCGTGAGAGTCACGTGACCTTTTGAAATCCGAATTGTAGACACGATTTTAGATATGATTACAATATCTTTTTAATTTTTATAAGGTCAATTTTCGGGTACAAGATGCTTTCTAATTTTGCCGCAAATGGCACTTTTACGTTGCAACTTTTTATTTTCTATCTATTGATGTAGGTTGTGGTTGGCTTATAAGATAGATTATATGGCACTTCTTAAATACTAACAAAACTCTTAACCAAAATGGAATACTATTGAGAGTATTCCAAAAGGCTGGGTGCACGTGCGCCTGGATCGATGCTTTTGTAGTGTTCCAAAAGCTAAAAATTGCAGTCGCGCGCTCAAAGTACAGATTTGCTATCGGCTGAGTAGATTTAAGGTGACTTGTGTGATGAGTCTGATATTATTAATGTGAAGGGTCCTTTATGAACAAAAATCTTTAATTTAATTTAAATGACCTATGTATGTACAACCCCTAAAATACGTATACAACAAATACAATATATATATTTGGGGACAGCTGTATAACTGTGTATATTGCAGATTGTATGTGTGTATTAAAAAGTAAAGCAGTAATTACTCATAATTAGTATTGAATACGAAGATTTACTCAATTCCATTATTTAACAAATTATTACGGGTGACACAGAATAGCGTTTATTGTTTTTTATGTTTGAAGGAGTGGGGAGGAGAAAATCTTCATAGACACCCCGGCTATTCCAGCGGTAGTGTCGGATTCACCCGGTGTGCCTACCGACTAAAAACGAACCTCCCCGTATGGAACAGGTCTATGAGGACCACTCCCCTAGAAGATAAAAGGGCATAAGAGGAGAGAGAAAAGGAAAATAACGGAGAATTTCGGAGGCCGACTCGCTCTCGAAGAGATGAAAGAAGGGGCGCTTACGTATCTGGGCAAAGCTCGTGTATTGGCATTGCTCTGGAATAGAGTTAGAAGTGCTTAAATTAGGTGCATGTCCTTGGATGTGTGTAAGAGGTGTGTGAGTACGCTGTGTATTGTGTGATTGGAAGGGTACTTGTGGTTTGTGTACGTGTTGTATAGGGGTTGAGGCCGTACAGGATACGGTGGACAGTTTGGGTGCTCCTGAGGGGAGCGCACGAATTGAAGTCGCGGTTATTCAGTGAGGTTATGGAGATGCGTCCGATGTGTTGGAGTTGCATGGTTAGTAACCTAAAGGGAAGGAAGGGCAGTTGTAGGGCAAGGGAAGTGGAAAAGGGGAATGGAAGAGAGAGAGAGAACGAGAGAAAGGAGGGAGAGGCCGAAAACTCGTAGCACGCTGGCCAAGCAGTCAGTCACTGTATATCAGAGTGAAAGAGTACCTTGGCGTGCTGTTCATGGAGCTATAGAGTATACTCTCTAACGTGGTCGCATAACCTCACGGCTTGCTGCTAACAAGGAGCTGACCTCCAACTACGCTTGCCTTGCGGACGGGCTGTCCTCGTCCCCACCTATTACAGGAGCTGTTCTCCAGGCGACCACGAGCTGTTCTCCAGGGAACCACGAGCTGTTCTCTAGTCGACCACGAGCTGTTCTACAGTCGACCACGCACTGTACTTTTACCAGGAGCGGCTGATCCACGACGTCACAGGTATTTAGAGCCGCAAGGCAAATTGTGCAGCAATTTAAGCGTATGCGCTAATTTACTAGCCTCAGTAATTACATCAGTGTTTTACATAAACAATTGCGAGTCGCGTCATGCAAAAGTGGTTTGTGCCACTGTATGTGTGTGTGTGTGGCATTGTGTGTGGACTTGCGGTGACCTGCGTACAATTATCTGTGTGTAAGTTGCCTGTCGTTTCGTGGAATCGTAACGAAACTTTCAGTGTTGCTCCAAGAGCGTGCATATCTGTCTAACGTGCGAGTTAGGGTTTTGATTCCCTTGTACAATGTTGTGCGTGCATTTGTCTAACCTATAACCGTCCGTACAAGCGTAGCGTACCTGCTAGTCAATTAAGTTGAAATCTGTTATTGTGTGTTGTTTGCTCGGGCATATGTGAAGCGACGTTCACTTAATGTTTAACACCATTGTCCTCACTTGAATAATTAGTAAATATATTTTAAATATATTTAAACTTTGTTCTTTTTTAACAAATTCCGACATCATTGTTAGTATTTAATCCTTATGGTATTTAAAGTTGGAAGTTTAACCAACACGATGGAAGCAGGGGGGATTGAAGACCTAGGGTGTTGTTGGGGTCTTCAGGGTTTTGAGCGAGAGCGCAGGGACATCTTATAAGGTCGAAGCGACCGGGTGGAATGTTCACGAGTGCGGCGACCATAGAGATATAAGGATAGAGTGCGCTAATAATACTAATGTACGTAAGGGGGTACGATACGGTTAAAGAAAGAGATGGTCACTGAGTGTCCTCTCCATCTCTTTTTAGCTGAGCGCTGTGATTGGCTATTGTTAGCCTACATCTTACATCGGTACTTATTACATTAGCCAATCACAGCGCTCGGGTAGAAAGAGACAGAGAGGACACTTGGCAAGCATCTCTTTTTTTTACCGTTTTCAGCCTCTAGCGCACTCTATCCTCATGTCTCTATAGGGGTCTGGGTGGTCCGTAATAGAGGCGCGGATTCTAGACGCGAGGACAGGGGCTGCTGTGAAGGGACGATGTTGAACTCTTTGATGATCTGGGCATTCCTGATGTACCAGGGAATACCTGGGACCGACCTTAGTATCTTCATGAAAGGGCCTTGGATGCCCTTTAGTCGGTTTTCCTTAGCAGCGCCCCACGTAGGTATCGCGTAGGTGCTAATGCTCTTGATGATGGCGTTAAAGGTGCGAAGCTTGGTCTTCTGGAAGACTGCTTTGTTGCTGAAGAAGGGCTTTAACGGCACGAAGGCTCCGTATGCCTTGCCGCGGGTGCAGTTGATGTGACGAACGTACGTAAGTTGACGGTCTAGCGTGACGCCGAGGTATTTAGCAGAGTAGCTCCAGTTGATTTTTTCTCCGTTTACCTTTATCTTCTGCAGTTTCTTTCTTGGATTTTTTCAGGAGACGAGCATGGCTACAGTCTTTGCCTCATTTACGACCAGTTTCCAAAGACTATACCAGTTATGTAGAGTGACGATATGCTCATTGAGAAGGGTGGTGCACCGAGAGTCTTTCTTTGACGTGCAGCTGACCGCGACGTCATCTGCATAGACGTACGTGTTGATATCTTCGCGCTGGGGCAGGTCGTGGCAAAATGTGTTGAGAAAAGTGGCTGAGAGTTTGGAGTAAATAAAGTTTTGAAGCGTGGAATAATCAGTGAAGTGGGAGTATTTAATAATGAGAGTAATTTGCAAATAAATTATACTAATGAATGTCATTACGAATTAGACTTATATGCGTGGCCTACATTAATTATTAAATTTTATTTTTACACCTCTCTTTATTTTTCTAACTCTGTCCTTTATAAGTTAATTGGGATGCCAATATTGGCCCCACATGATCTCCCACTACACTACGCCATGTACCTCCATGTATTTGCCCTGGTTGGACCTACATAGGATTTTTTTTTTTTTTTTTTTACTATAGTGCTTTACGTCCGGCTTTTTTAATAAGCGCACTACTGAGGGCACTTAGCACTTGGGAGAGGGACAAGGAAAGGGATGGGAAGCCTCCCATTACAAGAGGGGGGTAGGGGAAAATTAAGCAATTTTGCTGCGAGGAGATCGCCTAAACCCTCCTCGAGGAGCATTGCGTGGTGAAAAAGCACATGTGAAAAATCACAGAGGTACTTGCCCAAAAAGTCGCACTGGCTTAGTGGCCGGGAATCGAACCACGGTCTCCCGTGTGCCAATCCACGACCTAGCCAACTGAGCCACCGCGCGCTCTGACCTCTGACCTACATAGGTAACTGGGTAACCAATGTAGGCCCAATATGAAGCCCTCTTAAACTTTCTGATTGGGAGCATAGAGATATAAGATAGAGTGCGCTAATAATACTAATGTACGTAAGGGGGTGCGATACGATTAAAGAAAGAGATGGTCACCGAGTGTCCCCTCCATCTCTTTCTAGCTGAGCGCTGTGATTGGCTACTGTTAGCCTACATCTTACATCGGTACTTACTACATCAGCCAATCACAGCGCTCGGGTAGACAGAGATAGAGAGGACACTTGGCAAGCATCTCTTTCTTTTACCGTATCGCTGTATTCAGCCTCTAGCGCACTCTAGCCTTATATCTCTATGATTGGGAGGCCACAAGCGACAAGCAACAACTGACACTTAGGCTACTGTCACTTGAAGTGCAATAGAGCGTACAGGCAGTGTTGGGGACAGGATAATTTGTCCAGCCCTCAGTGACTAACTTCAGCTCGCCCAATACCAGTTTTCATAAAAACTGTCGTCAGCTACGTTGAAGCAGTGCTCTCAAATGTGACTGGCAAACTTGCGGGAAATTCAAATTGGCTATATGGAGCAAGACGCAAGACCCCAGATAACTCGACAATATTTCATACACCATAACTTGATAAATTAATCCTAAGCTATTTAACCCAATAACCCAACGCGCCTAAAAGCAGTATCACAAGCTTTATTAATTAATAAAATACATTAAACAATAACGCAAGCGCCAATCCCCGCACAACCCGGAGCGCTTACTGGCCGCTTTGTTTTTTAAAATGATAAAGAAAATAACACAAGCGCCAATCACCACACAACCCGGGGCGCTTACTGGCCGCTTCGATAATTAAAATGATAAATAAAATAACACAAGCGCCAATCAACACACAACCCCGGCCGCTTACTGGCCACTCTGTTTACTAATTAAAAAAATAGTTAACGCAAGTGCCAATCACCACACATTCCGGAGCGCTAGATGATGATTTTCAAAATTAATAAAATTTATAAAGTAATAACACGAATGCCCATCACCAAACTATAAAGAGCACTTTCTAGTTGCGATTGACTTTTTTTATCATTTAATGCTTTCTTTAAACAAATAATGCAACCAGTAAGCACCCCGGGTTGCGTAGGGATTGGCGCTTGTGTTATTTTATTTATTATATTAAAAAACAAAGCGGCCAGTAAGCGCCCCAGGTTGTGTAGGTATTGGCGCTTGTATTTTTTTTTTTTTCTCAATTAATAAACGAAGCGGCCAGTAAGTGCTCCGGGTTGATTGGTGATTAGTGCTTTTGTTATTTTATTTATCATTTTAATTATTAAAGCGGCCAGTAAGCGCCCCGGGTTGCGTAGGGATTGGCGCTTGTGTTATTTTATTTATTATATTAATAAACAAAGCGGCCAGTAAGCGCTCCAGGTTGTGCGGGGATTGGCGCTTGTGTTATTTTATTTATTATATTAAAAAACAAAGCGGCCAGTAAGCGCCCCAGGTTGTGTAGGTATTGGCGCTTGTATTTTTTTTTTTTCTCAATTAATAAACGAAGCGGCCAGTAAATGCTCCGGGTTGATTGGTGATTAGTGCTTTTGTTATTTTATTTATCATTTTAATTATTAAAGCGGCCAGTAAGCGCCCCGGGTCGTGTGGGGATTGGCGCTTGTGTTATTTTATTTATTCAATTAATAAACAAAGCGGCTAGTAAGCGCTCCGGGTTGTGCGGGGATTGGCGCTTGCGTTATTGTTTAATGTATTTTATTAATTAATAAAGCTTGTGATACTGCTTTTGGGCGCGTTGGGTTATTGGGTTAAATAGCTTAGGATTAATTTATCAAGTTATGGTGTATGAAATATTGTCGAGTTATCTGGGGTCTTGCGTCTTGCTGCATATAGCCAATTTGAATTTCCCGCAAGTTTGCCAGTCACATTTAAGAGCACTGCTTCAACGTAGCTGACGACAATTTTTATGAAAACTGGTATTGGGCGAGCTGAAGTTAGTCACTGAGGGCTGGACAAATTATCCTGCCCCCAACACTGCGTACAGGATAGAATTGTTCCCGTAAGAGACTGTGTCAAGTCTATTGCGCTGCGCAATAGGGCTATCCTGCAGCGCAATACACTCAACACAGACGCTTACGGAAACAATTCTATCCTGCATGCTCTATTGCGCTCCATGTGACTGCAGCCTAAAACCTGTCGCACAAGTCTTACCTCGAATACATATGTACCTGCTGCAGGTATCAGACCGACCGACCGACTGACCGATCAAAAAATATAACGTACCTAGGGAAACTGAGTGGCATCATGGGCCGACCGAAGGATCGACTGACCGAATGAAAAAAAATGTATCAGTACACAAGTGATCAAGTAGTTATGTGATAGTATATTCAATATTAAATACTTATATAAATATTACTTTTAAATTACTTTTCGTTATTACTAAAGATATTTTAACAGAACTAAAATGTCGATCATAGGTATAGTTAATTGGTTTTATTTGCTGCAAAAATAATTTCTAATGCAACTTTCATTTACTCTTAGATTCTAGAGAACTCAGAAGTAGATAACATGTATTTATTTTAAAACAATTATTACGAATTAATACCTTATATTAATGTTATGATTTGAAACCCATAAACTCCTCGTGATTTTAACAGGTACATTAACCAGGTCATTTTCAGCTAATATGAGACGTTTTACAGTACCTCATTTGTCTTATGCTTTCTGTATCAGTGAATAATCTATACCTGTAATCTTTTGTAACTTTCGTAATTAATGAGTGATCTTATTTTTTACGTAAACTTGACCAAAAATTACTCATCAATATTTTTATCTTGTAAGTCATACAATTAGTATTCAAAGATTAGTAAAAATTCTGCACTTGCAAGTATAAAAACTCATATTAATGTGGGTTTTAAAATGCAATACCTTCCGCTAATGTATACAAGACTTATACAAGTCAGGTTATGCTTTAGCACTCAACAGTGATAATACTTACAGTAGAATTTAGATTCCGTGATAACTGGGGATCAGTGGTCCAATAACAGACAGTATAGAAGGTGCTTTAAACTTTGATAGATCATTAAACTTTGCATTACGCTATATTTAAGAGAAGGTTTTTAACTATCTAATGTAAGTAACAACTATGGACTAACCGTTGATGTTTTATTTATTAATACCATAGATGATCTTAGAGTTTACAAGGTTAGTCCAAGTTAGATAAATGCTGCAACGTTTTTTAAATATGAAATAGTAAGGAAATTCTCTAGTCTTATACATGTTAATTGAGTCTTTAGTTAATTAATACATTTCTGAAAGTATTTTTTTTAAACAATAATTTTTTAAAATCGTTTATTTGAAGACTGAGGCTTGAGGCCCGAGGGTACTTAGTAGATAATCTGAACCAGCCGCAATTCTCACTACTAGACACCTCATGATTTGTAGGGATCCACAACAATTTTGTTATACGTTATTCAGGTGAAAATTAGTAATGCGATAAAAAAAGCTGTGTCATGTTGTTAATTTTATTAATTAGCCGCAACCTAGACTAGCTGATGGAAAATAAAAAGTTGTTGCTTAGAAGTGCCTTTTGTGGCAGGATTAAATTTATTTTTTACTCGAAAATAGACCTTTAAAAAAATAGACCCCCACCCAAAAGCAGAACTAGTTGAAACTTTGCGATCAGTTGGTATTTTATAATAATTTTATCACAACCACTAACATTACGGCAATTTTCGGATTTGATAAAGAAGGAAAATGACCGCTTATCCAACGCTAATCGTATCTAGAAAAATAGATTATCTATAACCATCATCATCTGCCACGGTAGTACAGTGGTTTAGACTGCCCCGAATAGAAAGATCTTAAAGGAAATGGATGATTAGATCCAGACTTGATCCAATAAATGAATTAAGTCTGGATCTAATTATCTATTGTATGAATCAAGTCTGGATCCATTGGGTCCATTGTGGCTAAAGTGCTGGATGATGTAGTACGCACAAACACTATATCAGAGAATATAGTAATGTTTGAGCTCACAAACAGGATATACATTACATTAGCCTGATCAGAAAGCTTAAGTGGGGCGCTACCAAGCTCCTCTCTAGACTGCCGAATTAACCACAGATGGTCGTAGCATGGCTTCGTCACGGGGCGCAGATATAGTTTGAATTTTGATTTAAAAATTCATTAATTAAATTGATATACTCGACGTCATTTCCAAACCGTCTTCCCTGATACTCTGGGTGCAGAAAGTTTGCTGCCAAACCATAATTATTAGCCTTTTTTACTCTTTCTTGAATCATGCGTTGTTGATCATCGTTATCAGCTGGAGTCTCTAATTTGAGCCAAAGCTCAGTTGCAATAGCTATATTGCAGTCAGATTTTTGGCAAGTATTTATTAGTTCACATATTGGATCAAGTATTGAAATATAATATATTATTTGCATTTCAAAAGTTGGATTAAATAATAACTCTTCAGATTCTGGTGATAAGGTGGTAGGATTTTGATTTGCAACTTCACGCATTACTTCCAAATCTCTGAGACATCGTCGAAATGCATCCCTATGACTACACCATCTAGTCTCGCCAATAAGAACCATACGATTCCCTCTGGCTGCTACAATTTGACTCCAAGTGTGGAGATTTTAACTCTTTTAGAAGTTTATTTACATTTTTAGAGAGTGAATCGTTAATCAGAGATTTACACAATTAATTAGCACTATGGCTACTGCAAGTTACGTGCCAAATATTACCTAATTTACCCTTACGTATCATATTTGATGCATTGTCTGTTATTACTGCATATATGGTCAAATTATATTTCTCTTGAGCAATATTTATGCACTCGTTTACAACTTCGCTTAGCGCCTGCCCAGTATCACAATTACGAAAATTCTAAGACTTTAAATGAATACATTCAATAGACGTAGCATTGCTATGACATTTTTTGTGTTTGCTGCTGAATTTTTCCATCCATCTAACAATAGTACAGTTTCTTTGGGCTCAATGTTAAGAACAGTTTCTTCAAATTCAGTAAATCTGATGTTGAGAATAAAATTTAATAAAGTTTTCCTCGTCAGTGTTTGGTATTGGGATTCCAAAAGGTCACGTGACTCTCACGATATATATATATAGTCACTTAGGGGAAAAATAACACAGGCCTTGTAGATGCAATTATATTTTTATTTTTTTTACGTTCAACGATTGTAATACAATAAAAGCCTTCTAATAACATATTTTTGAGGAGATGACAATACCTTAACTATTTTTTTCCAACTCAATTAGTTTTTTCCTTTGAAAGTGCGAAAACGCACATTTAACCTTACCAAAATCCCGCTTGTTGTCTTATGTATAGTCGGGAATGGGAGAACTTTGTAGAGGTTAAATATGCGTTCTCGCACTTTCAAAGGAAAGTTGTAAACTGCAAAAGACTAACTGAGTTGGGAAAAAATAGCTAAGGTATTGTCATCTCCTCAAAAATATGTTATTGGAAGGCTTTTATCATATTACAATCGTTGAAGGTGTAAAAAAAATAAAAATGTAATTGCACCTATAAGGCCTGTGTTATTTTTCCCCCAAGTGACTTTACATATCGTGAGAGTCACGTGACCTTTTGGAATCCCAATAAAGGGTTGAGTGCATGGACAAATCTCTTGAAATAAATTGATTCCACGATTCTAAATGGAATGTTACACCAAAAAAACAAATCAGCGAGTAATTTATCCAATTCTTGAAAATCTACAATTTGATATTGAACGAGATGCAATACATTAATGAAATAATGAACTTTGCTTTGTACTTATTTAACGAAAAAAAACTTACCAGCCATAATTCTGATTCCCGTGCTATTATGTACGAAAAATTTTTTTGCAATAAAATCATAACAATAATTAAAAACATGGAATCAATGCTAAAGCAAGCTTATAGCAAACTATAAGAAATAACTTTTGAAGGTTAATTAATTACCAGTCAATCAAAGAGCAATGACAAGATTTTATTTTCCTGTCGAAGAAGATTGAATGTCACGTGCATGATTAAAGCTTCTTTACTTTATTGGTGTGATTGGTTAATGTTGATTGGTCAATCCCCCCCCCCCCCCACGGAGTGCTGCAGTACTTCTCTGCCGTCTTTCGTCGCGAGTGGTTGTGCCTGCCTATACCCATTATACTTTGCCTACTTGTTTCAAATATTATTCTATTTTGTCCACTTATATCCGATGTATATTTAAATAAACCCTTTATTTAAATAAAAGCCTTCGATCGGTGCTGCTTTCTTTCCCGACGAGTTCTTCCCACCCTGAATCAAAACCACGCTTTGCTACAGTTAATAGATATATTATTCGCATTAAGTATATTTGACACGTTTTCATAGAAATAAATGGCATGAAACTATAGAAATAGTTCAAACAAAATGAGATTTTAACAGATACATTATATATAGTGACATTAATTAATTACTTTGTCTTTTCAAAATCAATGTCTAGATAAAAACTATATCTTTGAAGCTAATGTAAAACAAAAAAATTACTTACTGTAGTTTTTTGTGATTTTGAAATATTTACATTTTTATTTAAACGATTTTTTATTTGAATGATGAAATATTAAGTTTAATTTAAAAACCTTATGTAATTCGATTGAATTATTAAATGATAAAACGCACTTAAAATAGTATTTTTGAAGAAAATTATTATTTGTTTTAAGCTTAGTACAAATATTTGTATTATACAGATTACATGTCGTTGTCAAAATTAACAAATTTTAAATTCGTAATCTATAAACATTTACTTAATTATATGTGAGATCATTATTTTTTAATCTCAGGTGACAATTATCTTTATTTAATAGTAAAGTTACGTATAGTTTTGAATTTTTTAAACAACTTAATACAAATACTTATTTTGAAACTACATACACCAATATAAAGAATTTTTTATGATTCTAAATTAGTTCAAACAAAAACGGCAAAAAGTAATAAATAGTTATTAATAAACATTAGCTATTTCAATTAAGCAAATAATACAATTCACTAGCTTTTTCTTCTTTCGAAGTAATTGAATTATTCTGGAACTCTTCAACATCAATTGTACAACAAAAAGCTGGTATTTAAAAAATTTTTAAAGCAAGCTTAGCTAACTCTGGGTGTCTTGTTTCACAGGACCGCTAAAACAATATAGGTTCATTCAGTTTACACGTACTGAACACTCCAACGTTGTCACAGAAATCAAAGTAACTTCTCATTCCTTCATCGCGAAAATGTGAGATATTAAAATCAATAATTTTTTGCATCAACTCGTTATTTTCTTTAATCATTTTACCTCTATACAATGGGTGTAAATTATTTGCTAACAATATTATGGCATCACTTAGCTGGTCTATTTCATCTTTAACACTACAAATTACTGTGTTGTCAGTTGTAGTTAGTAGTAAGGGTGAGTAATTTCCAGACACCTCTGACGTCACCATCTGGCGCCGCGGTGGGTTAAGCCGGATGATGAGGCCCAGGTAAGTCTGGGTAACTACATCTGATATGGCTGTACGCCTCATAAACAAAAAAGACGTGGTGGGCCGACTAATCTAGGCTAACTACCACTGAGGAGGCTATATGGCAGCACCTTCGTGCCTTACGCCAGCTCGTTTTGTTGGGTTGTCTGCGCGGCCGTGGGACTGTAAGGTGCTGCTCGTCTAGCTGGAATGACCGTTGTGTACCAACATATACGTACATTACACACGAACACCATTCTTAGACTTGTTACTCAACGCCAGAACAGTCTCCGCGAGTGGGACTGAGGGGGAGTGGCGACTCCCGGCCGGCCTGAGCAAGTAGCGGTCCTCTCTGGTAACAGATAGGGCCGCTGCCCTGGTTTTAACCCTTTCCAAATACTTATTTCTAGAAAAAAGGGTAGTGCTGGCCCTCGCGGGTCAGTACGACATTAAAAAAGATGCCAATATGAAAAACGTCGATGAAAAACTTGTGCCCCAGGCGGTAACCTCTCTGAGGATATCCGCCGGCAGTTCCGATCCGGTGAAAGCCCGGGTGACTGTCGCAGGCCCCACGGATTCAGGGGGGAAGAGGGCCACAAAGACGTGTCTCATGGCCATCAGGGACTGCTTAATGTTCCATGGCCCTTTCTAACGGACAAAGGACGAAGAGGAAGTCTGTTGAGCATAGGCACCAACGACACCGAGAACAGCAGCGTGTCAGTATTTAGCCACCAGACCCAGGAGGAGCTTGCCTTTTTAGAAGAAAGTGGTACTAAGCTCAGAGTAAAGCGACAGCAAGTGGCTGATAAAGTCCAATCAGCAACGAAAGATATTACAGAGACGCTACAATTAATCAACGATAAGTACGGCAACACAGCGAAAGCTGTTAAGAATGGGCTCAAAGCCGCGCTTAAAAACCTTTGAGAGGCAGAGGTGCTAAAAAAAGGCTTTCTTCATGAAGAAGAAGTGTGTGCTAATGCTTGGAAGTTGTCATTCAAATCTCTAAAGTGGAGGGAACAAAGGCGAGATAATTTTCGACGGCATGTACAGAAAATAATCCTGAACTCTGCCCTAAAGGAAATAGAACGAAGTAAAAGAAACAGGAGCCCATCGGACAGCCCTGAGAAACGCCAACAAACCATGCCTCCAAAGAAAAAGAAAACAGGCAGTGGCAAACAAGAAGAAATTCTCCTGAATGAAAAAACAAGCCAGAAGAAAAAAGTGAATGCGACAGCAACAGTAGTAGTGAAGAAGGCCGAAGGGCAGACCTTTGCAAAGGTGCTGAGGACGATGAAGGCGAACTTTGACCCTGATAAGGCTAATGTGTCAGTCCAAAGTGTTGTCACTACAAAAAAGGAGACACACTTATGAAGGCCAAAGGTGTAGAGAATGCTACTGCATTCTCACAGCAAATTGAAAAGTCGGTACACGGTACTGTCAAAATGAACAACAAAAAAGTGACATTAGAGATCTAAGACCTAGATGCTATTGTAGAAGAAGATGAGGTCAAAGAGGCTTTTGTTAGGACTTTTGGACTTAAGAAACAGGAGCCAGAAGTAGCTCTCTTAAAGCCAAATCCCAGAGGACAGAGGCTGGCTGGCGTTGATAAAGATGGACGAAGCAACTGCCAGACAAGTAGAAGAGGAAGGCAGGTTACGAGTTGGCTTCGTAAGCTGCCGAATACGAAAAAGAATTAAAGTAACAAGATGTTACAAATGCCTGGGATATGGACACGTCTCAGGCAACTGTAGAGAAGATAACAGATCAAAGCTTTGCTTCCGGTGTGGAAGCTCAAACCACCGGAAGAAAGAGTGTCCAGGCCCAGCACGATGCTTCCTTTGCCCAACGACGGACAACAAGCACGAAACAGGCAGTGGGAGCCGCCCTTCATTAAAAAAAGCGCTAGAAGAGGCCAGGGGTTAGGCCCAAGCAGAACGAAAATGAGGCAAAAAGGCCTTGAGTTGAAAGGCAGGCTAATGTGGACCCACGCTGCGCAGGGTACTTGTTACCTATCAGCAAGGGAAAGCATCAAGCTTTTAGTGGTGCGTGCTAGGTTAGCGGCCTGCTACAAAGCGCTAGACAGGGTGCTGATCCTTAGGGACCCCAAGTCCTTTTCAGGACTCGAGAGAATTGGCACCTCTAGCAAATGGTGGCGAATTAGCACATTAATGCTGTGAGACGCGATGGTCTTCCTAGTGGCTTCACTCTGAAGTAATACGAACGCAGTTCTGGGGTGGATCAATAGCCACGCGGCATGGGGGGGGGGCTTTTTTCGCGCTAATAGCAATTTTTCAAAATTAACCATGGTTTTTCACTAATTCTATCCTACTAGTAGCAGTTAGTTCGTGCCCCCGAAGTAATAAAGTACCATGCCTTTTATACACGTTAACCTGTGTCTCTTTATTTTTCCCATGCTATTTCTGCTGTTATCATAACTGTAGGTTATGGGCTGAGGAAGTGTGAGCGAGCTGCTGAGAAATTTTCTCGTAAAACTGAACCTCCAGAGCAGTTTTGTATGCACATTAAACCCTTAATTTACTGTCTAATAAAGTCTAGGTTTGATTAGAGATAAATGTAAAAGTTTAAATGTTGGACAAAGGCACGTGTCAGTCGATAGAGCGACTGAGTGGTAGAGATAATTACTACACGTGGGTGTTTGCCATTAAGGCATATCTTCGCCTTGATCATTACCAGGATGCAGTCGAAGCTCTAGTAAACGGGCAGTTAAGTACGGACGATATAAAACTCGTCAGAGCACACTTGAGGTTAATTCTAGCTATCGAGCCATACACCTATAAACACACATACAGACAGCCGAAACAGCCCATAATGTTTAGAAGAAGCTCAAGGACGCGTTTGTTTATGAGGCACGTAAGTCTTTTTAAATAAATTAGTTTTAAAAAGTTTGAAAATTGTGCGTCTGTAGAGAAGTATGTAGACAAACTGATGATTTGTGCCAATTAATTCCAAAACGCTGAAATGGTTATTTCAGACGAATGGCTCACGATTATCATGCTAGCTGGTTTACCAAAAGAATATAAGCCCTTAGTTATGGTGCTCAAAAGTTGCGGCAAGAAATTAACTTCTGATTTAGTCAAGTCTAAAACACTTCAGGAAGTCAAGGCTGGCAGTGTGTTGAGCCAAGGTGACTCACATGCTTTTTCGGTATAGATCAAAACAAAAAAAAAGCCTTTTTTAACAGAATGAAAAATTCTAATTTTTTACCGAACAAAAAAGCCGCAGTTTAATGTTTTAACTGTAATGAAATTGGTTACATTGCAAAGGAATGCTAGAAGCCAAACAAGCGTGCTGGGTAAGTGCGCAAGGAACAAGAAGCATCAGATTCTGATACCGACGAAGAAATAATAAGCATGTGCGCGGATCAAATAAGCGTGTGCAAAGAATTCAAATGTGAATGGCTCATCGATTCTGGAGCATCAAAGCATATGTGTGATGATAAGTTCATGTTTAAAAATCTCCAAGAAATCTCTACAAGAAAAATAGGTGTAACAATTACAAGTAAAATGATTGCTCATGGCATTGGTTCGATTCAGCTGACCTTGAAGACCAACAGTTAACACAACGTATTGAATTTCAAAGCTGTTATGTATGTGTCCGTAGCTGCTTCAAATTTTATCTCACTTAGAATTTCAACCAACAAAGGCTTTGATGTGAAGTTCTTCAAAGGAAAGTGCTGTGTTTACTCAAGGTAAGGTAAACTGATTATTACTGGTGTAAAGAAGAAAATAATTTCAGCTCGAGATGTAACATTTATTGAGGAGCCAGAAAATAAGCCTTATCCGAAACATATTTTTCTACCCCTGTATTCTCAACTTTAACTTCGACAGCAATCTCCGGTTAAAAATGAGGAAATGGATGTTGATACTCAAGAAGTTCGGCAAGACGAAGCTGATGAGGCTGAAAAAGATATTCAACCACCTAATAAACCTTGTCCATCAAGACTACCCAACCTTCTAAAATATCTGGATGACTATGTATGCTACTCGGGTACCCTTGATATCATTGAGCCTTCAAGTAACACGGAGGCAATGTCTGGCCTTGAAAAACATCTGTGGCATATGGCTATGCTCCGTGAATTCATGTCCATCCAAGAAATAAGATTTGAACTCTCGTTGACCTACCAGCAGGTCGAAAACTCATTGGAGCGTAGTGCGTATACAAGTATAGAAAAAAAAGGTCGACTCACAGAGTAAAACTATCTACAAAGACAGATTAGTCGCCCAAAGTTTCAGTCAAGTAAGAGGACAGGATTATGAGCATACCTATGTACCTGTAGTACGTTTTGTCCAATACGCCTCTTAATAGCTGTAGCATCAAGGACTTCGAATATATTATTTCACCGTTTAGATATTGAAACGGCGTTTCTCCATGGAGAATTAACCAAGAACTCTACTTAGAGCAGTCCAAAGGTTTTCAAGATCAAAATCAGCCAAATAAGGATTGTAAATTACATGAAGCCTTGTACGGTTTAAAATAAGGAAACAGAGTATGAAATTCCAAATTACACAATATGTTGTAAACACATGGACTGATTCAATCAAAAAATGATACCTGCATTTATTATTATTTATTTAAATATTGTTTTATTTTAATTGATGTGTTTGTGAACGATATGTTGATTTTTACAAACAATCAGAACTATCAAATCAAATTTAAAACATCCTTGAAATCATATTTTGCTGTTAAAGATCTAGGCTAAGTCAAAAAGTTTTTAAGCGTGTATGTTACAGTTAATCAAGTAATAAATCCAATAAGTTCAGATCAAATAGATTATATACTTTCCATGCTCAAAAAATTCAACATCGACCAAGAAAATCCATCACGTACCCTTCTACCTACTAGCTATATATTAAATAAATCAAGCGCATATAATCCAGATACATCTTAAGAAGAATTGCAGATTTTATAACAGATTCCATATCAAAATTCAATAGGTTTTTTACTGCACGTGAGTCAATAAACAAGACCAAATATCTTTTTTGCATTTAGACTTTTAAGCAGATTTAATTCTTCATATACTCAAGATCATTGGAACGCAGTAAAGCATCTTTTTAGATATCTAATCTGTACAGCTGATTTCAAGTTAATGTACAGAGAAAAATCTCATAGAATTATCCAGGCTTTCTGCGATGCAAATTGGGAAAGGTGAATTATGCGAACAATCATATGTTTGAAGGGGTAATTATGCGGACAAATTAGGAGTTACGTGGACGTCCGCATAATTCTACCATGTTATTAACATGTGTCTTAAAAGCACGTAAAGTCTGCATAGGTTTTTTTCACTAAACATATATATTTGCTTGCATACCTATTGGAACTAACACTTGTTGGAATTAACATTATTACATCATAATTTGATAAGCATACAAACGAATTGGTTCTAGAATTCTAAGAAGAAAAAGACGCTTATGATCGCTATATCAAAAATCTAAAGGCTTAACTGTCGTTTCATTCAGTATACTAACAATAAATACCTAATATCCACATCTCATGATTATAATTTCTTCTTGGTATAGTAATTTGTTCTGTTTCTTCGTTCATAAACATAGGAAAATTTATCCTTAAAACAACTTTATAACATCATCACCTTTAAAAAATTTCTTGTTTGTGTCTCTTATACTTGAAATACCCACGTTATTTATCCATTACGAATAAAATCCTGAAAATAAATAAGAATTACAAGGAACATCTCAGACTAAAAGGATTAAAAGTTATTTGTAATGCAAAATACTTTTTTTATACTTTT